>NW_027269278.1:3456647-3779147 GCF_023055355.1 Agelaius tricolor | reverse complement strand
GCTGCACTGGCGAGAGCACAGCGCCCGTCAAGGTAGGCACAGAATTGTGGTGAGCTCTGGAAAACCCACCAGCCCTGGGGATGGACTTCATGGGAGCCACATATGGGCTGGGTGCAGGTTTTGTGCTGAGCTGGGAGTGGTGTGGCTCCCTGGGGCAGGGAGGGGAGAGGAGAGGAGTCGGACATGGAGCACAGAGGCTGGTCACTTGATGGAGCAGGGCTGGCCTCATTCTGCCTCCCTTTTGGTGGCTCCAGCATTTACAGCCAGTGCTGAGAGAAAAGGACACTTCTAGGATGCAATTCACCTCCTCAAATCAGCCAAGAGGTGTGTCCAGAGGTTACTTCACAGGTGGAGGCTTCCTCCCTTGCCAGCTGAAGCCCTGCCCAGAAGATGAGATGCTCCCAGGCAAAAGGCAGGCCTAGGAAAGGAGCTGAAGAACAGAGGGTGGCTGGGAGGCAGATTTGGGACAGTGATGGGAGATGGGGAAACACCACGGTCCTGGCTCAAAGCCTGAGCAAGTGTCTGGGGTGGCTGTGGTCCCATGGTGCTGTGCACAGGCCAGCTGGAGGGGTGGCAGAGGAAGAACCAAGGTGGAGAGAAGAGGAGCTGGAGGTGTTTTATGGTACCATAATGTCGGTTTGGTACCAGCAGTTCAGTTTTGCATGATGGTGATGGCTCCAGTGCTATTTCCCACTGACAGATATTCAAACCAGGGTCATTTCCATAAAGGACATGGAAACTATTTTTTTGGATCATTTTTTTCTTTAGAAAGCCTCAGAAACCTGCCTTACAATTTACCTAAATTTGATGCTTTCAGCCTTCCATTTCCTAAACTGAGGGGGAAAAAACATTCAGTTGAAGGGGGAAGGTTAATGCAGCAGCATTTCCCTGCTGCTGACCTCCACCGTCTGAATCTCACCACATCCGAGAGCGAGCGCACAGCAAGGCACGAGCTGGGGGTTCAGGAGGCCAGGGGGTGTCTGGGTGGTGGAGGCCGGGCCGGAGCCCCCAGCCGGGGCGGGCAGCGCCGTGAGCGGGGCCGGGACCCGCTGGGCACCGCCGGCCCCTGCGCTGCTGGCCCCGCAGCTTCCTCTGGCAACGCCTTGCGCAGGCTATTTTTATGCTGTGTGAAAAAGCGAGTCCTTCTGCGAGCTGAGGGAATGCGGCGTGGAGAGGGAAAGTGAATTAGTGAAGGTCACAGGCGGAATGTCGCTCTGCTCTGAGCGCGGGGGCTGCAGGGGATGGCGGGCCGGGCTGGGCTGGGCTGGGCTGGCTGGAAATGCTTGTGGAGCAGCTCCACGTTCCACCTCTGCCTTCCCGGGGAACATCCCGGCACCAGGGCCCTGCCAGCACGGGGGAGAGCGCTGGCTGAGCGCTCCTGCTGCTCGCGGGTGTTGGTGGAGCATCAGCCGCTCCACGGGCTGGAACCGGGCTTTACGCACGGCATAAAAAGTGATGATCGCACTCGCCCGCTAAATCACACACAGCCAGGCTGGAGGGAAAACCGCTCTCATCCTCAGCAGCAAAAGGTTCGTACAAGGGAGAGCAGCAGCAGCTCCCGAAGGCGAGGAGCAGCCTTTTTTCCCTGCTGGAATCATGAGGGGAGCAGTGCCCCAGGACATGGCCAAAACCCACAGCCATTCCTGAGACATCCCTCTGCCCACGCTCTCCCTCCAGAACAGCAGGGAAAGGTGAACGCAGAGGATGCCTTGCCTGCACATCCCTGCCGGCAAATGGGAATTCAGGATCTGGACCGCGCTTGGGCTTCCCTCGTTTGGTTCAGCCAAGTGAAAAGTTGGCCATGGAGCTCCTCCCCTTCGTGCGGGGCTTGGAGCAGGGATGGGAGCCCGGGGAAGGGGAAGGGCACAGGATGGGAGCCCGGGGAAGGGGAAGGGCACAGGATGGGAGCCCGGGGAAGGGGAATTGCACAGAATGGGAGCCCGGGAAAAGGGAAGGGCACAGGATGGGAGCCCAGGAAGGGGAAGCGCACAGGATGGGAGCCCGGGGAAGGGGAAGCGCACAGGATGGGAGCCCAGGGAAGGGGAATTGCACAGGATGGGAGCCCAGGGAAGGGCACAGGCACAGGATGGGAGCCCAGGGAAGGGCACAGGCACAGGATGGGAGCCCAGGGAAGGGCACAGGCACAGGATGGGAGTCCAGGGAAGGGCACAGGCACAGGATGGGAGCCCAGGGAAGGGCACAGGCACAGGATGGGAGCCCGGGGAAGGGGAAGGGCACAGGATGGGAGCCTGGGGAAGGGCACAGGATGGGAGCCCAGGAAGGGGAGATGCACAGGGTGGGAGCCCAGGAAAAGGGAAGGGCACAGGATGGGAGCCCAGGAAGGGGAAGGGCACAGGAATGGAGCCCAGGGAAGGGGAAGGGCACAGGAATGGAGCCCAGGGAAGGGGAAGGGCTCAGGGTGGGAGCCCGGGAAAAGGGAGGTGCATGGGGATGGGAGCCCAGGAAGGGGAAGCGCACAGGATGGGAGCCCAGGAAGGGGAGGTGCGGCTATGCCGCCGCTCCCGTGCCGCGCCGCCAGCGGCTCCGTCCCGCAGCGCATCCCGTCCGGGTACCGCGGGGAGCCGGCCCGCTCCCGGCTGCCTCCTGCTTCTGGGGGACGCTGGAGGCACCGTTCCCATCACTTTCCCATCTCGGAGCAGATTTATGAGCCTCCCAAAAGCTCTCCTGCAGCCCTCCAGGAAGGCTGGGGCTGGGGGCTGGCGGGGGGGGGTGTTTGCGGGGAATTGTGAATCCACTTTCTTACACGGCTGCGTACCACTGTGCAACGGTAATCCCCTGAGCAGGGTGAAACGGAGGCCTAGCTACCATGACCTCCTCTGTAGGTTTCCATGGATACCATGTACTATAAATAAAAAAAGGAATTTCAAACCAGTTTTCAATCCTGCTTAGTGGGAATAGGAAACCTCTTTTGAATTTAGTTTCCTATCTCACCTTACGGGGGTTATTTTGCAGCCTGTTTGAAACAAATAATTACCCCTTCAGCCAGGAAATTACCACCAATCTTACCTATTTACTTCCAAACACTCGGCTAATTAGCACATTGGGGAGAGCTGCCTATTTGCACGCTGGAGATGGGAGGCTTAGTGTCTTTATTTTGGTGGTGCTGGGAGAAAGGACGCGGGGCCAAGGGTCAGCGAGGGGCGTCAGAGCCCTCCGAAAAAAAAAAATAATAAAGAGAGCAGGAGAGCTGTAAAACTGGAACCGCCGAGATGCCGTGTGAATTAGCGTGCGAGAAGCCCCGGCAAAAAAGGGAATATTACATCTGCATCCTTTTGCAATGAATCAGAGTCATGCTGCAGATTTTGTCTGGCATACTGGGTCTCTGGAGGATAGAAAATAATTTGGTCGCAGCAGTGGGAGGTGTGTGTGCGTGGAGAAGGGAGTTGCTTTCCAACAGCCTGCTGTGGTGAGAACATGCCTGACACTTCATTCCTTTCCAGTTAATGCAGCGAGGCCGGGAGGAAACTTAACCCTCTAATTGCTAAAGTGTACCGGGGACTTGGGAAAGTCCTTGGAAAGCACACGGGGCTCCCGGGCTCGGTGTCCCCTGGCAGACAGCTGAGGGATTTGCCCAAATGGCTGCTGCTGGGGGCAGGGGAAATGCTAATTCGAACCAGGCGCTGGCCGGGGACACAGAGGTTGTGTTTGTCAGACCTCGGGGCTGGCAGTGACGTCCAGCCCGTCACAAAGCTGGGTCTGAGCCAGCTGGACACGTGGTGCCTCATGGAGGGGTCTCAGCTCTGGAGTTCCCAAATGGTTCCGTGCCCAAGCTGTGCCCGCGCTCAGCGCTGTCGCTCCCTGATCCCAGCACTGAAAGTCCCAGTGCTTTCCATTTTCCTCCCATCACCACACCCGTGCTATGTCCCCCCAGCTCCCCACACGGCTCCTGCTGCTGTGGCCACCCAGCACAGCCCTCATGGCGTGGTCCTGGCAGGGGTGACCCCCAGTTTCCACTGGACACAGGCTGTGCAGCCCCATCTGCTGCAGCCCCGTCCATCTGAGCATGCCAGGGCTCTGCTCCTCACCTCTGTCCCTCCATGGGCTCTGGGAGGCCGTTCCCAGCAGGGACAGCTACCAGCCCTGCCCTGTCCCTTCACATCACTCACCCCACAAAGCACAGGACTGGGCCTGAGAGAGCATCAGCTCTCCACAGCTGGAAAGGAGGAGGAGGAAGAGGAGGAGGAGGAGGGATGCACAAAGCACCTGGGGCTCAGCCAGAGCCTGGTGTGCAATAGGGGTAAGCTCTGCTCAAAGCTTGCCCACAGTGTTTAATAGCACAGGGTGATCATGGGCATCTGACTTGGAGCTTGTTCTCTGCTGCCCTCCTAGAGCTCCTGATTAGCATTTCCAGGACATTGATGTTGTGTGGGATATACGGGAAGGCTCTCATAACTTACAGAGCAGCAATACATCAACCTTAGAGAAGGGCCCATTTAAGCTTCATATCAGAGCCTGGCTTTTTGTGGAGTCAGGTGTCTCGTTCCCATTGAAATTCAACAGGAGTTGGAGTCTGCTCCCAGGGCTTCTCTGAAAGTCCCAGACTTAATTAGTATTTATCTTAATTAGGGGGATGTTACCTGCTCTGGGAACCTCACGCTATCTGCTGTATTCATCCCCACAGCATCCTGGGAAAGGGCTCCCAGCCCTTTTTGCAGTGGGGGACTGAGACTCGTGGTGGCTGCTGCTGCCAGGGAGCAGAAAACATCTTCTGGGGGCTGAGAGGGTCACAGCACTGCCCCCCTCCCCTTCTGGTCCTGTTCTCTGGGGACACCAGGTGAGAACACACAGGAGACCAGAGGGATGGGCTGCAGCAGGAGGATGCTGAGCCCCCTTTGCCTGCCTGGGCCTCAGGGAGCATTTTCAGGGGACCTGGGTGGCCACAGAGGTGGCCCAGCCCTGGCAGTGCTCTGGAGCACCGCTGCTCGTTCACCATCTTCAGGCCAGGCCACAAATCGCAGGGTGGAGGATGGGAGGGTGGGGAAAGGAGAAAATAATTTATTTAAAAAAAAAAAAAAAAGGAAAAAAACTCCAAAGTTACCAGCTTGGGAAGAGCTTAGAAACCTGATCGGTCTGAGCCATGACGAGCCAAGAAGGACAAGCCATGGGGCTCTCTTGGCAAGAGAATCTCACCCACACCCTCCTGAGGAGGCGGGGAGAGGCAAACGAGTCCAAACAGCTCCGAGGTCCTCTTGGCATGGACCTTCCAAGGGCAGAGGAGCTGAAATCTGAGCCCCTGCTGCCGGCCCTTGGCCCCGCTGCTCCAAGGATGGGGTTCCCTGTCCTCCCCTCCTGCCTGGCATGAGGGATGGGCTAGGATTCCCAGCTGGGCTGGCAGCTTCAGGGCTGGGCTTTGGAGCAGGAACAAGGCAGCTGTCCCCTGGCAGAGCCATCAAACACGGTGGCCTCCCCCGTGGTGCTGCAGCGGGTGGGTGCGAGGCCTCGGGGGCGGTGGTGCCGTGCAATGGGGACCTTTGGGACACAGTGGGGACCTCCAGGGGTGTCCTGGGGATGCTCAGGGGATGCAGATGCAGCATGAGCCAGGGATGAGGGACACAGTGGGTGCTGACATGAAGAAAGAGAGGGTGAACATCTCCCCCCTCCCCTGGGAGTGCTGCCTGCAGGCAGGCTGTGCTGGCTGATATCTCCAGGGGATCCAAAGCCCACGGGGCTTTGGGCCAAGGGCTTGGTGGAGGAGATGCTGAAAGGCAGCAGGAAGCTCAGGGCTGGCCCACAGAGCGTGCTGGGCATGGCACAGGCAGGGCTGATGCCTGGACAGAGGCAGGAGAGAAGGGACAGAGTGGGATGAGCCATCTGCAAACATCCACCAACAGTGGCACAAGGAGCAGGGACAGCAGGGACAGCAGGGACAGCAGGGACAGCAGGAGGCTGAGAGCTGCCACATCTGCTGCCAAGTGCCAGGGGATCAGGCTGTAGATGACCATGGGGACAGTTTTGGTGCTCTGGTGACCAGTGACTCTGTGCATGGGCCAGGGGAGGTGTCTGAGCTGGGCCTGGCTGCTGTGGTGCTGAGCATCCAGGAGTCAGGGAAGGGACAGAAGGGACATCTGTTCCCCCAGAGCACCTGTGGCCAGGTCTTTCTCCATCTCTCTTCCACTAACTGCATGTCCTGGAGAGCAGGGATGGTTTTCCAGATTTGCTTGTGAGCTGTAGGGTTGGAATTTGAGAAAGGGTTGGGGTGGAAAGGTCTCTTGAAGGGAACAAATGTGGCTTCATGGTGAAGAGAAAGGAGGAGTTAGTCATTGGGGGTGAATAGTCCCAAAATTCTGAAAAATATTATTATTTAGTTCCAAAATTCTGAAAAATTTATTATTTATAATTAAAATATTATTACTGAGAAATTCCTTCATTGACCAATTGGTTCAAGATTTTGAATGGTCACATCTCCCTTCTCCACTCTGGCCACATCTCCCTTCTCCACTGTTTTTTTCTCACTCTGGGAGAAAATTGGCAAAAGTTTCATAAGGGAAGGGAAGCTCTCAGGAGCTAAGGGTTGATGCTGAATGGCCTGATGAAAATTCCTGGAAATGTTAACATAGCAGAGCTGCAATTAGGAGCCATAGCCTCACAAATAACATGGAAAGCTGCGTAAAGAGCATTCCCTCCAGGTCCTGGGGACACAGCAATACAACAGGTGGCCCTGAATTTAATACTGCCATTAAACAAGCTCTTTTATTCAGCCAGGAGAAATGTGGTGGCTGGAAAGATGGACTGCTGCACAGTTTCATTGTGCTTCATGCAGAGCTACCATCACCTGGCTCGATATTTCATGGCAGGCTGGCCTGGCTGAGCCTGTGGGCTTCAAAACCATCGACAGAGTGCTAATGTAAAGTTGCCTGAGCTTATGGAAGATTTTGAAGGCCTGGATTCCATGTGTTGAGACTGGCACCATATCAGAGGAACAGCTGAGTATATGGAGCAGGGAAGCTACGTGTAAGTTATCCAGCAAGGAGAGAATCCGCCTGGGGCTGCAATCCTGGGTGCTGGGATGGGGAGGGGAGGCAGCAGGTCCTTCCTCTCCCTGCAGACAGGCTGGGCTTTGCTGCACAAGAAAAAGATTTTCCTGTGGGTGGACACTGTCCTGGGCAGCTTAGTCCTGTTTATTTGCAGGCCAGGCCAAAGCTGGGGCTGTGTGAGGCTGGGGTGGGAGGCAGGATCCTGTGTCTCCCTCTGCTCTGGGACTTTGCTCTGGCTGCCATCACAAATGGCTCTGGGGCCACAGGGTGAGGGACAGGATATTTAGAAAATCTGATTTAAGCTTGGCAAGCACTTCCCTCTCAAGAAGGTCATCTCTTCTCTGGGGTGGCCAGGAGGGAGAAGCTCCTGTCCAGAGGAGCTGCCTGCCCTGCTCAGAGGGAGACACCAGGCAATGTCTTCAGCCACCACCTGGAAACCCCTTGGAGGCAGTGCTAAAGGGATGAAATTTCCTTACCAGCTCCCAAGCTGCTCTGGCAAAGATCTCAGGAATAGCCAGGTCTGCAAAGAGGTCCTGCCCCACCACCAGAGATTTCGTTCACCCATGTGGAGCAGAAATCATTGCCCTGGCTAGTGAGCTACCCAGGCTCACTGCTGCCCCACTGCAGGAGGCACAAGGCAAGAACTGCCAGGGCAGAGCCCAAAACAGCTGGATGGACCCTGGTGGTGTCTGGAAGGGTTGGAACAACCCAGGCTCCCATCATGGGTGGTGCTGGATCATCAGGATGGGCAAGGAGCTCACCAGGATAGACAAGGAGCTCATCAGGATGGGCAAGAAGCTCACCTGGATAGGCAAGGAGCTCACCAGGGTAGGCAAGGAACTCATCAGGATGGGCAAGGAACCCACCAGGGTAGGCCAGGCACCGTTTCTGAAGCCACCTATGAGGCAGTGGTGGCTGGAGGGTGCCTGGGAAGGGAGGAATGGGTCTGAGGCAGGGCAACAAGCTTTGTGACAATGAGATTTGAATTCTTGCAAACACCACAAGCCCACTTGAACTGGTTTTCCTGGCACCTCTGTAGGACTCCACAGCATCCTGGTGCCATGACCAGCACAAAGCTGCTGCTGGGGACAAGCTGAAGCCTCTGTCCTTCCTGGATGAGTGAACAAGCTGAAGACTTTGGGTACAGCCACCAGCATCCTTCTTTCTGGAGCAGGTCACCCCTGGCCACCAAGCCAGGCTGCTCCTTCCCCAGAGCAGTTTGGGGAATGGATTTTCACACTGGCCCAACACAACTGGGCTGAAAGAGCTGCCTCACTCATCTGAGCTCTTTGGGAAGGCTCTTGGGCTGGGGCTTTTGCTGTCCTTAGAAGGGGCCACCAGGATGTGTGAGTGGAAGTGAGAAATGAGATTTCCCAGGAATAATCCTCCTACATGAAGCTCAGTGGCATCTGTGAACAGGCTCGTGGGCACCCCGAGGATCCACGTGAGGGGGAGCAGGGAGGTGTCTGGAGTGAGACCATGTCCTGGTGATCGCTCAAAACCTGTGGGGGTCAGGTTCAGTGGGGTGTCCAGGCTGATCAGAGAGAGGCACTGTGGGCCTGGATCACACAGCTGAGCTCAGCACAGGGCAGAGGGCATCACAAACAGAGGCAGGGCCCACCCTGAGCACTGAGAGCTCCTGAATTGGCTGACACCTCCCAGGAATTGGGTTATTTTGTGACAATCCAATGAGGACCTCTGCTTCAGAGCCCAGCAGTGACCAGAAAGGTGACTAAAAATAAGGAACTTGCAGGGAGAGGCTGCAGAGAAGGATGTCAGAGCCTCCCTGAGGCGTTAGGCAGGCGGGGGTGTCACCGTGCCCTCGCTGGAGCTGTGGGCAGGGCTGCACATCCCACCTCACAAATGGCACTCACAGGCACGGAGCTGGAGGAGGCCTGGCAAAATAGCTCCAGACTGGCACACCCTGGGGCTTTTGCATGCACCAGCTTGGGCCCATTTGGCTCCCAAAGCTCTGGAAGTCCTAACTCCAGATGGTCATTTCTGGGGTGACTGGAGCCAAAGGTTTGCTCCAGGGGTTGGGGAGGTCAGCTGGACTTTGTTTGTCTGAATGTTCTGACCTGCAGTGACATGGGCTGGTTGCAACCTGACAAGAGATGCTCTGAAGTAGGAAACTCCTGCCTGCATCAGGCCAGGAAGGTGTTTCCAGCTCCTTGCTATGGGTCAGCATTGTGCTGTCTGTGTTTCCTTAGGCATCTGCTTGTCGGGGTCTCTGCTGCTCACAGTGACCCTGAGAAAAGTTGGAAAGTCTCTCTTCCCAGCCTGGTGCTTGAAGAAGGAGTCAGAGCTCTTCATTTCTCAGTCTCAAGGTTGTTTATTGTTCCTTATCTATAAAATTCTTTCTCCTCTCCAGCTGAGGTTCTCTCAGCAAGACAGTCCAGGCACTCTGCTTGCCCCAGGGCAGGGTTATGTCTTTATACTAAAAACTACATGTACAATGTTTACAATTCCTTCCCAACACCTATCACCTATGTTAGACAGTGAGCTTCTACTCTAAACCAATCTAAGTGCCACCATCACAGCAGAAGATGGAGGCCAAGGAGAAGAAGAAGGAGAAAGGCTGGACATGCCCAGATCCCTCCATCTTGCCTCCTGAACCCCCATTACAAAAACCCTAAAATCTACTTTTCTACCCCATGATAACTTCACTAATATTCTACTTAAACTGTCGTGGCTTGCTGATCTTCATACAATCTTGGTAATTTGCTCCATGGGTCATAATCAAAACCACAGGGGCATTTTGGGCTCTGTGCCAGGTCTTGGCTGCTCAGGACAGCCAGAGGGATGTCCTGGGTCCTGATATCTGCTGAATAGTGATAATCCTCCTGCTGCAAAAGCCCAGGTCCGAGTGTTTGCTGCAGCAGGAGAGTGTGCTTGGAGCCCATGCAATGGCTCACTTAAATCCATGTGAGACTTGAGGGGTCTTGGCAAAGGAGGAACCTAAATCGAATTAGGAAGACAAGGGGGTGTTCCTGTGGGCCACTGCCGCAGAGGGAGCCCACAGGACCTGAAACAATGATTTTCCTTTGCCATGGAACAGTAGACACAGGTAATCCAGATTAGTTGCTAAGTGTCTCCAGGAGGTAGGATTAGTGAAAGGAAGAGTCTGCAGCACTCAGAATCTCCCCAGCAGAAGAGTATGGCCATGAAGGTGCCTTTGCAAGTGTCTGTCTGGTCTTTGAGGGTGAATCAAGGGAATGGCCATGAGAAACTCTCCAAGGGCCACAGGAGCAATGCCCATGTGCACAGGAAATGTCTGTGAGTCTGCACCACCTTGGCTCTCACTCCAAGCACCATGATGAAAGCACTGAGCTTACTAATTCTGGTGTTGTTTTGGCATAAATCATTTGCTGCGTCAGTGGATGTTTGAGTTCACACAGATAACATGAGCAATAAATTGGTATTTCGTACGTCAGGTTTGTTTTCGCTTCAGAGAACTGGTCAGGAAGGGAAATTTCTGTTTGAATTCCCAGTTATTTGGGTTCTACATAAGTCAGAAATTCTGGTGAGCTTTCAGAGGCAAGGCTTCTGCCCTTTATGGGAGTAGATTGGTTGAGCACAACAGCAGCGCTCAGCAGCTCAGGGCACCTGCTTTGACTCCATCCTTGGATTAAATTGGTATCTGACCATGCCTTGTTCCTCTTCTCTCCCTGGGGCTTTCCTGCCTGCTCACCTGGAGAGCTCATTGAGTCTGGGTGGTGCCAGACCCAAAGGAAGCACCAGGTAAGCCCTGATCCTGGGGTGAACATGGCATCCACTGTGGAAAACACCCCCTGGACATGGGGAGAGCATTAGAGACAAGATCTGTGCTCTTTTCTCCAAAAACACAAAGCTCTGGAACATTGATCTGCTTGTACTGAAATCATTGCTGCTTTTGAAGTAGCTCTACTGGAGGCAATGCTTGTGCCTCCAGGGCCTCCAAAAAGTAGAGGAGGCAGCAAAAAAATCAATGGGGGTTTGGTGGAGGAGGTTTCTGAGCTGCCTTTCCCAGTGCTCTTGGCTGCTGACAGGAGTGTTTGGGGTGCCACGTGCCCTGGTGAGGTGTGGGCACTTTGCCTCCATCAAAGGTGGTGAGAAACACCTGCAGTACAGGGCTTGGGGAGCAGAAAGAGAGGCCACAAGGTGTGAGGGTCAGTTTTCCCTCACAGAAAGGAGGTGAAGAGTCTGACTCCCAATTCCTTCAGGCAGAATAACCAAAAGGAGTGGGGGTCACTGCAGGTCAGCAGTGTTTGGGTGGGAGCTGTGTGTGTGTTTTGGGGAACTGAGCAAACGGTGAATCAGAATCAGGTGTCTCTGTTTGAAGATGCAGGTGTTGGAGCAATGCACCCACCCAGTGCTGCACAGAGATCAGCCCCTGTCCTAATGCCCCTCCTTGCTGGCATCGAGTGGTCAGGGATTGCAAAGTGCTGGTCCAGCCCTTCCCCGAGGGATGAGCGGCTGCAGGATCCTCTCTGACACCCCTCCCCTGCCCCTCCCTGCAGGCACAGCCGTGCTGGGGCTCCAGGGCCTGGTGGGGAAGCAGAGCATGAGCAAACCTGCTCTGTGTCCTTCCCAGCCAGTGGGATTTGGACTGGGACCTAACCCCAGCCCTCAGCTCTGCCTGGGATAAAGGGAGTTTGTTTCTGCCTGAGCTCATTGCAGTATCTCCTGCTGGCAGACTTTCCAATTAGGGAGCCAAGTGGGAGTCAGGAGAGACCCCAGGGTGGATTTCACACTCACTCTGTATTTATATGTAAACCTGGATGCAGGGCTGAGCTGCTGAGTGGGAGCAGGAGCACGGAGGGGGAGAGGCCAGCCTGGAGAGCAGAGGGCTCTCTGCAGCTCTCATTTGCAATGTGTGGGGGACAGAGCTGAGAGAGAGGCAAAGTCTGGCTTGTCTCTCCCACTGCTGCAGCTCATGGGCTCTTCCCAGACCCTGCTTGTGTCTCCCAGAATGGCACTTGAGCATCTTTGAATGACAGAGATGGCGAGTCCTGCCCTGGTGACAGATTTGAGCATCCCTACGTGCCCCAGCAGCCTCCTGGAGCGTGGCCTGGCTCAGCTGGGGTCTGGCCCTGCTGCTTCCACCCTTGTCTCTGGCATTCCAGTGCTCCAGAGCTGAGCCCCAGGGTCCCTGCTGTACCCCAGCATTGATGGTGCCCAAATGTCCCTGCTGTACCCCAGCATTGATGTCTCGTGTCTCTGCTGCTCAGAGTGACCCCAAGATGTGAAAGTCTCTTTTCCCAGCCTGGCACTCAAAGAAGGAGTCAGGGCTCTTCATTTCTCGTTCTCAAGGTTGTTCATTGTTCCTTATCTATAAAATTCTTTCTCCTGTCCAGCCGAGATCCTCTCAGCAGGTCAGACAGAGGCACTCTGCCTGCCCCTGGGGCAGTGTTATCTTTTTATACTAAAAACTACCTGTACAATATTTACAATTACTGCCCAACACCTATCACCTATGTTAGATAGTGAGCTTCTACTCTAAATGATCCAAAAGTGCCAACATCACCTAGAAGATGGAGGCCAAGAAGAAGAAGGAGAAAGGCTGGACACACCCAGTTCCCTCCATCTTGCCCCCTGAACCCCCATTCTAAAAACCCCAAAAATCTATTTTTCACCCTAAGTTCACTGTCATTCTACTTAAACTGTCATGGCTTGCAGATCTTCATCTAAGGTTGGTAATTTGCTCCATGGGTCATAGTCAAAGGCACAGGGGCATCCTGGGCTCTGTGCCAGAGTCTCTGAGCCCCCTGGCAGGGCTCCTGGCACTCCAGGACAGCCAGAGGGATGTCCTGAGTTCTGACATTGATGGTGCCCATGTGTCCCTGCTGTACCCCAGCACTGATGGAGCTTCTGGCCCACAGAGGGGTCAGCAGAAGCTGCCCAGCAAGGGAAGCAAGGGAAGAGGGCACAGCTGGAGGGCACAAGGACCACAGGCATGGGCAGGGAGAGGCAAGGCTGGGACACTTTCCCCCCCAGCCTTCCCCATTCTCTGCTCCCTTCCGTTTCCACTGGGTGGGACCCTTTCAAACTGCCAAAAAACACTGGCCTTCCTCTCTATTAAAAAATATATATATATTTAATGAAGGCAAACAGCTGTGAAGTTAAAACCTGGCAGGAACAATTCTTCCCTGGCCAAAAAGGATCAAAGTGTTGCCTCTGTGGGCAGCCTGTGTGAGCACCCACCATTCAGGGGGTGCGTGAGTGCCCCCAAAAAGGGGGTTCCACACTGAACCATTCTGGTCACCAGGGCCTGTTTGCCAGGCTCACTCAAGGGCTGTTTTCCAGGTGCTGCTGCCGTGCTTTGAGGTGTGATTATGGCTGCACAAACAGTTCCACTGGCTCAGCTGCTCCCTCCCCTCCTTCCCTTTGTCTGGGAAAAGCGACGTCTCTCTGAGTTTTTGCTGGCATCTGAGCTGGATGACAACTCCTGGAGATCAAAACACAGCCCTGCTGGGCTGGTCACTGGAATGACAAGATTTTGGTCAGCTGGCTGGGTGCTGAGTTAAGCCAGGTGCTTTGTTAAGCTTGGTTTAGCTGGTTTGCTAAGAAAAGCACCTCTGGGGTGGGAACAAGGACATGCAGGCTCAGCACCTGCTTTCCAGCTCCTTGTTTTGCAGCAGGGGAGTGTTTGCTACCTGGCCATGCTGTTCCTCACTGGAATAGGGGTAACAGGATTTCTTAGCTTGGCAGGTGTGCAGGAAAGATAAATTCAGCAATATTTGGAGGGTATCACAGGACTCCAGCTTTACTGCCAGCCACAGCATTTCTCATGCACACCACTGAACTGCAGCTACCTCGTGAACAGAGCAGGAAGAGACACCTGGGGGTGCCTGAGAAATCCAGGAAAGGATGAGCAGCACAGGGAATGTGAGCAGGGATTGCTCATTCTCCCTCCCAGGTGAGAAGCAGGGGCATGAGGCAAAGGCAGTGACTTGAAGCAGATGGATGGAAGCAATTTTTCAAGGAACGTGCTGTGGAAGTCCTTAATAAAGGGCATCAAAGCATTAGTGTGGATGCAAGATCATGGAAAAGGAACCTGTGGAAAAGCAGGCACTCTGCAGCAGCATCTGGATCAGGAAGATCCAGGGAGAGACTGGGAAAGTGCTGAGGGAAGCACTGTGTGTTTTTCTTCTTCTCATATCCCAGGGAAGGATGTGTAGGAGAGATTCTCCCCTCCAGCTGCTGCTGGAGACATGGCCAGGGCAGGGCAGGCCTTTGGCAGAGCCACCATTCCCATGCAAGGCAGATTTCAGACCCTGAGGCACAACACCACCTAGAAAGAAGGGGAATCCCAGGTGTCACCATCATCCTGGGTCCTGCAGGGTGACACCCGCTCCAGGAAGGGCTCTTGGTGTTCTCTGGATGGGCAGGAGTGCAATGCAAAACTGAGGGGTGCAAAATGTGCTTCCAGCCAGGCCTTTGCCTTCAATTTGTGGTGTTGCAGGTCAACAGATCACAGAACAGTTTGGGTTGGAAGGGATCTTAAAAACCATCTCATTTCAACCTCCTGCCATGGGCAGGGACACCTTCCACCATCCCAGGCTGCTCCAAGCCCCCTCAAACCTGGCCTTGGACACTTCCAGGGATCCAGGGGCAGTCACAGCTTCTCTGGACAAGGGAGATGAAGGGTGACCCAGGAGCAGCTACTCAGATGGATCCCTGCCATGTTCAGGTGAAGTGGGGCAGCTTTGGGGGTGGACAGCACCCCACTGAGATGTTACCTGGGGTTGTAAGATGAGGTGTCACAGCCATCTTTTATGAGAAATCCTTTCCTTAGGATTTTTCCTCCTGAGAAGCTGAGAGGCCTCAGGAACAAAATGCAAACAATGGTTATCTGCTGCTGTGGGATGCAACAGGTGCATCTGGGATTGGTCTCATGTGGTTGTTTCTAATTAATGGCCAATCGCAGCCCAGCTGGCTTGGACAGAGAGTCCAAGCCACAAATCTTTGTTATAATTTTTTCTTTTTCTATTCTTAGCCAGCCTTCTGATGAAATCCTTTGTTATATTCTTTTAGTATAGTTTTAATATAATATATATCATAAAATAATAAATCAGCCTTCTGAAACATGGAGTCAGATCCTCATCTCTTCCCTCATCCTCGGACCCCTGTGAACACGGTCACAATGAGGTCAATAAATGTGATGGTCAGAATGGGATTCACAAACATTTGGGTGCAAAGCTGTCCCTTAAATCTTTGTTTGTGCCTAAAATGGCCTCAAAACAAGGGGGATCTGTGAGCCTATTGCTGATTGCCAGAGCCAAATCAAAGTCCCGGGAAGGCAGCAGGCATCCAGAAAGCAGCTGAGCCAGAAAGCACCTTTGGAGCCAAAACCCCAGGAGCCGAAAGGAGACGCTGGCATCTCCTGCAGGCTGAAGTGGCCCCGGCTGAGGCCCTCCCGAGGAGCAGCAGAGGCAGCGGGCAGCCCCCGCATTCTGGAAGGGCCCGTTCGCAATTAGCGCGGCCCTGGAGAGCGGCCAGCAGGGGCTGCAGGTGCCGGAGCCTCCCGGGGCACGGACGCTGCGAACAGCTGGGCTCCACCTTCCCGCCGTGCCGCTCTCAAGGGCACTCCCAAAAATAGGCTGCTGCTGCAATCACCTTGGCCAGAGACCCCGCTGACACAAATCACCCTGGCAGAGGTGGCAGGAAGAAAACATCGTGATTTGCACGGGGATGGGAGCAGAGCCGGCAGAAGGGTGATGGTGGTGACAACCTGCCTCTGCACACAGCCAGTGTTGTCTGCAGGGGTAGT
The DNA here is from genome assembly GCF_023055355.1 of Agelaius tricolor. NCBI lineage: Eukaryota > Metazoa > Chordata > Aves > Passeriformes > Icteridae > Agelaius > Agelaius tricolor. The sequence goes on along the minus strand of NW_027269278.1, from coordinate 3,763,400 downwards.
TCTGGAGCAGTGCATGGTGGGTTTAATAATCCTGAACCCACCAGTGTGTGACCCAGCTTTCCCCCAGCACTCCTGGCCCTCCTGGATGCTGTTGTGCTGCCCTGCCTCAGCACCAACAGAACCTGTTTTGTCACACAGCCCCTGGCAGGAGCACGGAGCTGCCAGCAGCAGGTGCTGAATGTTGCTTTCCCACTGTAATTAGCAGGCTGAGCCGCTCTCCTCGGCTCTCTGATCTCTGTTTTCATTGCTCTCTGCAGCTCAGGGAAATGTGATAGGCAGTATCCAGGGTCTGGTGTCAGCAGCAGGCATTGCTAAGCTGGGCACCTTAGCAACAGGGACAGGATGAGGGGGGACACTGCAGGCAGAGACACCTCTGGGTGGGCACCTTGCTGAAGAGACAGCTCAGTTCCAGCTGCTGCACAAGTTCCAGGAGCATTAATGACTCTGTGGAAGAACAGGAAGGGTGTTTGGGCTGCTCTTGCAAGAACCACTGGCTGTATCTGTGGCAGGCATTTCCCAAGGAGCAGCGTGGTGAGGCTGGCTCAGGTGAGCCTGCCTCCTCCACAGCCACTAAAGCTGTCCCACAAGACACTGCATCACTGTTTTTCTGCAGCAGGCACAGCCTGACTCATCTTTGGGAGGCATCCTCCAAAATGTCACTGCGAACAAACCTGCTTGGTTTCTGTCACTACCTGCTGGGACTCAGCTGAGGGAGGAGAGAGGCAGGCTGCAGGGCAGGCTTCCAGGCTAGCTGCCATCCCCACTGCTCTCCCAGCATGTCCCTAAATGCCTCCAGGGAGCTGCTTGCCCTCCCAGTGTTGCCCTGCCTCATGCCCTGCTGCTCCCCTGTGTGTGCCCTGTGTGTGTCTGGAAGGGGAATTCTTTAGCTGTGACCAAAATCCACTTGATCTGACCATGCCTGGGGCACTGGCATGGATGGAGGACACCTTTCTTTGTGCTTCATGTGGAGGATTTTGAAGGCCTGGACCTTCAAGACGTATCATTGTGAAAGGCTTTGTTCTCTCAAGAGCTCAAAACTGTCACCTTCAGTGTCCCCATTCACACAGGTCCCACAGCTGACCTTTGGGGCTCAGAAGCCAGGAGATCTTTGGCCCAGAAGCCACCAGGACACTTGGCAGATGGCTGTTAGGGTGGGGTCTTTTCCCATCTTCCCTTGGAGATATCCTGGTAGGACCAGCCTTTCCCTGGTCCATCATCACATCTCTGAGCTCACTGCTACACAGTAAATACTTTCAAAACTCAGGATGCCATCCATGGGTCAAAACTGCTTGGATTTTGTTCAGAAACAAGTCAGGAGAGCTCTTCTCACAGCTCAAGTCTGTGGTAAAGACAATGAGTGTTCAGTTCTTATGTGAGCACCACAAAAGCCAGGACAGAGGCACCCCCCAACCCCTCTCTGGACATTTTGGGAGAGATGTGCTGGACACACCGTGCTTCCAAAGGATAACAGATCCACTGGACAGAGCATTCTGGGCCTGGAGGCAGCAGCAGTGACACCAGAGAGCCTCTGTCTCCCTGAGAAGAGGGAAGGAGAGCCAGGCTGGTCCAGATGAGGGCAGGGAGGATGTGGCAGGAGCACTGGATGTGAATCCCTGAGCAGGAGGGGCAGGACCCCCAGGAGGCTCAGCAGGACCCCGTAGGAACCAGTGGCACACCTGGCACTCAGGGTTGGGTGGACAGAGCCATTTTGGGGTGAAGGCTTTGCCTATCTCAGCCTCCCAAGCCAGGCCCCTCACAACCCAGACAGGGAGGGGGTTGGCTGTGCACACCCCTGTGACCCATGGCAAGGCTGGCCAGCGTGTGGTGGATATTCCTGCATTCCTGCATTTTCCAGGCTCCCACTGAGTGGCCCCCAGCCCCAGGCTTTGCTGAGTCTGAGGAGCACCCAGGGCATGGCTGGGGAGCTGGGTGAGCTGGCCAGCCTGCCCCAAACAGCTCCTCCTGAGCTGGGCTTAGGGCCCAGGCTGGTGAGGCCTGGCTGGAGGCCAGTCAGCTCCACCTGAGCCAGGGGCAGGTCCCAGGCTGGGCTGCAGAGCTGTGAGAGGAGAGGCAGGGCTGGGCTGGGGGTTTGGACACCCCAACTGGAGCACCTTTCACATGGCTGTGCTTTGCTGTGGCTCAGTGCAGACTCTGCCTTCACACGCTGGGCACATCCAGGGAGCAAAGCCCCTCAGATCCCAGGGAGGCCTCAGGAATATGGCACACATTGCCCAGCTGGGGACTGAGCAAGGCCAGGGAGTGAATCCCTGCATGCCTGGTCTTGTAGGAACCCAGAAATGATGCTCTGTGTGCAGTCAGCCCTTGTCTGCTGTGCTTCCCCGTGGGGGGAGGAATTTGCTGGGTGTGAGGAAGTGACTTGAGCTGTGGCACAAAAACTCTCTGGGTGGGTGTCATGAGCACACGCTGGGGAGTATCCCGTGGGCCTGAGCTCAGAGCTGCATATGCTGCTCCTGTGCCAGCACCAAACATGGCACCTGGCATCTGCTCAGCTCAGACCCCATTGGTACAAACGCTGGTAGGTGGAAAGTCCAAGCCCACAGCACAGCCCAGAAAGGTCGTGGTTTATTCTGGCTGATCTCCTTCGCTTGCCTCATCTCCTGGAGGAAAACGAAGTGATAAACAGCCAGCAGCACAGTTTTGTTAAAAACAAACCAGGGCAAACAAACAGGGGATAATTCTCTCTCTCTGGTTGGTGTGGGGAATTCTGCTGAGTGGAGAGTGGCTCTGAGGACAGACGTCACTCCAAGTCCTGCATGGCCAACAGACAGTGGCCACCTCCTGTCTGGGACAGCTTGCTGGGCTCAGAGTCCTGCTTCCTGGCCAGTGCCCTGGGGAACCTAAACACTTTTTCTACTTCTGCAGGATTCATATTCCATCATTCCTGCACTTTCCAGGCTCCCATTGAGTGGTCCCCAATCCCAGGCTTTGCTGAACCTGACTGGGGTCTGTGCCCAGAACAAGGGGCTCTCCCCAGCTGAAGAAAGCTCAAGGACAAAAAGAAGGATGGGGGACATGCCTGAGCCCTTGCACAGAACAGACTTGCACAGGCAGGGAAGCAGAGGAGGGAAGCCTGGCAGAGGCAGGATGGCTGCAGCATTCTGGGCCTTGGAGAGAAGGAAAACAGGTCAGGGAGAGCAGAGGAAGGGGTGCTGGGAGGTGAGGATGTGCAGAGCCATCACACACACTTGACAGTGTGCAGAGAGGAGGGGAAAGGACAGCGCTGGGCTGGGAGGTGGTGGAGGGCTCTGGGAGCCAGTCCCTCCTCCTGTTTTCATTCCTACCTTCCTCCCCCAAGCTCCAGGATCTCCGAGTCTTTTACAGGGCTTTACGATGCCAGAACCTGGCAAACCGAGGCACTGAGAAGTTAAGTGAGGCCACCAGAGAAGATGAGAAGGGATTGTGTTACTCTTTTTTTCCCCCTGAAACAAAGCAGAGCTGTCAGTTGACACTTCCCTCGCTGCCCCAGCTCCACAGGGCCGCTGGGGCCGCTTCCAGCAGACAGGAGACGTCGGGGAAGAGCCGGGAGCCGTGGGATTCCTGCGGCAGCGCTGGGGTCCTGTGCAAAGCCGTGCCTGGAGGGATGAACTCCCACCCGAGCAGGGAGGGAGAGGCTGCTCTGCTGCGAGCCCTGGCAGCCTGCAGGCGGCCTGGGAACCTGGCTCTGGAGCTGCCTGCTAGGCACAGGGTTAGGAAATCAGGCTGGCTGCAGCCAAAAGTCTGCCCAGCTTTTGGCAAAAGTCTGCCTGAACGATACAGCTCTCTGAAACATTTCAGCTTTGACAAAGTGTGGTTTTTTGTTGTGTGTGTGTGTGTGTGTGTTTTTTAATGAAAAACCCAACTTAGCTGCATTGAAAACTTGCCCGACTGGTCAGAGGGTGGTTCAGCCAGCCCGTAGGGGAGCAGGGCAGCAGGGCCTTCTCCTGCACACAGGATGCCCATTGTTCTCTGGGCAGAGCAAGGGGAAGGCTGGCATTAACCACAGGACTGGGCAGGAGCTGGGTCATCACAGCTGGAACACCACCTGCATGGGCAGACCCCTACCCTGTCTGCTTCAGCTGGGTCTGGCCAGCCTCCACACCTCCAGGCTGCAGGAAGGCTTCCCAATCCCTGCAGCAGACCCAGACAGGAAGGAAAAGGCTAAACCTGCCTGCATGACCCCTTGGCTGGCACTGCAGCACCCGCAGGATTTTGCTGTCCCTTACCCGTCCTTGGGGGAATGGCTGTAAACTGACAGGGGGCAAGGTTAGACGAGATCTTGGGAAGAAATTCTTCCCTGTGAGGCCGGTGATGAGGCTGGTGATGAGGCTGGTGATGAGGCTGGTGATGAGGCTGGTGATTCTCTGGCACAGATTGCCCAGAGGAGCTGTGGCCGCTCCATCCCTGGAGGTGCTCAAGGCCAGGTTGGATGAGCAACCTGGGATAGGGGAAGGTGTCCCTGCCCATGGCAGGGATGGAACAGTAAGAGCTTTAACCTCCTTTCCCACCCAACCCATTCTGTGGTTTTGTGATTCCCACTTCCCTCTCTGTGTCTCACACCGAGGGCTGTCCCCGTGCTGTGACACGGGGGACACTGAGCCCTGCTTGCTGGAGCCACACATGGTCTGGAACGGCACCACAGCGAGCAGGAGGGGCTGGGGGAGCTGCCAGGCTGGCCGTGCCTGGCCCCAAATCCCACTGCTGAGCCCCACAGCAGCCCCGGAGTCCCCAGTGCTGTCACCTCGGCTGCGCCAGGCTCCCCCAGCCCCGCTGTCCTCCGCTCTTCTCATCTGCTTGTTATTCATGGCAGGGGGCAAGGAGGCTCCCCCCGCCCCCCATTCACCGTGCGGACCATCCCCACAGCCCCAGAAGGTTGAATTTAATGCTGGGGGATTTGCAAGTCAAGAATTCCTGCGCCCACACAATGCGCAGCTGGGCTTTGAAAAGGCGTCAGGATTAAAATGCAACCGCAAACTTGACAAACCGGCGCAAGGGCCGCAGACAATGGGCTGCAGCTCGCTGTTATCATTCACGGCGTGTGAAGGACCAGCTCGGCGGGTTACAAGTCATGCGCTGGAGATGCTGCTGGCCCGGACAGCAGCAGGGAGGGCTCCTTTGTGCGGCTCTCGCAGCGGGGAGCGGCCCCAAAGGCAGCCTGAGCCCTGAGACATCTCCGCTCACAGCGAGGGCAGCGTGACAGGGACCCTCCGCCACCGCCCGGCCGGGATTCAGCCGCCCCGGGGGGCTCCACATGCACCGGGCTGCGCTGGATGGAAATTGAGGAGCTTTGCTTTGATTCCCTCCCGAAACCGTAACTTGGTTCCTGCAGGAGTAATAAAGCACACGGAGACGTGGGGGATTCGGGGATGCCAGGACGGGCCAGAGGGTTTCAGATGATGACGGATTAGATACAGGTCAACCGTGTAATAGTGAGGGACAATGCCACCTGGGGCTGGAATAATTAACACTCCGGAGGAAAGCCGGCAAAACAAGCGGCTGGATGTCCCCGTGGGCAGCAGCGACACACCTTCCCCAGCCCCCGAGGCAGCCCAGCCTGCCCCCCATGCCGGGGCACTCGGGGCACGGCTCTGCCATGGCCCCGGGGGAGCACGGGGCAAGGGAAGCTCTGGCAAAACGAGATTTGGGGCTGGCCAGAGCGCTGGGAAGGAAGGAGCCACCCAGGAGGTGATGTGACAAGCACGGGGTCCTTGTATGACTGTCATGGCTGGGATCAATTATTTTAATGAGCCCGTGGACAAAGGTCAGGGAGGAATGTAATGTGTAATGTCCTCATGCTGGGTACGGGCTGGTTCTGCCATGGCATTCCCATCCCCAGGCAGCAGCCATCCCAGCCTCTCTGCCTGCAGGTCTGCAGGACAAGGGACTGTCCAACACACGTCCAACACTCTGGGGTAAAATCGGATCAGGTGTTCAGCCCCTTCCCAGCTGCCTTCCCATCCTCCTGCCTGCACTCTCTGCACAGGAGATGCACAGCACCTCAGAACCTGGGGAGCATCAGGGGCTGAGATTGGCAGGAAAGAGGATTTTCCTCTCTTTGGGGGTGGGGGTAACCCTTCCCCCCTTCCAACAGATGGGAGATGGGTGAGCAAACTCCATCCTGGGAGACTGGACTGTGCATGAGCTACACCAAGCTCCCAGCAGCTCTCAAGGAGCACTGGCCATGTGGTGGGCCAGGTCTGAAGAGAGCAAAAAAGCCCAGAGCAGTCCTCAACACCAAATGGCACTGTGCCATTTAGCCTCTGCAGGAGGGTTTGGTTTGGTTTGGTTTGGTTTGGTTTGGTTTCTCTTCTTCACACAAAAAACTTGGTCCTTCACTCAAAAAAGGACCTTTCAGAAATGATGCAGAACTGACACTGTTGGAACTTAAGGGAGTTTGCTGGGCAGCAAGAAGCTGTAAAAATATTATTGGATGGAGGATTGACATTTTCCCTATACTGAAGAGGAGTTTTGTAGCCATTTTGAGGCTAGTTTAGATAGCTGAGCTGAAGAGCAGAACACATCTGGTTTTTGAGCTAGCACAGCTACCTCAGAATCACAGGGAGACTGAGGCTTTTACCTGGCTTTGCCCAAATCTTACACATCAGGACACGAGCTTTAGCAAAGTGGCCTTGGCCTGACAGGGAAATCAGAGCTGTGGCGTGGGATCTGTCTTAGCACAGTTCTCTGTGTCACACAGACTGAGATTTTTAACCACCTAGAGAAAAAGCTCATAAGCAAATTCTTGTTGTACCTACCCCTGGGCCAGCACCAGCATCTTTTCCCTGGCGGTGACTCTGTGCCCAGCTCTGAACTGCAATTTGAAAAATGACATTAATGACCAAACACCTTTGCTGCCTGCAGTGGTGCCCTGCAGAAGGGTTCCTTGCCAATCTTGCAATCTCCTCTCTGTCCCATGGAAGGGCTGGTGCCTGGCATGGTGTCCACCCTGCAGGCCAGGGGTGCTGGTGTCCACTGGTGATGGCCACAACAGAGCCAGGCTGCCTCCAGCATGATGGGCAGAGGCTGCCCTGGAACGAGGGAGTGCTGGAGCAGAAGGGCAGTGGCTCATGGGGCTGAGGAGGAAATGATGCTGGCATGCTGGGGAGCTGCTGGAGCAGACTGGGCCTGCCTGGAGAGTCCCCACAGCAGGCTGGACACCCACCCAGGCTCTGTCTGGAGCTGCATTTTGAAACTAAAACAGCAACAGAGCAGCAAGAACTACAACTAAAGAAGACCCTTGTAATGGTAGGCAGTGTCTGGCCCCCAGTAATCAGGTCCTGAGATGCTGCTTCTGTGTGAAAACTGCTGCCTCTGCTTCATCCCCCCAGCTCACACGGCCAAGTGGCACCCACACAGCCCTTCCCAGGGGACAAATGCCACCGGGCCACCTCCCTCCTGTTGTATCTATGTACTGCATAGCTGCCAGCTTGCCTTCCCTTGGGTGGGAGGTGTGCCCTGCAGGGAATTTGGGTGGGTGCCCTATGGCACTCCCCCTGGAGCAGGAGCCCTGCTGGGGAAGGTCACTGGGGAGGGGATCAGCCCATACAGAGGCCAGGCTGCTGGGGAGGGCGTGCTGGGGATGCCCGCAGTGCCCGGCGGGCAGATGCGTGCCAGCAGCTAAATTTGGAAGGTGCCATTTGGTTCCCTCCCCGGATGCTGCAGCAAGCTGTCCCCAGAACTGGCCCTGTGCAGCTCCCCAGCAGCAGCATTCCCCTCCCCGGCCCCACAGCACACTCTGCTCCTTTTCCCCCCCCTGCTTTTCTTTCCTGCGGGCTGTGAAAAGGTGCAGTCTGCCTGTGACCGTTTCTCCTCCCTCCCTTCCCCCTTCCTGCTGGTCAAAACCGCCATCCTGGAACAGCCCGGGCGGATTAGTGAAGGGATACCTTTGAAACCGATGCCAGGAAAGCTCCGTGGATCAGTTAACAGGAGAGTATAAAAAGCTGTGCCTGTGTCCCCCCACGCTCCCCCCATCTCTCTTCCTCCATGTCACTGCCCTGGCTGCTGGCTCGCCCCTGGCTGGGGGCCTGCGATCCCAAACGTGCTCTCCAGGCTGCCTTGCCTCATTAATTAAAGAAGACAGATTTTTAGCTTCTCTTCCCCTCCCTCCCTCTCTCTCTCTCTCTCTCTCTTCCTTTTTTTTCCTTGGGCTCCTGCTGGGGAAAGTGGAGCCAGTCTTGTGGGGGCAGGAGGAGGATGAGGATGGGCGCCAGGGATTAGAGGGGCTGATGTGCTCCGCTCCCCGAGCCAGCTTGGTGCCAGCCCAGGGGACATGAGCAGAGGGCACTCAGCTCCCACACCCACAGCCCTGGGAGCTGCAGCAGCATTTGCATCCCCTCCAGGAACATTCCCTCACAGCTGGCTTCCAGGAGCATCCTGCCTGTCCTCAGCACCCCGGCCCTGCTGGTCCTGCAGGACCCTGGCACAGCAGGGACTGTGCGGGCAGCCATGCATGGGCTGGTGCAGGGAGCAGCGTGTGGGTGTGCAGGGAGTGTGGTGCAGCTGTGCAGGGAGTGTGACAGAGCAGAGCCATGCAGGGAATGCAGTGCAGCTGTGCAGGGAGTGTGATAGAGCCATGCAGGGAGTGTGACAGAGCAGAGCCATGCAGGGAATGCAGTGCAGCTGTGCAGGGAGTGTGATAGAGCCATGCAGGGAGTGTGATAGAGCAGAGCCATGCAGGGAGTGTGGTGCAGCTGTGCAGTCAGTGCAGTACAGCTGTGCAGGGAGTGTGACAGAGCTGAGCAGGGTGCATGGTACAGGTGAGCAATGAGGGTGGTACACCTCTGCAGTGGGTGATGTGTGTGTACAGCTGTTCCTGAGTGTGCCACAGCTGTGCAGGGTGTGTATACAGCCATGCAGGGTGTGTGGTTCAGGTGTGCAGTGAGTGTGGCACAGCCATGCAGGGTGTGTGTATAGCTGTGCAGGTGTGCAGCACACCTCTGCAGTGGGTGATGTGTGTGTACAGCCATGCAGAGTGTGGCACAGCCATGCAGGGTGTGTGTATAGCTGTGCAGGTGTGCAGCACACCTCTGCAGTGGGTGATGTGTGTGTACAGCCATGCAGAGTGTGTGTACAGCCATGCAGAGTGTGGCACAGCCATGCAGGGTGTGTGTATAGCTGTGCAGGTGTGCAGCACATCTCTGCAGTGGGTGATGTGTGTGTACAGCCATGCAGAGTGTGGCACAGCCATGCAGGGTGTGTGTACAGCCATGCAGGGTGTGCAGCACACCTCTGCAGTGTGTGATGTGTGTGCACAGCCATGCAGGGTGAATCCACACGTGGTGCTCATGCTCCAGGGGTGGCTGTTACAATTCACTCCACCTGTGCCTGTGTTGGGGTGGCACAGCTCAGGGCCTGTCCCCAGCCCAGGCACAGCCCTCGACGTGAGCTCAGCCACCCTGGCACCTCAGGCACACGGTGCATGAGGACAGGAGAGTGAAGTAGGGACAACAGGAGCCCCAAGAGGAACCTGAGGACTGTGCTGTGCTGGGAGCTGGCCCCTGACTTCCTGGCTGTGTTGCTCCTCCCCGAGGAGAAGGCCTAGCTGGTTCTTCTGGCTGAGTCATCCCCAGGTCTATCAGCCAGGCTGCAAAATTAAATTCAAAGCTCGTCTTTTGAGCAGGAAGATCACTTACATCCAGCTGCACGAGCCGCGGCCCCTTTAGGATTTAATAATAAAATGAATGCCCATGACCTGGCTGTTTGCTCACGCCTGGATCCTCCTTGATGGATGAACAGAAATTGCTCCCTGGCTCGGGTCAGCCGCAGTAAAAATCGCCAGTCGATGGCCGGGCCCTCCCTGGGCTCCTGGGCGTTCAGGGCTCGCTGCCTTCGTTTGGGACCTGCTCGGAAGGGATGATCAATAATCATCAGGCTGGAGCTGCGCCGGCACCTTTGATCCGTGCATCTCGGAGCACTTGGCAGCGGATAATGAACGGAGCCCCTCGCTGAGGCAGGCAGCAGGGGCTGCATTTTATGGGGGGGTCAGAGCCCGAGGATGGGCTGACCCTGCTGCTTCCCGCTCCGTCCTGCATCCCACATGTGGATGGCTCAGCTGCTTTAACGTGAGAGAGGTGCCTGGAAAAGGAGCTGCTGGTGCCAAACCCTGTGTGGCTCATCCCCTGGTAGCTTGTGGCTCTGCTTCCTTCACGAGACAGCCTGGATTGCCCTGTTGACAGAGATATTTCTGGAGGAGTCGTGCTGGTTTAAGGCTCAGTGTAGCAGGATCAGAGCAGCCCTGGGTGAGGTGTGTTCCCCCAGGGATAAGGGATCTCAGGGCTCCCCGTGATGGGCTGCAGCACCTCTGTGGCACTGGGCAGGGTCCAGAGCCAGGGCTGAGGCTGGGGAGTGTCACTCCCAAGCTAAAACCGTTCCCAGGCCTAGGAGAATGTGCTGGCAACAAGAAGCAGAGCTGTGAGGTCCTGTGTCCAGCCATCCTGGGCAGTGCTGCCACAGCCTGGGCTCTGATTGCTTTCAGGGGTGGCTTGCACAGTCTGAGCCCAGTGATGCCAGCCCTGCTGCTGCACAGCAGCCACCCCAGTGCCGTGGCTGTGGCCCCTGTGGGCCCCACATTGCCCCCAGGATGGCAGCCTGGGGGTGGCAGCAGGGACCACCTGCCCAGCGAGGAGTGCAGGGCTGGTGGCACAGCCCTGGCTCGGGCAGGGAGCTCTGCCTGAGGGGTGCTGTGTCCCCCACGGGGGCAGGGGGGGACAAGGGACCCAGCTCTGGGGATGCCACCCCCATCCCTCACCCCCAGGGAGGGCTCTCCACCAGCCTGCACCCTTCAGCCAGGGGGATGCTGGAAGGGCTGTGTCCCCAACAGCTGGGCAGGGGGAACAGAGGGCATCCAACTCTGGGGGTGCCACCCTTGTGTCCCCTCGGCCAAGATCGGATCCTGCCCTTAGACAAGCGTGTCCCCCCGTGGCCAGCCAGTGGAGGGCAGGGAGGGGCAGCTTTGGGGTTGTCACCCCAGTGTCCCCAGCCCGCACCCCACCAGGACAGGCCGCTCCGCTGGTGTCGCAGCGCCACCCCTTGCCTCCCGGGGAAAGTGCCCGCTGCCTTCATCTGCACTCCAGCAATTAAGCCACTAATATATTAATTGTTTCTAATCTGCGCATCTCCAAGGTCACCTGTAAGACCGGGAAAGGGAAACAAGCCTCCCCAGGCCATCCCTGTCACACACCCGAGGGATGGCACTGCAGCTCAGGGACTGCCCCTATGGACCCCAGCCCCAAAAGCTCCCCGGGAGCGTGGCCGTGGGGAGCAGCCCCGCGGGATGGAGGCGGGATGCTGCCTGGGGATGCTGCCTGGGATGCCGGGGCTGGCCTGCAGCGGGAAGCGCACCCCGTGCAGGCCACGGGCTGAGAACCGAGTCAGAGGCTGTCCGTGGGTCCGTCCAGCCCGTGCTCCCACCGCCGCCTCCGCCTGTGCCTTTGTCTGCGGCGCTCAGCCGCGCCTCCAGTCTTCAAAGTGTTAAAAGTTTTCAGTGTGTGCTGCAGATCCCTTGCCTGCAGCCTCCTGCCCTGAGTCAAATTAATCATGTACTGGGAAACACAGCAGGCATGTACTAGCCCTGGGCATGGTGTATCACGTACTTTCTGGAATCTGTCACATGGGGAGCTTTCTGTTTTAGGCTCAATTGATCCTTTCTCGGTTTGATACTGTGTTTAATTGTGAGATGGGGCTGTGTGTGTTTTTGCTTCAGCCGAACTTAAAGGGCCGCTCTTCCCAGCCTTGTTTTCAGATGTCCGCAAGAACAGACCGCCGCTGTCTCCTCACCCAAACAAAAAGTCTTTCTCTCCCCACACACAATATCCCCTCTGTATTGTCCACAACAAAGAGCAGGGCTAAATTAATTTTAGGTCCGGCTCTTTTAATGTAGAGCCGGGAAGGGGAGGTGCTTTCACTGCTGCAGCTGACGGCTCAAACAGGAGAGGAGAGAGGTGGCCTGGGCCACGGGCACTCCTGGGGATGGGCATGGAGATGGGCAGGGGGGATGTTCCTGGCCCCCAGGACCCCCCAGCCCCCTCAGCTGCAGTGCCTGGTGCGAGGTGAGGTGAGCTGGAGCACAGCCCAACCATGTTTCTCACTGCAACATCACCCAGGTGGGTGGGAGCCTTCCTGGGCTCTCCCTCCACCCCCAAGGAGGGCTTTCCACCTGCCCTGCACTGGGAAGAGTGGTCTAAGGAGGCTGGGTGAGAGAGAAGGTCCCTGCACTCCAAAAGTGACGTCCCCTGGAGGCTGGCATCTCCTTCTGGCTGGCCAGATAGCCATAGCAGGGCGATTTCTCATTCTGCCTCCACACAAAAGAGTCCAAGAGACAAACAAAAAAAGCAGAGGATCCCTTTGAATCTGGTTGAAAAAGGAGGGGGGAAAAATACATTTTTTCCATGTGCTTTTCCTGCTGAAAAAGGCTTATCTGGAGCAGTTGCCGTGCACAGCAGCGTGGAACGGAGCTGCAGGGGGCTGGGACCGGCTCTCCTCAGGGTGTCCTCCCTGCCCTGCTGGGGACAGTCCTGTGCTGGGGACAGTCCTGTGCTGGGGCAGTGCCACCCACCCGCAGCAGGGGTTTGTGTGGCTCAGCTGCCACAGGGACACGGCAGGAGGAGGGAAGGGCCATGCGGCCACCAGGTCCTGGCATCTCCGGGATGTGCAGAAAGGTGGGAAGGAACCCTGGGAAATCCTCAACATTGAGCTGAGGAGAGCAGGGTTTGGGAAGGGAGGTGTCAGGTCAGGGAAATGGGGAGAGGATGGGATGCTGAGGGGAGCAGAGCATGGGGACAAGGGACACTGGTTGGGAGAGTCAGGCTTTGGGAAGGGCTGCAGCAGCACAGGAGTGTTGGGAGGGATGACAGGAGAGGGGAGGGAGGTGGGCTTGTGCACCTGGTGTGGTTTTCCACAAATTTAGGCAGAGCTGTACGATTGAAAGGGGAGGGAAAGGTGTTGCAGACTGCTCAACTCTGGATCCTCCCTGTTGTCCTCTTCTTCCCCTTCCCAGGCGGGTGCACGGGGCAGGTCTCACTGCCTGGAGCATGGGCAGAGGCGAGCCAGAGGCCGTGTGCTGCTCCCTGCCCTGCAGCCCCCGGCTTCCCGTGCATGGGCAGGAACTTGCTCCTGGGTTTATAAATATTCAGCGCCAGCAGAGCCCATTAATGTTGCATTAGGGCTGTGAATCGGAAAGCCCCAAAGCCAGGCAGCTCCTGCTGCAGCTGCAGCCATCCCGGTCCCGCCCATCCCGCTCCAGGACAACACATGGCAGCTCTTGAAGGGCATGGCCTCAGCCCTCTCCCTCCTGCACGCCTGGCACAGGTAGCATGGGCTGGTGGAGGAAAACAGGGGCGTGGAGGAGCTCAACGTGTGGAGCTCTCAGTGCCCAAATCTCCCATCCCAGGAAATGCCACGAGTGGAGGTTGAGGGCTGGGTGGGTTTTTGAGTGGGATGTGCTGCGAGCCCCCTGGGGCAGAAGATCTCCAGATCTGGGCAGGTTTTTGGGAGAACAATGGGAAGCCCCTTGGCTGCAGAGTGAAGCTGCCTGGGTGTCTTGGGCTGCTCCCTCCATCCGGCACCGAACTGCATCTCCAGGAATAGGCAGGAACGAGCATATTAAAACAGAAGCTGGAGAAAGGAGTTACATCTGTGCAAAGCAGCGATCCAAGTGTTACTATCGGGACCAAATTTTCTCACTTGCAGGAGAGCAGCTCTGAATGTGACAGTCTGCAGACTTGGGCATCAGTTCAGCCAGCTTCCTCATCTCAGCGTATCTGCAGATCCACCCAGCAGCCGTGTCCCCTGCACTCCAGCAGCATGCCAGTGAGCCCGAGGGGATGGCAGGAAAGGGGGCACACAGGGGGAAGAGAAGGGGTAAAGCTTCGGGGTGCCAGCGTGGAGAGAGGGGCCGGGGAGGCCGGGGAGCAGTCGCTGCCATGGAGGGCACGGTGAGCTCCCGGGGTTCAGCCCAGCTCCTGGGAAGGGAAGGCCCGGCCCTTACTGCCCGTTCCACTGCCGGTGTGTGCAGGGCTGGATTCCCAAAGCCCCGGGATCGGGATGGGACGGAGGGAGCGGCCGTGCCCGGGAGCTGCCAGCTCCCGCTCCGGAGCGGCTGGGGGCGCTCAGAGCGGGCACGGGACAACAGAGCCACAGCCCGCTCCTGTGACACGCTCCTGCCTCCCTCCCTCCCTCCCTCCTTGCTGCTGCTCTGCCTCTTCCCACAAACCGCCCCCGCTCCTCCCTGCAGAGCTGCAGAGCCACAGGGGAGCACAGCCCTGCCTGGCATGCAGAGAGCCCGGGGTCAGGGTATAAATGCAAGGGATGGAGGAGAGGAGGGGAGGGCTGAGTCCCTCTGGGCTGGAGCAAGGTTCAGTGGCTTTTCAGGATGCTTGCAACCTCCCTCCCTGAGGGCTGGGCAGTGCAGGGAACTCTCTTTGAGCTCCTGGAGGAGAAAGGGACTGAGACAAGAAACGGCTCAAATTAATTTCTCTAGCTCACCTGAAATACTGACCTGAGAAGAGCAAAAAATATAAAAAAAGGATGAGAAAAGGGGAGGTGTATTAATCAGAGATAAGAAATCCATTTTACACCAACAAATGTTAGAGACAATGAGAAGAAGTCACCTGTCCCTATAGTTTAGATAGGGAATCATGACAAGATAGGGAAAGGTCATTTAGAAAAGCAGCAGAGAATACAGACTTTGCCTGTTGAGAAATGAATTCTGGGAGGAGCATGTTTCCCCAGATTTAGAGATGGGGAAGAACTGAGGATTTGAGGACTGGAGCCTCTGTGGGTGGGCACTGGAGTCTTGGTGCTTCAGGACCAAGCAGGTAACTTATGTGGAAGGAACTGGACTGCCAATCTTTAGGTAAAACTTTGAGAACAGAAAAATTGCAAGAAACTCACAAGGAAGAAGAAAGCCCAAATCTGCCCTTTCCCCAGCTGAGCTGGGGTGGCACTTTGGGGTAAGTCACACTGCAATCTGCCTTGTTTTGCTGGCTGCTACCCCAGCCAGAAAAGAAGGGTTTAAAACATCCCAAGGTCCATCTCCACTGATTGGGAAAAATTCCATTTTGTGACTGGATATAATGACACCAGTGGTGTGTTCTGTTACACACTGAGCTTTGGTGCCACTGGTGCTAAATTGCCTCAGCTTTGACCCAAGGGTGCTTCCCCTTCCTCCTGCAACTCCTGGCCAGCGTCAGGGATGGGAGGATGCACATCAGAGGGTGCAGCTGCCTTCAGCTGAGAGTTCACAGCATCACAGGAGACTTTGATCCCACAGAGTCCTGTGGGGATCTGGAGCACTCTGAGCTGTGACCTTCACCAGCAGAACGTGGTCAGTGCCTGGGCCAGCCTGGGCCTGTCACTCCCTGCTTTCCTGTCTTTTGAAGCTGGCATTTCATCTCTCAGAAATGGCTTTTTGATAAGAGGGGTGGAGGGGAGAGGAGAATCACTTTTTGGAAGTTACTCCATAGAATCATAGAAGTATTTATTGGTTGGAAAAGACCTCAGCAGTGCCCAGCACAGGGGAACAATCACTGCCCTGGCCCTGCTGGACACACTATTCCTGGTACAGGCCAGGTGCCCTTGGCCTTCTTGGCCACTCAGAGGAGCTCACATGGTACCAATGTGCCACTGCTGACATAGCCAGTCCTTCACTGTGGGACCCAGCATCAGCAGCAACCAAATCTGGACTGGGAGGCTCCTGCCTGGCCTGTACAGCAGGTGGCATCCAGGAATTTGGGGCTCTGCATTTGTGCTGGGGAACATCTTCTTCAAGAGGACACAGCCCCAAGGTTCAGCACGGGAGGTTCAGGCTGGACATCCTTCACTGGAAGGGTGGACAGGCATTGGCAGGGGCTGCCCAGGACAGTGGTGGAGCTCCCATCCCTGGAGGTGCTCAAGGAATGACTGGAGGTGGCACTCAGTGCTCTGGGCTGGTTGAGAGGATGCTGATCACAGGTTGGACCTGATGATCTTGGAGATCTCTTCCAAGGCCTTCTTCTTGGAAGACATTTCTTGAACACTTCCAGGGATGGTGGCTCCACCAGCTCCTTGTGCAGCCTGTTCCAATGCCTGACCACCCTCTAGTGAGGAAATTCTTCCTGATGTCCCACCTGAACCTCCTCTGGTGCAGCTTGAGACCTTTTCCTCCTCCTGTCCCTGTTCCCTGGAGCACAGCCCGGCCCCCCCGGCTGTCCCCTCCTGGAAGGAGCTGTGCAGAGCCACAAGGTCCCTCCTGAGCCTCCTTTGCTCCAGGCTGAGCCCCTGCCCAGCTCCCTCAGCTGCTCCTGCTGCTCCAGACCCTTCCCCAACTCCATTCCCTTCCATGGACACGCTCCAGCCTCTCAATGCCTTTCTTGAAGTGAGGAGACAAGATGCAGGAAACACAACCCAAGGGAGAGGCTTCCAGAGGCTGAAGCAAAACCACCTCCAAACCCCAAGAAATCCCCTTGGGAACAACCCAGGGAACAACCCAGGGAATAAGCTGATCATCTGTGGGGGCAGGGAAGGAGTTTGTCACCATCTGCCTCTTGTGTCTCTGCTGTGGGGAGTAATAAGCAAGTAAGGAAGGGAGGATTCAGCAGTGTTATTAGGTGGAGAAAGGCATTATTCCCCCTGTCTGCATCGTATAAATGAGTGTGTATTTTTCATAATGGGGGAATACATGCAGGGAGAGAGAAAAAATGTTTTAAAAAAGAAAGAAGGAAAGGGGGGAGGGGGGAAATGAATCGATATAACAGAAGCATTAGGGCACTCAGGGGAGTGTTTTACTGGGGCCATTAATATACTTCTCAGGTGGTAAAAGCCACTTAGCCTTTAAAAATGATAATGAAATGTTAACTACCCAAAGCATTATTGCTGAGTCACGGAGAGCCAGGCAGCCCTTCAGCTCCCATCTGATCCAGGGGTGCTGGCAGGGCTCCTGTGGGCCATGATCCAGCACATCCCCCTCCCTGGGCACACAGGAGCCCAGCTCCAGGCACCCTGCCCTGCTGCTATGGCTGTGCCAGCACGGGCACCCCTCCCTGGCAGCCGTGCCCCTCGCCCACCTGGCTCAGGATCATCCATCCAGCCCCAGGATTGCCCAGGGGGACTCCACCCCTGGGAGGCACAGGGAGTGAGGAGGATCAGACCCAAATGCTGCAGCCATGCTGCTTCCAAGCCTAAGGGAGCAACATGGGAATGGGAAGGCCACCACCACTCACAAAGATCCATGCACAAGGACGTGTTGAGGTTGAAAGCTGCAGGTGCCATGGTCTGGTCTGGTCTGGCTGCAGAGGATCCCGTGGGGGAGCTCAGGATGATGAGTACCATGAGTGTCCAGCTGCTGAGCCAGTGCAGGGATGAGATGTGCAAGGGCATGAGATTCCCTCTTGGCTCTCAGGAGATGGCACAAAGCAACACAAACTCCTCATGGAGTTTTAGTCTCCAAACCCTTGGTGACTGTAGGTACTTGGCTGGTAACACCCCAAACCAGCATGAGACCCTGGAGACCTCTTGATGTTGATGGAGACCCCCATATTGATGAATGGGCAGAGTTTTGGAGGTGTTGGGCACCCCCAAATTACTGACCAGCTCTGAAAACCATGGGGGTGAAATTCTGGCTCTGTTTTTGTCAATGGGAGAAGCAGGGATTCACCCTGCAAGGGGGCAGGGACTCTCATTTCTCATCTTTAATGTATCTCTGACTCTTATTTGATTGTGAAGGGCCCAAACAGCCCCCCATGGTGTCACACGAGGAAATTCAACAGGCTGGCATGGTCCAGCGAGCTGCAGTGTGAGATGAAGGTCTTCTCCTAGGACGATTCAGTGCCCAAGCAGAAAATTAATTTCCTTCCATCCATCTGTATATGACCCAAAACCTTCCCTAGTCAGGGAGATTATGAAGTTTTTTCACGAATGTGGATTGAAAGTCAGAGGTAGCTGTGAAGGATGCTGGAGGAGGACTGAGTCTCTGGGGGACAGGGAGCAGCTTGGCTCCTGGAGGCACACCATCACTCTCATCCACTGTACCCGCTTCAGCCACTATTGGAGACCTACTTCTGGGGAATTTTTTGACTTGGGTGAGTTTTCACCTCTGTTAGGGAGGGACTGACAACACCTAAAGCAAGCCAACACCTCTCTTTACCCCTTTTAGCCCCACACAGCAGTCTCTGCATTTGCAGCAGTGATGTGTTTGGGAACGCTGGCTGTGGCACAGATCTGGTAACTGCAGTGTACAGGGCAGAGTTAAGGATGTCACAAAAGCAGGTCTGGGAGCCTTGCACACCACTGAGCAGGTTGTGAGTGTCCCCATCCGAGGCTGCATTCCCCCAGTAGCTGCTGGGGGAGGGTCCTGTTCTCCAGCATCTCTGTGGGAATGCAGCCCCAAGGTCAGTGTGCCCTGCACATGATGCCAGCGCTCCCGGAGCCCGGGGAGGGCAGGGCGGTGCCAGCTGGTGCTGCGTGCCCAGCTCTGTACCTGCGAGGGCGACATGGAGGAACAGGAACACTTCCCACCTCCCCTCCCTGCCTCAGCCCCGCACTCATCCTCCCCCAGGGCAGAAATCAGCAGGAGGCAGCGCTGATCCCTGCAGGGTGTGCACGATGGAGGCAGGGTCACCCCCCTGAGCCCCCAGCCCGGGAGTGCCTGATGGAGGCAGGGTCACCCCCTGGAGCCCCCAGTCCGGGTGTGCCTGACAGAGGCAGGGTCACCCCCTGAGCCCCCAGCCCGGGTGTGCACGATGGAGGCAGGGTGCCTGATGGAGGCAGGGTCACCCCCCTGAGCCCCCAGCCCAGGTGTGCATGACAGAGGCAGGGTCACCCCCTGAGCCCCCAGCCCGGGTGTGCATGACAGAGGCAGGGTCACCCCCTGGAGCCCCCAGCCCACGGGGACGAGCAGGAGCTGCTCTACAATCCCGCATTCCTGTCCTGCAGCTGGGGCTGTGCCTTACCCCTAACCCAGAGAGAACCCAGGCTCCTCTGTGCTCTGCAGAGAGCTCGCAGAGGGCATCTCAAGGGCATCTCAAGGGCATCTCAAGGGCATCTCCTTCCAGCGTGGCGCTCCTGGAGCCGAAGGACACCGAGGGCTTGAGCGCCTGCTGGGAGAAGCGCTTCTCAAACCCGGCTCACGCCGTGCTGGACTCGTCGGGGAGCTCTAACCGGGTCAGGCTGCTCTGCTCCTCGGCAGAGCCGGGCACGGGGCGCGGCTGGAGCAGCCTTGGGGCTCCCAGCCCCGTCCCAGCCCCGCTCCGCCAGCCCCGCGGCCGCAGAAGCGCCTCATCCCCAGCGCCCGCTGTGAGCTAAATTGCCTGGGATCAGGTGGTGCGAGCCAATTTTTCTCTCAGCAGGGGCTGCAGGTAAAGCACCTCGGTGGAGAGGAGCTTGTGCTGCTCTGAACTTTTCTGTTGCCCGCCTGAACTCGGGGAAGAGGAGAAGGGGATATTGTGTGCACTCAAGCAGAAGCGGAGAAGATGCCAAGAGAGGAGAGAAGCAGATGGAAAAGACAGAGAAAGCTCAAGATGAGGAGAGAGCAGGAAGGAAGGAGCAGAGGAAGGATAAAGCAAGAGGGAGGTGAGAAAAGAGCTGGAGCTGGGATGCCACAAAGCAGTGGCCAAGGCAGCAAGAGAGCTGCATCTTCTCTTTCTTGTCCTACAAACCAGACACAGACGTGGCAGCAGCTAATCTTCCTGGCTCGTGAACAAAAGGATTCTTTTCATGCCAGTAATCCAAGAGCTGCCATGCCACGGCTCTCCCAGCTCATCTGCTGTGAATGCACTTCTGTGGCGTCCAACTGAACGGGTTAGCAAAATAAAGACAGATGGCAATGGATTAGCTCTAACACTTCTTCTGTATCACAATGCAATCGCTGCAGTCTTCTCCAGTGCCTCCTCTCAGGACGCTTTGCTTGTGCTGCAGCTGTGCAGCCACCCCCAGTCACACACGAGTGTCCCAGAGCCACGGCCCTGCAGGCAGGAAAGGTTTGCCATGGTTGTTGTCTTTGGTTCCTGGTAAACCCATCCTAGGGAGAGGCTGTGGTCAGAGAGAAGGGCCAAGGCAGCCAGCTCTCCACTGAAATGGGATTTCTTCAGGTGTGCTAATGAAGGAGATGCATTGATGAGAAGAATATTTAACATCTAGACCTTCATCCCTAAGAGTGGGGCGTGTGGTCCATTAAATAATAAGGCAAATATATCGAGAAACAGAAATGGGGGTTGATGCCACCTCTTCACAAGTCAACAAGAAGATTTCTTCATTTAGCCCACTTTGCCCAAGTCAGGCTGGCTGCAGATGACTTAGAGCTTACAGTGAGCTCAGGATGTGTCAGGAACATGCATTTCTGCTGGACACAAAGTGCTCTGGAGACAGCTTGGTTTTGTTCAAACTGGGACATTTTTCCTATGGTTTTCCAGCCAGAAGGTATGTGGGAATTCTAGCATCAAGTCTCATCAAGAGCTGGTCTTTCCAACTTTGTTGGTAACTATCCTTCCCAACTGCATGAGATGTTTGGGTTGAGCTGTCTCCTGCAGCAAGGGAAACTTCATCCTAACATCTCAGTGGAGCCTGTCCAAGCTCAGCTTTGCTGGCTTTGGCATCTCTGGCGCTCCTGCTGACTTCAGGGGTACCCAGGTTCCTCAGGGTGGTCACGTTTCTGTGCTGCTGGAGGAGCCTCCTGATCATTCTGTCAGTTCATGTGATGTCTTCACCTCTGACCCTGTCATTTGGGAAACCATCCCTTCTGAATCTTCACCAAGGTCACCACATGACCCAGCAGTCCCATTTTGTCAAGCAGATGCATTTTACCATGAAACAGAATATTTCTTAGAAGTCCTGCCAGGTACAATTCAGCCAATTTTTCTGTCACTGGTCAACTGGAGCTCATATAAACAAAAATGACCAAGAAACTTGAAGCTCTTGCTCCCTGAAGAACACTGAGACTGAGTTAATGCTCTTGACAAGAAGGTATCTTGTCTCTGCACTGTCTTTGGAATTGTCCAGTTTATTTACAACCTATAAGAAAGATAAGGCCTGAATTAGTTTTTAAATTAGCCCACTTTGAGCTGGAGGATGGAGCAGATGACTGCCCAAGGTCCTTTTCCAGCTCCCTGCCTGTGAGTGGAAGGTCCCACTGGGGTGCTCTAACCTTGCAGCTGAGTCCAGCAGCTCAGAGCTGAACCTGTCTGATGGATGTTCTGAGTGTCCAGTCCTACCTGCCAGCCTGCTGTACCAAACTGTGCTCCTCAGTGTGCCCAGGGATGGCCTTATGGATGTCCTTTGCTATTTTCTGTGGATATTTGATCAGAAGTACTCCTGATGATCTTACTTATGCCTAAAAATATCAAGTTTTTTCCAGGATGCATGAAATAATGTACTGGGTTCAGTTCTGGGCCCCTGAAGATTCCCAGAATTCACAGAATGACTAGATTGGAAGAGACCTTCAAGATCACCAAGTCCAACCTATGCCCCAACACCTCAGCATGATCCACATGGAGGTGCTGGATCATGTCCAGGGAAGGGAATGGAGATGGGAAAGTCTCTGGAGCACAGTTCTGATGAGGGGGGCTCAGATACCAGAGCAGTGATGGAATGAGGTGTGGGGGAGCCCCTCTGCCACCATCACAGCACTGCCCACAGGACAATCCTGAGTGAACAGCAAGCTGTGAGATCATGGATGATATGAGGTGAATGCAGGATGCTTTCACCCCTGAAATGAGCTCTGACAAAATCCTGGTGCCCTCTGCACTCAGCTGTGTCCATCCAAGATGAGAGGGAAGGGGGCTGGCAGGAGCTTGGCCCTTGCTGGAGCTGCACGTTCCTGACAGGCTGAGGAGCCCTGCAGGACTGGCTGCTTGCAGCAGGGCTCTCTGCAGTGCCCTGCACCTCTCCCCTCTGGGAAAGGCACTGGCAGAGCAGAGGCAAAGGGGGGTCCAAGCAGAGCTGTCAGTGCTCATTGTCAGAAGGAGCTTCAGTGCAGCACCAGGAGCAGCCCACGTTGCCAGGCAGGGGCAGCGCAGGCTGAGATCTCCACTGGACGCCTGCTGATACTGATATTTTTATCTCAAGGAGCCCAGAAATCAGAATTCTGCATCCCAGAGCCCAGCCCAGAAGGGACAAAGACTTCAATCACCACCACAGCATCAGGAGCTTGCCCTGAGCAGGGCCAGGACACCCACTGGAGATGCTGGGGAAGCAAAACATCAAACAGCCTTCCACAGCCTGAACTTCTCCAACACAGAGCAAGGCATGTTTCCCCTCATCAAATGGAAGACGTGTTCCTTTCCTGCTGGCATCCTGAGCTCTGCCAAAGCCAGGCTGAGCGGGCAGCCTGGATTTTGACACTTCCTGTCTTCAGGGCGCTTCAATTTTTTGCAACCTCCTCTTTGTGTTTGCTTTTTCTTGTGCAAGGTGGAATTGGCCAGGCAGCCAAGCAGCAGGCAACCAGCTCGTGCTGATGACAGCCTGCCAGGGTGTCCCAAGCTCCTCCAGGATGCT
Organism: Agelaius tricolor; assembly: GCF_023055355.1. NCBI lineage: Eukaryota > Metazoa > Chordata > Aves > Passeriformes > Icteridae > Agelaius > Agelaius tricolor. Next base: position 3,740,942 of record NW_027269278.1, on the reverse strand, counting down.
GACAACAGACATTGTCACCCCTCCCATGCCTAGGAAGGGCCTTGCCAGGGGTGATTGCAATCACAGCCCTCAGCACAGCTTTCCCTGCAAAGCACAAATGGCTTTTAGGGATGCAGTTTGACTGTGTGGGAACCAGCAACTGCTCCTTTTGCCACCTGACCTGCTCAGAGGTGATTCCAGCTGCTCTGTCCCACCTTTCTGCTACCCACTGCATCACCTGTCCCCAGGATTATGCCCTTCTTTATTTTGCTGCACTTTTGCCACTATTGCCAAGGGCTCTGGGTGACCCAGCCAGGAGGACCCATAATTATACATATTCTAATTGAGGAGTCATCAAAAATCATTGTGATTTTTCTCTTGTAGCTTATCTGTTTCCAAGTTATGTAAAATTCTGGTACTTAAGTCTAGATAATACAACTGACTGATTATTCTATAACAGAAAAAAATCACTTTATTTAGTAGATTGCCATTACTCTTAGCTCTGAGCTGCATTTTGGCCAATGTATTGATTAGAGGAGCAGGCTGAATTAGATAGGGACTGGCTTCTGGTTGGCATTGTCCAAAGCCTGGCACTCAGGAGAGGTGTGCCCTCCTTGGGAGCAGCAATGTTCCAGTTTGCCTGGCTCTGCTCTGCAGCTCCCTCCCCTCACACCCCAAAACAAAAGCCAGTTTCTGCTGCTGATGCTGCAGGTGGTGCTTCAGCCCTGCCCTGCCAAGGCATCCCTGGACACCAACACCTGGATCCTGCAAGTGAAACTGAGCCTGCAGCACACAGCTCTGCTCCTGCTAATGGTCATTGGTTTGTAATCAGCTTGGGAGGAAGTGGGGCAAAGGGAAAAAAAGGGGCATTGAGGTGAACACAAATCTTGAAATGTTCATCCACAGCAAAGCCATGGAGCTGCAGCCAGCACAGATCATCTCCTTCATAAACCTCCTAAGGCAGTGCTGCAATTTGCATCTGGATGCGTTTCATTCCCTATCAATGTTCATTAGCAGCTGCCCAGCACTAAGCTGCCTGCTTGGGAATAATTAGTCCCTTTCTCTGAAGGTCATGGCAGTGCTAACATCATAACTTCCCTTTCTTTGAACGTGCAGACACTTGGATGCTGTGAGCATCCTATAAAGTGCTCCTGGGAGAGGTACCCAGCACACACAGGCAGTGGGACAGCACACACAGCCAGCTTGCTGCTGCTGGGCTTTATTTTTACAGCAAATATCAAGGTTGCATGACAATTTTGCTGCTTGAGCTGGAGACAGCAAAGGTCTGGAAGAGAGGGGGAAGAATGGGATAAACCTGAGAGATTGAGATTTTGCTCCTATTGTGAGCTCAGAGCTCTTCATTCAGTCATTCACAGACAGAACAGCAGCTCCAGAACTGGGGTTTAGGTGCCTGGGTCACCATAACTCTTCCCTGCCCTCGAGCCTGTGGGTTTGAGCACTGAAAAGTAATTTTCAGTGACTCCTGAGTCAGTGTTAGCCAGCCAAGGGAGCCCCAGGGGCTGCCTCAGCTTTGAAGAGACTCTTGAGAGAACAGCCTGTGCAAATGGGGCAGGGAGCTGCTGCCTCACAGCAGAGTGGCCTCCTGCTGGGGCTTGTGGCCAGCTTGGGGAGGCTGTGGCTCAGCCTCCCATGGGACTGGAATGCTCCACTTCCAGCTGTGGATCCCCCACTGTCTTGGTTTGGAAAGACAGGAATCTGCTAAGGAAGGCAGGAGCCTCTCCTGAAATGGAGAATGTAAACCCTCCCCACCCCTCTGAATTGCTATACATTTTAAATTAAGGGGCTCTCAGGCAAAAAAAATATGGGAGCAGGAAATAACAGTTCTTTAATAGGGAAGAAAAATAAAATGATAAAATAAACAATGCAGTACACTAGAACAACACTGCCAGAGTCAGAACCCAGCCTGACACCCTGTGGGTCAGGGTGTTGGCAGCAGTGCCATTGGAATTGTGGCTCAGCCCTCCTGCAGTGTCAGGGGTGGCTCTGCTGGAGCAGGGATCCTGTAGAGAAGGGTGGAGTCTTCCTCTGAAGATCCAGGGGAAGGAGAGGCAGCTGCTGTTCCTCTGGGGAATCCAGTGGAGAAACCATGCTGGTGTTCCAGAACTCAAGATTATATCTGGGTAGGAATGCTTGGCTCCTCCCTCTGGGCTCACATCTCCCAATGGGATGCTGTAGTTCTTATCAGCCATGCAGGGACATTCAATGGCTGTTATCAGCAATGTCCCCTCCCGAGGGAGGTGTGAATGTGAGCACTCAGAAAGAGAAATAAGGCAAACTGCCCACTTGACAAAAAACAGCTGCCATACAGATGGTAACAGAATACATCTTGCCTTGCAGTTTGGAACACCCACTTCCACCAGTGGGCACAGAACCCCAGAGCTGCAGCTGCTCCCAGGGCTGGCTGAGCAGCCTGGGGGCTGTGCCCGTGGTCAGGAGCTCTGGACAGCTGGCAGGGTGGGTGTGTGGCAGCCCCTATGAGCCTGGCCACACTGCACAGCCCCTCTGAGCCTGGCCACACTGCACAGCTCAGGTCAGCTCCCCTGAGGCCTGGCCACACTGCACAGCCCAGGGCAGCTTCTCTGAGCCTGGCCGCACTGCACAGCTCAGGACAGCTCCTCTGAGCCTGGCCACACTGCACAGCCCAGGACAGCTCCTCTGAGGTCTGGCCACACTGCACAGCCCAGAAAAGCTCCTCTGAGCCTGGCCACACTGCACAGCCCCTCTGAGGCCTGGCCACACTGCACAGCTCAGGTCAGCTCCTCTGAGCCTGGCCACACTGCACAGCCCAGAAAAGCTCCTCTGAGGTCTGGCCACACTGCACAGCCCCTCTGAGCCTGGCCACACTGCACAGCCCAGGACAGCTCCTCTGAGCCTGGCCACACTGCACAGCCCAGGGCAGCTCCCCTGAGGCCTGGCCACACTGCACAGCCCAGGACACCTTCTCTAAGGCCTGGCCACACTGCACAGCTCCCCTGAGGCCTGGCCACACTGCACAGCTCAGGTCAGCTCCCCTGAGGCCTGGCCACACTGCACAGTCCAGGGCAGCTTCTCTAAGGCCTGGCCACACTGCACAGCCCCTCTGAGCCTGGCCACACTGCACAGCCCAGGGCAGCTTCTCTAAGGCCTGGCCACACTGCACAGCCCAGGGAGCTCCTCTGAGCCTGGCCACACTGCACAGCCCAGGGCAGCTCCTCTGAGGCCTGGCCACACTGCACAAGTCAGGACAGCTCCTCTGAGGCCTGGCCACACTGCACAGCCCCTCTGAGCCTGGCCACACTGCACAGCCCAGGGCAGCTCCTTGGAGCCTGGCCACACTGCACAGCCCAGGGCAGCTTCCACCCAAGGTGCCTGGAGAGCCCCTGGTGCCAGGCCACAGCAGACACCTCTGTAGGACAGGAGCTTTGCCACCTCTGCAGGTGGCTCTGGCTGCCCTTGAGAGTTCCTGTGCTGCAGTGTCTCCTCAGTGACCTGTGGCCATCCCTCCTGGCCCCTCCAGCCCTGCCTGCTGTGGTTGTTCCCTGTCTCCCAGGGGGCCTCAGGTGTGCAGTGCACGAGGGGAGATTCCGGCTGACAAGGGCTGTAGCAATGTGACTTTGGGCACATCTCTGACTTCATCAGGGCACTCTGCTTTGTTCTCCATGAATTTCAAACAAATGATCTTCAGGACATGGTGCAAGGTACATTAGTCCTCCTTCAGGGCGGGGTGCTGCTTCCATGGCCAAATCCAGCCCTATTTTATCAAGAAGAATTCCCAGAACAGAGAGAAGCCAGTATCCAGCCCTGGGGCCCAGCACAGGAGGGACCTGGAGCTGCTGGAGCCAGGCCAGAGGAGGCACCAGGATGAGCAGAGGGATGGAGCAGCTCTGCTGGGAGGAAAGGCTGGGACTGTTCAGCCTGGAGAGGAGAAGCTTTGGGGTGACCTCACAGTGGTTTGTAGTACCCAAAGGGAGCCTGCAAGGAAGATGGAAAGACACTGACAAGGCCCTGGAGTGTCTGGACAAGGAGAAACAGCCTCCCACTGAGAGAGAGTGGGTTTAGAATAAATATTAGGAAGAAATTCTTTCCAGTGAGGGTGATGAGACCCTGGCACAGGTTGTCCAGGAGGTTGTGGAAGCCCCATCCCTGGAAGTGACCAAGGCCAGGTTGGACAGGGCTTAGAGAAACCCAGGACAGTGGAAGGTGTCCCTGCCCATGGCAGGGGGTGAAATGAGATGATCTTTAAGGTCCCTTCCCACCCAAACCCTTCTATGGTTGTATGAATATGGCCTTTGTGTAAATATGACACAGCAAGTCTTTGTTACACTGGAGTAACCTGCTTTTTAATATTTCAAATAAGGGAATCAAGTGTAACCTGGAGCCATTTTAAACTCCCAGGCACACTGATAGCTGTTTTACTTGATTGAATCCACACAGAGACAGTTCCTTATTAAATAGACAAGAGGTACTCTCTCTAGTAAAACCTTGCATGAAGATGAAGCATGTTCTGGTGTCTCTGCAGAAGGCTGCATGCTCTGGTGAGACAGGGGCTGGCTGTATTTTGTGTTTTATGCAGCAGCTAGGAAGGCTGGAGTATAAAACCCAACAGCTGCACTCCTGGGTGTAGGGTGCCAGTGCAGGCACAGCATCGTGTATCAGTGCAGCTGTGGGTCACTGGGGGATCACTTGATGAGGAGAGACTTGCATAGGAAATGAGAGAAAATAATCAGGCATTGAGTGCTGGCTGCTCCTTCCAGCCCTGCTCTGACCCCAGGGCACTGCTGGCAGCTGGAGCTCTGGGGGCTCTTTGGGGGCTCTGATCCAGCACCAGCTCTGGGCTGGTTTCTGTTTGCTTTATTCAGGATCTGTGATGGGTACCAAGGACACCCAGGATGCTCTGGGCATCTCCTCCCTTTTCTGTGCGTGGGGTCAGGTCTCCAGCACTGCATCCTGTGCTCTCCTGGGGAATGGCACCATCTCTGATGTGTCTGCTGAGCACTTTTGAGTTGATCACTGACTAAAACTGCTGCTGTTGGTGGGGTGCTGGCAGATGCTCTGCATCCAGCAGATCTGGCCCCAAGAAAGACACTGAGGTGCTGGAGTGAGTCCAGAGAAAGGCAGTGGAGCTGGTGAAGGGTCTGTGACTGTGCTACAGCTGGACATTGCTTGTTCTTCATGCCCAGAGGCAGCTGTGCAGATCTCCCTGTGCCCTCTTAGGCCAGAAAAGCCTGCTCCTCACTCCCCAGCCCTCCTGCACACCTCAGGCTGTCCCTTGTCACAGCTCCCCAGCTCAGGCACTCAGGATCACAGCCCCAGGATGGGTTGGAGTATTGTGGGGAAGTGCTGAGGGTGCTGGGCTGGCAGGGATTTTCATCAATCCATGAATGGCTTTTAAAGAAAGGCTATTTCATGTGGTTCCCCACATAAGAACCAGTGGAATAGTACAGAAATCTCAATCCTCTCAATTCCATGTGCCACTGAGCCCCACTGAGAAAAACCCCAGAGCCTCTCATGCAACCTTCTCCCAGCCAGCTTTCCATGGTCACTCATTGCTTCTATTTCCCCTTCCTTTGAGGATTGCTTTGTCCCTCTAGGTTGTGTTTGTGTGCTGGGTCTTTGTTGGAGTTTCAACCAGCTTCTGGTTCTCAGGACAGACTCTCTAAAATAAGGGCAAGACAAGGCTCTCAGACCCATGCTTTGTTCTGTACACAGAAATAAAATTAAAATTAAAATTAAAATTAAATTGGCCCAAAATTTTATTGCAAACTCATTCAACTCATTTTGCTTGTCCCCAGTCCCTCCCATCTGACCTCAGTGTCTCTTGGGTCCTTGCTATCTCCAGGTCCTTCCTTCACAAGAAAACACACTGGAGCAACAAATTCCTTCCTACATATTTAAACACCACTTGGCCATGACCAACTCATGGCAGCATTGACTTAGAAAGATTTATTTAAATTCACTGAAGGGTGAAGGCAGTGCCCACGAATCTGATAGCAGAGTTTGATTTTCATGGGTGTGGGATCTGGGATTTAATAGGTTTTCCAGGCACTGTGGTGCAACAGTTCTCCTTCAAATGCAACAGGATTGGGGAGTTGACCTCTCCTCTGTGCCTCTGAATGCTTCCCTCAGTTCCTGTGCTGGTAATACAGAGCCTGAATATGTCACCATTATTGGAAGATAGTTTAATCCTCTTTGTAACTTGGCAGAACAGATTAGAGTTTCTTCTATATTAAATTAGAGCCTTCTCTAAAGCATCCTGAAAAGAGCTCATTTCATTAGCATGCTGTTGATTTATTATTTATAATGACTGTTTACAAAACAGCCTGTGAAGATGACGAGGCCCCAGTCAGGTGACTGCATATTTCTACAGGCAGATCCAGCCCTCCAGAGCAACCTGCATGCCTGGGCTCTGAAAAAATAAATAAATAAAATAGCTGCTGATTAGATGTGATTTGCAAGGAGAGTTTCAACATGCTAATCCAGCCCTGGCTGGAGGAATGTTGTGATGAAGCTCAGTGGGGACCTTAACTGGGGGTTTTAGTGATGTTTGCCATGGGCTGGCCATGTTTGCTTCCATCTCAAGAGCAAGGAATCCCAGAATGGTTTGGGTTGGAAAGATCTTAAAGCTCCTTCAATTCCACTCCCTGCCATGGCAGGGACACCTTTCACTGTCCCAGGCTGCTCCAAGCCCCATCCAGCCTGGCCTTGGGCACTGCCAGGGATGGGGCAGCCCCAGCTGCTCTGGGCACCCTGTGCCAGGGCCTGCCCACCCTCCCAGGGAGGAATTTCTTCCTAATGGCATTGGTGAGGCAAGAACTGGTGCAGTCCCATATTTCCCCTTGCTGTCTCTTCCCCTGAGCACCATCCATTCAGTCCCAGAAGTGTCCCCAGATCCTGACCCTCCCCAGAGGTTTGTGGCATTTGAGCATCTTCAGCCATTGAGTCACTGAGTCCTCTGGGGCTTGAAAGGAGCCTGGGGCACTGTTGTCCCTTCCCTCCCCTCCCCTCCTGTGCTGGAGGGGTCTCTCCAAGCCCACTCTTTACACAATTTGCATGTTGAGCTGATTAGCAAAGGCCTGATGAGTGCTGGCCTTGATTCTCAGGTTTGAGTGGTTCCTTTACCCCGCACAGCAGCAGGAGGGGAGAGGTGAGGGCTGCACAGGGTGAGCATCCCTTCCTCCAGCATCAGGCACAGAATCACCACCCAGAGCAGGGCTTGCTGAGCCTGCAGGTGCTGCAGGAGTGCCTGGGGATGTCTGGCTGTGTCGAGGCCAGCAAAGGGAGGAGATGGATTGCTCTGCTGCCTGAGCTCTGCTGCAGTGACGCAGCCTGAGAGCTCCAGGCAGCAATGCCAACATCAAGTGCTTGGCTGATGGTGCAGGTGCTTTTCTCTAAAGGAATCAGGCTGGGTTGGGCTCCTTTTTTGGGAGTGACTTTCTCTTCTCTCTGTTCTGCACCTCTGGTAGCTTCTGTTTCAGAGAGTCACTCAAAAAGTCACACCCACACAGCATCCCTTGGCCTTGAGAAGGAAAACACCCTTCCCAATCCTACACACAAAGGCAGAAATCTGACAGAGAGAAGCCAGAGATCTCTCCTGGAGGCTGGGCTGGAGGCAGAAGGTCCTTGCCCTTCCAGGAGGACTGTGCAATCTCTGCAGGGCTCACAAAGCCACATCAGCTGCTATGTGGAGGTAAAACAAGAAGTTGTGGCTGCTGCTAAGTCACAAATATTCCATGCAGTACTGAGAAAATGCCTCCAAACGAGTATGGTTTGTTGTTGATTGTGTTGGGGTTTTTTGTTGTTTCTTTTTTTGTTGTTTTTTAGAGAACACGGTTTTCCAATCAGGCAATAAAGGAATGGGACCAGCACTGCTTCAGCACAATATTTTCCTCTGCATCATTTTTCCTCCAGAGGAAGCACTAAGGAAAATCTTCAGGCATCCAGGCCACAGCGCAAGAAGGACATGGACCAGCAGGAGCAGGGGCAGAGGAGGCCATGGAGATGCTCCCAGGGCTGGGGCCCCTCTGTTCTAGAGTCAGGCTGGGAGAGCTGGGGGTGCTCACCTGGAGAGGAGAAGGGTCCAAGGAGACCTTCGAGCCCCTGCCAGTGCTCTGAGGATCAGAGGGCTCACTGCCACCTGCACCTCTCTGTCCTGTGCACCCTTGGGGCAGCTTGTCAAGTGATTCCATGCAGCTGGAGAAAGTTCCAGCTCATTTAATCAACCTGCCTGCTGAAATCTCAGGTGGTTCCCAAAAAAGCAGCTGAATCCAGTCCTTTTTCCTGAAATGTGATGTCTGAATTCATCTTATTGGATGGATCTGCTCCATCTTGGACCTCGAGTCTCTGTGTTGGGCTAGAAGACAATCTCTGCTGCCTTCAAACACACCTCCAGAACTGGCTGAAACTCCAGGATCAGCACATCCTTGCTTTGCTCTCTTCTGAAATGAGGGTCTTAGCATATTCAGTGGCATGTAACTGAGCCATAAAGCACCTGGATGGGAAATCCAGGGCAGCACTTTCCACAGAGGTACCCTCGGCTCCGTGAGCTTCAGACAGAACAGGGACTCGGGGCTCTTTGTGTCAGACAGATTCACGTTCCCAAGCCAACAGCCCCTCTCCTACACTGAGAGGCTTCATCTGATTTTCACACAGCCCTGAGGAAGGCACTGGGCTCTCCCATTGCTGCCTTTCAGATGTGCTAGGTCACACCTGGGTCAGGTCTCCCACCGTCCCTGTAACGCCGCTATCACTGTGACACGGGTGTGGGACACCACCTGCCATGGCCCTGCTGGCACTTCCCACCCTGGGAAGGACTCCTGTCTGCCTAGGGATGGGTAGAGGCATCAGCAGTTTTGTCTCCTCTTTTTGAGTCACAAATTGCTTGTGAGCATGTCTTTTTTTGTCCTCATCCTTTCAAAGTTTTTCCTCCATCCTTGCAGCCATCCCTTTGTATTTCCTCATGTGCAGGGTCTGTTTTCTGGCCCCTGGGTGGGTTGTAGGGTAAAGCACCACCACTCAAACACCCTGTATCTGCATCTAATACATTCTCATGAGGTCACATCTGCTCTGTCTTCCCCTGCTGGACTGACAGGAGCCCACATTTGCCTCCAAGTATCAACCTTGTCACTTCTGAGTTACTCAGGAATATTCACTGTCATCAACACATGGGTGATGCAGCCCTGTTCTTTCCAAAGATGTTCTCCCCTACAAGTGCTGGTACATTTTTACAGGAGGGAAATCCCAAACTGCACAAAAACACAAAAAAAGTTCTTTTGTGTCTCTTTTTATTTGTTGTTGATGCTGGTGTTGTTTTTCCAAACCTGAAGGATGAGTGGTGCATCAGAACAGGAGAAAATTACCACGTTGAATGGTAATAACTGGATTAAGAGATTCAGTAGCAGACTCTCACCTGTGCTGTTTATAATGCAGATTAAGTATTTAATCCATCTGTTTCTCCAGCTTCAATTCTCCATTCCCCTTGTCTTGCTTTCCCTTGACGTCCTCCCTCACCCCTCCAGTCCCTTGCTGCTCTGTGGCCTCGTGGCTGGATCCTCCCATGCCTCCTCCTGGGGCTGTGAGTTTGGCCCATCCCAGAGCTGGTTCTGCTCAGTTACCCCATGGAAATCTCCAAAGTGAGGGCTGTGTGTGCTGCTGTGCCTGGCCAATGAGCCCTGCCATTGCTCGGTCTCCAGAACCGCTGTAATGACCCTGCTGGCGGGGATGATTAATCAGGAAATGGTAAAGAAAATGCTCATAATGAAGCACTTGAATTTCTGACTTTACTGGGGGCTGCAAACTCACAAACAAGGTCATGGAAAAGAAAACCATTGAGGAATTGAGGATGACTAAATACAAGGGCTTTAACTGTGGCTCAGGAAGTCTCTAAGCACAAACTATTTCAGGCTGGAAGGAGATCATGGGGGAGTGTTTGACCATGGTCACACTGTCCTACGTACTGGACAGTGTTGGGGACAGGTGCTGAGCCTTTGGACCACGTGTCACACCACAGCCATGACATCATTGATCACATTTTGATGGTGGAGACAGAGTGTGGCCCTTGCCATGTACCACCAGGAACACCAGGCTTGGTGTGTGTGTCACCCACCCCTCCTCTCTGCTTGCCCTGGCCATGTCCTGTGGGAGCTGCCCTTGGAGAAGACAGCAGAAACATCTCCAAACCTGGGCTCCCCCTTCCTGCTCAACCACAGTGCAAGAGCAGGGCCCAGCCTGTCCTAATTGAGACAGAGACAATACAGAGCAACACACTCCATTTCAGAAGGCTTCAGACCTGCTTTTATATAGCATGCATGCTTTATATACATTCTATACATAATACAAAATTCCTAAGTTTACACTTTACTCATTGGTCATGAGAGACAAACCAAGTGCTCATTGGAACAGGCAGTTGCAGGTTTCTCTTATTTATCCTTCTTTTTTTCTTGGTTTCTATGTCAACGACCTTGGTAGAAAATTCTTTCAGAGGTAAACATGGATCCTCTTATCAAACTTCTCTCTGGCTCACAAAAATCACTGTAAAACCTTTTCCACACCAGCCCAAACTCCTCTGCCTTCTGTGGAGAGTTTTATCCAGTATTTAAAATTCCTCTGCCAGCTTGGTGTGGGACAAGCAGGACACCCTGAGTGCCAGACTCAACCTGTAAACATAAAGTGGAGTGAGGTTGGCCTAAAGTCCCAAGGGTGTGAGGGTTCCAGCTCTCTACACTGACAATGCAGGCTTCACATTTCCTTCACAATTTCCTTCCTTCATTTTTCACATTCCCTTTTTTTTGGTCTGTGTTACTGAATCCACATAGATGATATGAATGTGAAGGTATGTTTGTTAAAAACCCCAAATACATCCCTGAGATGCAAAGACTGTTTTCAAATCATGGGTTTTAAAGGGGCATCTGCCACAAAGGGCTGAGGGTGCTTAATACAGCTGCTGGCTGAGAGGAATAAGCAGCATTGCTGATAAGCTCATTTGATAAAGCCTTTGCTGGGCACTGCAGATGCAGGCTGAGTCCAGCCTTTAATATCTGTCCCAGTCCCACAGGCAGCGCTCTCAGACAGGGCTGCCAGGAAATGTTGTAACCCTGTGCACCTCTCATGCAGCTTTCAGTGAGTCCTGACAAGTCCCCACCGTGTGTTCTTACATGTCACAGCTGTCACTGACCTGGCCAGAGATCACCAGCTGATACCCAAGCAAATGCAAGTTGGCACCAAGGTTTCACAGGCAGCACAGGCCCTTTTACAGCTCTGTGGGGTTATGGTGTCCTGGATGGCTGAAGCAATGGTTAAATCCCATATAATCCTTCCAGCTGGTCACTTGACCACAGAAGATCTTTTCTGTTGGAAGCTGCTGACATTGCCCCATGAGATTGGATGTTGGGGCTGGGTTATAACAGCCTTCACCTGCATGAGCTTGTCCCATCACCAGAAATAAGGGATTTAATAAGGGATGAAAAGTGAATGGAGTAGCTCAAATTGCTGAAAGACATTGGGGCTTTAGAAAAGAAAGTGACAATTTGACATGTCAAGTGTTCTGTGACAGAGAAACAAATAAAAAACAAACCACTGCAGTGCTGTAAATGAAATATGGTGAATGAATATGAAATACTTAGTATTTTATTTGAAATATTAATTTCCCCTCCTATAGTAAATATGTGTTTTGTGCTATTCTTCAATATTTGCCATGCTGGGCTGATGGCAATCTTCTTCCCCAAGCTTCTGTTGGCATAATTTTTTTTTTGACCTAGAAATTGCCTTACTCCTCCCACTACCATGAGCCACCCAACTGGAATCCCCTACCACCACCCTAGCCTGAACCTCCTCACTCATCCTCCTCCTTACCCTAGGACTAGTCTAGGGAAGGGGCTGTTCAAGGAGAGGAAAGCAGGGTGTGTGTGTGGCTGTCACAGCACACGTCACAGCTGAGATGGCCACAATGCACAGGGTGTCCCTATACACTTTCAGAAAGCTTCAACACATACAGAGACACCAGAATACCTCAGAAGGCTCCAAGCATCTGCCCTTCTTTTCCTTCAGCCCAACCTTTTATCCCCTCCTGTTGATGCCCTGCCCCTGTGTGCCCTCTGCTCCCTTTGGTGGTTGCTCAGTGCCCCTGGGCACTCCATGGCTCATTGCTGGCAGTGCTGCTCACCTGCTGCTCACAGCTGTGCCCATGGGGATGGGGCTGGGCCAGCCCCATCCCAATCACCACAAACTCTGTGCCTGCATGTGGCCTCATCTGTCTGCTAGGAAGGCACAGGATTGCTCTGTGCCCTGGTGCTCACCCTACAGAGCACTGGGTCCCTGTGGAATGCCCCTGGGCTCGGGTGCTGCTGACTGCCAGGCTGCACCAACCCAGCTCACAGCTGATGTCTCACCAGCTCTCATGGCATCCTGTCAATCGAGGGATTGGGAAGGGAGGATCTGGGCTCAGGGTGTTTTCAGGACATGCAAGACATGTGCCACTTGAAATGTGGCTCATCTCCCTTCTGAGCCTGAGCAGAGCTGAGTTGAAGTCTGGGATCTGCACTGGGTTGGATCCCAGAGCCCATGATTTGAAATCCAGGGCTCCTTTTATGTGCTGCACTGGAGGGAGGGTGCTTGTTAAAGTTACACACCTCAAGGGTCACCCCTGGGTTTATGGAGATGGCCTCAAACCAAGGCAAGGAGTTCCTGGTGACCTCTCCATGTAACACCAGTTAAAGCACAGTTTTCCAGTCTACCCTAAGGCTGGGTTGAAAGATCCTGAAGAAAAAAAAAAAATTGCTTTTGGGTTCTGCATGACTTGGATTCAGCAGGAATATTTGAATGTCTGGTGTTGCACATGGACACCAGGCTGTGTCTGGAGTAGCACAGGGGCATTCCCCAGCCCTTCCATCATGGTCCCTGCATGATCAGCACTTTCCTCCACTACTGACCTGGAGGTGGCACAACCTCAGGGCTCCCCTAAATGTGCTGCTGATCCAGAGGACATTAAGCTGTTATCTCTGTGTCTCACTCCATCAACATTTTTTCAGTCTGTATTAAAAATCCTACTATGGTTTTTTAGCACAAAAGGGGAAAGAAGAGAACCTTCTATGTTCAGGACATTTGGGACATCACTAGAATTTCATCCATCTGTGATTGGCCCTCAGACCGTCATACTCAATTTATTTCTCAGCCAAAGTTTTTCAGCCATCTGCTCAAGTGGAACAGCTTCCAGCATTTATTCCCAATAGTGCTCCTCTGAGGGAGCACATGGATTTTCTCCAGTACGACAGCATCACTATTTTCCAAAAAAACCCTCAGCCCAAGCCCGCAGTGACTGGCGGGGAGCCCTCCCTGCTCTGCACCCCGACCTTGAATTTTAAGCAATTGATCAAGAAAACACAGAACTGTTTCTGTTCCACTCAGGACCACCGTGACTGATGTTTTTTAAAGGGCTCCTCTGCAGAGATGTTAATGAGGTCGCCTTGGATACTCAGCTTAAAACGGTGTCGCTTCAGCTTCTTTTATGTCAGCAATCAACAACAACAACAAAAACCACACAACAACCCATCAGTGGATCTGCTTGAGGAGGGGTGGGGGACTCCTGGCAGGTGACTGGAGCAGATAGTGATTCACAGTCCACCTGCTGCCAGCAGTTCGGTGCTGAGCCTCTCTGATTGTCTACTGGAGCATCAACACAATGATCTCCATAATTATTATCTCCTTAAATTGAAAAAAAAAAAAAAAAAAAGACAGATTAGAAAAGCCTGATTTTTCCAGCCATCCTATTGAAAGTGCCCCAGGAAAGGACTTCAAATTGGGAGTAATAAGAGGTTCAGGGACAGTCAGGGAAATAAAAAGCGGTTTCTCTGTGTGAGCAGAGGAGAGGCTGTGTGTTCTTAGGGAATTGTTTCCAGGGCTGAGACCCACTTGCATTACTCCTGCTTAATGAGTTGCCATCCATCAGCTGAGCTGTGAGAAGGGACCATGTCCAGGTTTAAAAATCGGGGGAAAAACACCTGAGGCAGGAGCACCAGGCAGGTGAATTCAGTGTTTTGATGATCTACATAACACAGTGCTCACCATGACTCCAAACAAGTTGCTTGGCTTCTCTGAACCTCAGTTTCCTGCCTGGTGAGCAAGGGTAAATTCATCTCACAGGCTTCACTGGAGTTCTAAAGGAAAATGTGGAACCACAGATGGAAAGGTATGAGCAAGTTCAAAGGAGTATACCTTTGGCAAACACACCTTCACATATGAAGTGAGATCAGACTGATTCCTCAATTAGCAGTTGGATTAATCACTCTAGAAATGTTTATTATTACTTTATTATATGTTTACTACTCCACTAATCCAGTTTATAGGAATATGGATGACTCACTTCTCTAACCCTCACCAGCAATGCCCAAACATGATGATAGAGAGCAAACCCTCAAGTAGATTGGCATCATGGTGTGAGCACCCCTTTCCTCTCAGGAGCTGCAGGTGAACCTGGCACTCAAAGCCCAGACTTTGGCCACAGAACAACCCAGGCTGGCTCTGCACCTCCAGGAGTTCTGCCTTTTCTGTCCCTTCCTTCAGGGGGCTGCAGAAAGCAGTTTGATCTTCCTCCTACTCTGCTCCAGGGTGAGCAGACCCAGCTGGTTTTGCCTCTCCCTGTACCTCAGCCATCCACTGGTGTTCTCTGCTGGACCTGCTTCAATCTGTCAATGCTGGTTTTGTGCTGGGAAGCCCCAAACCAGACCCAGTGTTTCCAAAACCATCTCAGAAGGGCCAGACCAGGGGGATTCTCACTCCCCTGATGTGCTGCCTGCCTCCTTGCTCCCAGAGCTGAGGGTGTAGCTCACCTCTGCTGTAAGCCAGCAGTGACCCCTGTTCAGTCCCTGAATCACAATTCCCCCTCCCTTTCCACAAAGCTGCTTCCCAGCCCAGCTGTGCCCTGGCCTGTCCTGTTCCCTTCTGAGCTTATTCCAACAGGACTGTGCACTTGTCTGCCCACTTCTCCACTCCTGAACAGCAGCTGCTGCCTCTTGGGTGTCAAGTGCTTCCCTCCCCACTGCTTCCTTTGGTGGCTTCTGAAAACTTCCTGAGAGTGTGCCCAATTATCCAGGCCATCAGTACCAGTCCCCCTGGGATCTCAACAGCAATGAGTTGCCAAGTGGGCTCTGATCACCACCCTGTGAGTGCAGCAGCCCAACCCATCCTCCAGCTTCCTTCTTTCCTATTTATTGGGCCCACATCTCCCCAGCCTGGCTCTAGGGAGAGTGAGCATGGAGAGCTTTACTAAAGGCAAGGGAAACCACTCAATATTCCCTTATTCACCATTCACCCTGTATCCTCACAGCTAGTTTTCTTGCCTCCTAGGTAGTCAGGTCCATCAGGTGTGATGTGACCTTTGTTTTGCTGGGTTCAAACCAACCCATCCCTGATAGATATTCTCCTGCCCAGATAAAGAGCTTTACAATTGCACCAGTGCTACTTCTGTAAAAGAGTCACAGAATCACAGAATTACAACATCCTTCAGGTTGGAAAAGACCTCTGAGATTACTGGGTCCAACCTGTGACTGAAAACCACTTTGTGCAGTGTGCAATCCTTTCTTGAGCACTCCCAGGGATGGTGACAACCCAATGCTTGACAACCCTTTCTCTGAAGAAATTCCTCCTGATGTCCAGCTTAACCTCCCTGGCACAGCTTGAGGCTACATTTCATCTGCAGGCTGTGTTGACCCTGCAGTAGGCATGGTCTGTGCATACAATCAGAGCTGCTCCTTCATCCAGAGACCCTGGAGCTCCTTGTCCAAATAGGCAGCATGGTAGGAAGACAAAGACACGTGAGACCCCCAGGGATCATTAGTCTGAAGTTGGATGTTATGGTGGTTTAGTTAAACTGCACTTAGGACAGTTGTGTGGACAGTCCTACTCACAATGGAAAAGAAATCTGAGTTTCTTTTCTTCTCACTCATTGTGGACATGAGGTAAACCAGGATGAGTGGAGGCTACTTGAATTCTGAACAGGAATGTCCACATAGACAGTTTAATGAAGTTTAGCTAATCCAATTTGCAAAGGTTAATTCAGATTCATTTTCCTGGTTGTCTCTGTGTAGATAAGGCCAAGGTCACTTCCCCAAGGTGACTGGCTGAGCCAGGCACAAGATCCACACTTTCTTTCACCATTCCTTCCCCAGGCTGGTTTGTCCCTATCCAGGTGCAGAAGATCACAGTTCCTCACATTTTCCCCCATCAGCATTGCTGATCCTTGCTGATCAAAATCACTACAGACCCTTTTCCTGGAGAAGTGCAACAGGCCCTGCTGTTCCTGGGGCCACAGCTCACCCTGCAGCTTGGGGGTGAATCACAGCACACACACAGGAACTGGTGATGCTGAAATCCCTCCCAGGAATCCAGACCAGCCCCAGGATCTTGCTGGTAGAGGTGGGCACTTCCAAGCACTCCAGCTGGCTGACAGTGCAGATCTCCTAAATCACCCTGATGCTGCTTTTTCTGACTCTTCTGGGCTCTGATGTGTGTAACTGCAGTTATCCAGAATCTCCCAGCAGAAGCAGCAGAGACAGTTGAGGGAACTGAACCTCCCCTTTGCAGCCCTGCCAGGTGCAGGCTGTGATGGGACCTGATGTGTGGGGACATCTGTCCCACAGCTCTTCCAGCAGGGTTCTCACCTCTGCTTCTCAGCAGCTGCTGCTGGCCCCTGCAGTGCCCCAACTGCTCCTAAGGGATTGAGATCCAAAGATATTTTAGAGCATTTAAAAAGACAGATATAATCTAACCAAAACTGAAGAGCTGCCTTAGCCTCAGCTGAAAACTTTCCCAAAGGAGTCACAGCCCCCTTGCATCTCCCAGTACATGATGAATGGGTGCAGGAGCTATTCTGAACAGCAGGCAATAGTGAATGGTTACATTTCCTTGGCCAAGATGAGGAAGCTTTAAGTAACTAATTAAAAAAAAAAAAATCAATAGAAAGTCTTTTCCCACGATCTTTTGCCATGAGTCCTTGGCAATAATTTCAGTGCTCACTTCAAAGAATTGAGGTCTCTTTTCTGGGCCTCTTTCTGCCATGGCAAAGGAGCTCACAAAGAGAAGTTGCTGGAGCCCTGCTCACAAAGAGAAGCTGCTGTTAGCTTGCTGCTCTCTTTTAGGGAGGACTTGCAGTCCCCAAGTCCTTGTGCCCAGGGGTCCCTGCATGGGTTGTCCTGTAACCATGACATGTGTCCACATCTCTGCTCTGTTGCCATCATTAGAAGATAATTACATTTCCTCTGGACTTCCTCAAGTGATCATTTCTGATGTTTCCATGTGTGGCTGTCCAGCTCCTCATCCTCTTCCCCACCACTGCAGCCTCTCTCTTGTGGGATCTCAGCACATCGTTCCCGATGTCCAGAGATGCCAGGAGAACCCTTGGGGGTCTCGAAAATCCTGGAATGTTGCCAAGAGTGTTTGGTGGCTTGATTTTGATCCATCCACAGAAGTAACAAGAGTCTGAGGACAAGAGAATCACTTTAGAGTAAAAGGTGTAAAAGAGACACATTTAGAGGGTGAGATATAGACTTTAAGGTTTTTGGTACAGGGGGGTTATGGAGACAAGATGGAGGGATCAAGGCGTGTCTTGTCCTTCTTCTTTCTTCTTCTTGTCCTCCATCTCCTGTGATGATGTTGGCACTTAGAGATTGGTTTATGGTGAAGGTGCACTTGCCAACATGGGTGAAAAGCATTGGGAAATAAAGGTAAATATTGTATACGTAGGTTTTAGTATAAAAAGACGTGACCGCCCCGTGGGTGGTCAGAGAGTGCCTGTGACTGCCTGCAGATCAGACCTCTGTTGGGCAGACAGAAAAATTTTGTAGATAAGAAATAATAAACAACCTGAAGACCGAAAAACTGAAGAGTCCAGACTCGTCCTTTGCATCGCGGCCACCAAAGAACCACTCTACCCGTGTCGGGGCAGAGACAGACAGCCGGACCCGACATCTCTTAGACCTGAAGTGCCCTGAGCTGTGCAGGGCTTGGTCCCTGCTGCAAGGACTTCAGCTGGGAAGTGAAGAACAAGACCAAAAACAGAGGGGACAGAGGGCTGGGAGTGTGCAGCAGGCAAGGATAGGTTTTCTGCCAGTGTCACTGTCTTATTTTCTGAAAAATCCCTTTGCCAGGATTTCTTCCCCTGGGAAGTTGAGAAGCCTCAGAGAAAAATGTAAATAATAATTATCTGATTCGCTTCTCCTGTGTTTGCTGCTTTGGAATGTGGTTTGGAGATTGTTTACCAACAGGTGCGTGTTTCATTTGTTTCCTGGGAATTGTTTTTACTTAATGACCAATCACCATCAGCTGTGTTGGACTCTATGGAGTCAGTCATGAGTTTTTCATTATCATTCTTGTTAAATCTTCTGTCTATATCCTTTCTCTTTCTTTAGTCTAGTTTTAGTATAGCATTCTTTTAATATAATACGATATCATAAAATAATAAATCAGCCTTCTGAGAACATGGAGTCTGATTCTCATCTCTCACCTCATCCAGGGGACCCTCACAAACTCAACATGCCAGCAGTGGTGAGAAGTGCTCTCCATCTTGCACTGTCCCTGTAGCCTTCCTCTCCACAGTCCATGGCACAGCTGGGACAGCACCCACTTGAACTCAATCTTTACTTCCCACATCTGCAAAGCAGTTTCAAGAGATCTGTCAGAAAGAGTGTGGAAGGTGTGGTGTCCTCTCTGTCCAGGAGGATCTGCCCATACCTTGCTGCTGCATCTAATTCTCTGAAGATTTGGCCTCATTTCAGCAAAATTTTAATGCTTCTTGGGCAAGTGGGAATGTTCCTTCTTCTTGGTCTGGTTCAGCTGTTCCAAGTTAAGGCAAAGCCCAAATCTACCCTAAAATTACTAAGAAGGGACCTGGCTGCTGCCTCTCCCCTTCCATCTGTGATCTGCTGCTACATTTTGCTGCTCTCCTCTTTTTCAGGAAGAAATTTAGTGGAGGCACCTGGGCAGCAGACCAGGTGTGCTGTGGAGTGTGTGCTGCACATACCATGGAGGGACACATCTTTCCAAGTGGGAAAGGCCAGCTCCCACAGCCAGGTCCCTCTATCCCTGCCTCATCTTCCCAACCTGACAGCTTGGTAATGAGTCTGAAACAGAGCCTGAGCTCATACTGCACTATCTGCAGGAAAATTGTCACCACTATTCCTCTCACTGGCCCAAGAAACCTTAAAGGCGACTCCAACTCTTCTTTTCCCTCCCCCCCAGCAGTAAATTCCTTTTAGTGTGTAGCCAGAACAAAAATCACAAAAAAGGGATTATACTACTTGCTACTATTTTTACTATTTCCACTACTCCTCTTTCCAAAATCTTTTTGAAACAAAGCAGGCAATTGGGAATCAGATCCTCAAGGAGGTGAACTTACCTTGACTGTGCAAAGATGGTTTTGAGCTACATCAGACCATTTCTGCTTGGTGAAGAGAGAGCCACTCACATTGCCCTGAGTCATGTATGATTTGTAGATCATATTCTGGTCTGAATTTCTCATATAACCCCCATATGATGCAGGACTTAATTTCTTCCTGTAGCCCTAAAAGGCTGTCACAAGGCAATGGGGCTCTTCTGCAGCTGCAGAGCATGTACAGAAGAGTTCATATAGCAAATAACTGTATTTTTTTTTACTTAATACAGTCTAAAGAGCAGCTCTAAAGACAACCCTTCATTAGTGTCTGAACTGTTGGTCCTTTCTGTTTTGAACTGAAGCATTAGGTAATATTTAGGTTCCTAAAATACTATTTTTTTATGGCAGGGAAAGATATTAATAACCTTGGGTCTATTGGGTCAATCAATTTTATTATGACTAATAGAAGATCCTGTTTCTTGGGTATAGACTCAAAAACCCAGGATGCAGTTTAGGACCCAGTCTAGGTGCTCAGTGCTTCCCAGGACCTGTCCCATGTGTTCAGTCCCATGTGTTTCCAGTGACTGTAACTCTCAGCTCCTTCCCATGGCCATAAGACACTGCCTCATTTGCAGGTTTTTCTTGGTCATTGCAGTGACAGTTTTTCCTGACACAAGGTGATAATGTTGTGTTTGCTGCTGAGTTCCCTGGGTAGGTTCCCCACAGTGCTGTCAGTCCTGAATGGGGGGCTCTGATGCCTTCTGCTGTTGCTGCACAAAGGTGCTCCTTCCACTCACCTGGATGGCTCAGGGAGGGTCTGTAAATTGAAGCCTAGAAATAAATAACATGTTCTCTGATAAAAATATCCCCTTCCAGGAGATCCCATGCAATAGGGAATGTCAATTCCTTGAGTCCCATTGGGACAGCAGAATTGTTCAAAGGATTGTGAGGGGTGAGCATCACTTCCCATTGCCTATAGGAATGAGCAGCCTGAAGGTCTGGGGTCTATTCTACACCAAATGTGGCCTTTAAGAGGGCTGGGATTTTTCAAGATTGCTCATCACTGCTCCAGTTCTTCTGTGCATGAAACCTCCTCTGATCATAACCAAGGAACCACCCTGTGTGCTTCTGATTGCCACTTTAAAATGGATCAGACTCTTCTGACCTGTTTCACAGTCTGTGCTGCTCAGCCACAGCATCAATCAGCATCTCTGAAAAGCCCAGGAAGGAGCAAGACCAGAGCAGAGCCTGATCTAGGAGCTGGCAGGAGATCTCCTGGCTCTGAGTTCCTGTGCTTTGGAGATGCTGGAGCCAAGGACAGCTACTTCCAGCACAGGGCCCTTGATTCACAGTTAAACAGTGTTAAGGCCAAGAAGGGGGGGTTTCTCCCACCCAAAGGAGGCCCTCAGGCTCCCAGGTTCTGGGGATTTTTTCCACTGGAGGATTGGGAATATCTGGGATGTCACCTGGGATCTCCTGTACCAGGGAGCTCTCTGGTTTCAGGGACTGAACACCCTCTCAAGGAAACTCAGGGCTCCCCAAGCTGAGGTTGTGCCAGTTTTCAGTCATCATGTCAGTGCCAGACCTGAGAGAAGTTCACCCTCCCAGGACACCTGAAACAGGTCCCTGGACTCACCTGGTGGCCTGAGGTGAGGCTGGGCCCAGTTCCACACTGTCACAGACATCTTTTATGAAAAATCCTTTCCTTAGGATTTTTCCTCCTGAGAAGCCGAGAGGCCTCAGGAACAAAATGTAACCAATGGTTATCTGCTGCTGTGGAATGCAACAGGTGCATCTGGGATTGGGCTCATGTGGTTGTTTCTAATTAATGGCCAATCACAGTCTGGCTGTCCGGAGTGTCTTGGTCAGTCACAAGCCTTTGTCATTCATTCTTTTTCTATTCTTAGCCAGCCTTCTGATGAAATCCTTTGTTTTATTCTTTTAGTTTTATAGTTTTTTTCTTATAGTATTGTAGTTTTAATATAATATATATCATAAAATAATAAATCAAGCCTTCTGAAACATGGAGTCAGATCCTCATCTCTTCCCTCATCCTCAGGCCCCTGTGAACACGGTCACACCACAGGAGAATTTGGATTTTTCCAGTTGCTCGCTGCTGTTCTCCCCTAGCAAAAGGCTTGGGCCTGCTTGCTGCAGACCATTTGTGTGCTCTGTTCTCTTGCTGCATTGTCCTGCCCCGGAGCTGCGGGTGCTTCAGCAGAGACAGAGCTCTCCCAGCGCCAGCCGCAGCCCTCAGCCCGTGCACGCACAGGCCCTGCCAGATTGCACTGAGACTACAAAGGAGAAGAAAGGAACTGGCTCCTTGGCTGCTGTTTGTGTGGTTTACAAAGCCTCCTTTGCAGGGTTTCTGATCCCACTTGTTCAGGGCTGTCCCAGAGCTGCAGAGCCCGGGGAGAGCAGAGCAGAGCAGAGGGTGAGCAGGATCCCTCCTTGAGAGGGGGCTGGCAGGGAATGGGGACACTGGCACCTCAGCCCCCTTACCAAGGAGTTCCTGTGCTGGAATCTGGCTGTCCAGCCAGGGATGCATCAATGCTGGCCCCATGGAAAGCCCTGTGTGCCACCAGGGGCAGGGGATGTGCCATGCTCTGTCCCTGTCATGGATGTAAAAGCTGAGGGAGCCTCCCCTTCAAGTCTTGCAGTGGGGACCCCAGGCTGCACCCCTGCACCCCACAGCCCCCTGGGCATGGCCACAGCCACCCCTGCAGATGCCAGCCTGCCTGGCAGCTCTCAGAGCAGGGACACAGCTGGGTCTCAGGGAGTGATGGCTGTGGCTGTGCACACACCTGAGGCTGCTGCTGCACCGGTGTCTATTCCTCAGTTCTGGTTTTGGTCATCAGTGATGCAAAAGATGTTTTCCATTGTATTTTTGGGGTGCTGCAGTTGAACAGTGTTTTGCATTGGGCTGCTGTGAGGACCCAGGACATCCCTCTGGCTGTCCTGAGCAGCCCAGACTCCTGCCAGGGGGCTCAGAGACCCTGGCACAGAGCCCAGGATGCCCCTGTGGGTTTGATTGTGACCCATGGAGCAAATTACCAGCCTTAGATGAAGATCTGCAAGCCACGACAGTTTAAGTAGAATGATAGTGAATTTATCACAGGGTGAAAAAATAGATTTTGGGGTTTTTTAGAATGGGGGTTCAGAGGGCAAGATGGAGAGATCTGGGTGTGTCCAGCCTTTCTTCTTCTTGGCCTCCATCTTCTGCTGTGATGTTGGCACTTTTGGATTGGTTTAGAGTAGAAGCTCAGTGTCTAACATAGGTGATAGGTATTGGGAAGTAATTGTAAATATTGTACAGGTAGTTTTTAGTATAAAAAGATAACACTGCCCCAGGGGCAGGCAGAGTGCCTCTGTCTGACCTGCTGAGAGGACCTTGGCTGGACAGGAGAAATCATTTTATAGATAAGGAACAATAAACCACCTTGAGAACGTAAACTGAAGAGCCCTGACTCCTTCGAGCACTGGGCTGGGAAAAGAGACTTTCTGACACATCTGGGGGTCACTGTGAGCAGCAGAGACCCCGACAGGCTGCCACAGATCACAGCTCATCTTCTGCCTGGCCCTTGTCTAGAGGTGAGGCTGTGAGCTCCTGGCCATGGGCACAGCCCCGTGAGGGACAGTGCTGTCACACCCCCCCCATGCAGGGCACTGTGCTTGTGTCAATGATCAGGACCATGTCGATCCTGGTGGGCTTTGCATTTTGACCTTGTTTGCTGTGGGGAGGGGACTGCTGGACTTTGTAGCATAGATAGCTCCTCACAAGTGAAAGTTGTTGGTCCCTGAGGGAAGAACAAAGGAAAATCCTTCTGATTTCAGGTGGAAAGGCCAGTGTTATTTATTTTACAGCTCTGAGGATGTAAACAGGGCAGCAGAGTCCATGACAATTAAAATATTGACTGAGCAAGGATGACGTCTCAGAGATGGGTCTTTTTTAGTTTTAAAGCCTGCAGACAGGGAAACAAGCTGACATCATGTGAGATTTTAGAAATACAGCTGAGGAGAGGCCTCCCACATGGTGGCTCCAGTACAAACCAAGGCAGGGCTGCCCAGTTTGGTCTCATGGCTGCTGAGGATGGTTGGTGTCCCTGCCAGAGGCTTGTGCTGTGCCCCCCAGCAAGCTGCTCAAGTAGAAATGCACAGCCTGCTTCTGCCTTCTGAGGCTGCCCTGACACAGCCCAGGATCTCTGCAGCCCCTCCTCACTGGGTACACAGGGAATACACAGGGTCTGAAGGGAGGGGGGTGAATCAGCCCCCACAGGCTGCACACTGAACCCCATCCCTGTCCTCCCCTGGGTTAAACATGAACCCCATCCCTGTCCTCCCTTGGGTTAAATATGAACCCCATCCCTGTCCTCTCCTGGGTTAAATATGAACCCTATCCTCTGTTCTCTTTTGGGTTAAATATGAATCCCATTTTCTGTCCTTCCTTGGGTCAAACATGAACCCCATCCTCTGTCCTTCCTTGGCTTAAATATGAACCCCATTTTCTGTCCTCTTTTGGGTTAAATATGAACCCCATCCCCTGTCCTCTTTTGGGTTAAATATGAACCCCATTTTCTGTCCTCTTTTGCGTCAAATATGAACCCCATCCCCTGTCTTCCCTTGTGTCAAATATGCACCCCATCCTCTGTCCTCCCTTGGGTCAAACATGAACCCCATCCCTATCCTCCCTTGGGTTAAATATGCACCCCATTTTCTGTCCTCCCTTGGGTTAAACACTGTTGTTGATGCACTCTGGAATCACCAGGGGATGTGCTATGGGGTTTAGCACCAGGCTGGGCTCCTGGGGGGAGCTGCCCCTGCCCATGGGACAGGGGAGGTGACAGTGGGGACGGTGGCACTGAGCTGGGGACAGCATTCCTGCAGGCTTTGGGGCTCCGTGTCCCTCCCGCTGCCGAGGCACGCGGGCACGAAGCCTGCCGGGCTGCTGAGTGCCGGGACAGGAGCAGGAGGGGGAGCGGGGACCATGATTGCTGCTGCTGGCAGCGCTCTGGGTCCGGGGAGGGACCGCAGTGCGAGCCCCAGGAGCCCCTGCGGGCGCTGCCGGGGCTGGGAGCACACGGAGCTCGGGGAGGATGTGCGGAGGGAGGAGAAGCCCCGGCACGGCGCTGACAGGGCGAAGCTGCCGGCAGACAGCTGTCTGCAGGGTGGCTGCAGCACTGCAGCATCAATTAACCTTTGGGGAACTTTTCCAGCGCCGCTCAGGCGTGGCCGCGGCTCCGCCGGATGGGGCGCGGTGCGGAGCCGCAGCCAGACTACAAAAGGCCGAGCAGGAGGCAGCCACCTGAGCCGGGCCGCCGTGTCTGGCTCGCCAGCCGCGATAAGTGCTTTTATCTCCTCTCCTTGTGTTTCCGAGGGTGGCTTTCTCCTCCTGGCCGCGGCAGTGCCGCGGAATGCTAATGCACGGCGAGTGGCGGCTGCCCTCCGCAGTCCTTGGCCGGCAATCTCCGCCCCGGCCCCGCTGCTCTGCGGGGACAGACGGAGCCCAGCCCGCAGCCCTGCCCGGAGCAGCTCCGTGCCTGCCCCGGCACCCGCCCCGCTCCGTGGGCAGCGCCAGAATGGTCACTGCGCCAGGGACACCCTGTGACAGCCCAGAGTCCGAAGCCAGGAAACCCCTCGGGCTGCCCTGCAGGACTCCAGACCCTGCCAGGGGGCTCAGAGACCCTGGCACAAAGCCCAAGACCCTTTGATTTAGCCCTTGGAAAAAACAATTACCAGCCTTAGATGAAGAATTACAAGCTACGAAGGTTTAAGTAGAATGATAGTGAACTTATCACAGGGTGAAAAATAGATTTTTGGGGGTTTTTAGAATGGGGGTTCAGGGGGCAAGATGGAGGAATCTGGGCATGTCCAGCCTTTCTCCTTCTCCTCCTTGGCCTCCATCTTCTGGGTGATGTTGGCACTTTTGGATTGGTTTAGAGTAGAAGCTCACTGTCTAACACAGGTGATAGTTATTGGGAAGTAATTGTAAATATTGTACAGGTAGTTTTTAGTATAAAAAGATAACACTGCCCTGGGGGCAGGCAGAGTGCCTCTGTCTGACCTGCTGAGAGGACCTTGGCTGGACAGGAGAAAGCATTTTATAGATAAGGAACAATAAACAACCTTGAGAACGAGAACTGAAGAGTTCTGACTCCTTCTTTGAGTGCCAGGCTGGGAAAAGAGACTTTCTGACACATCTTGGGGTCACTGTGAGCAGCCAGAGTCCCAAGAGCTGAGCCCTCTGGCTCTGTGGCACAGATGTTCCTGCTCTGCACCCTGCCAGGGCCAGCAGGGAGAACGAGGGGGCTCTTGGCATGGGGTGTTGGCCCCCAGGCACTGGTGAGCTCATGGTTCCTGCAGCTCCCTCCTGATCACGGCTCCTGCAGCTCCATCCCTTGAGAACTGTGCTTGGTGTGTTCCTCAGGCACCTCTGGCCATCTGGGAAGTCCAGACTGGGAGGTGAGTGGGCAGAATGAGAGGGGAAAAAACAGAAAATAACAGCAAGGTTTTAGAGGGAGCAGCAGGGAGGTGTCCTACAGGGAGGAGTCTGCTCAGGCTTGTCCATAAATCATTTATGCTCCAGCACTCGACCTCTTCTTGGCCACTGAGCTCTGCTCTTCAGAGAGCAAGACACTCCTTGGCCAAGGCCCTGGGAGGCAGTCAGGCATCAAATTCCTGGAAACATGGGCTAAAAGCATTCCCTTCATCCCAGCCTGCTGTGGGGGCTGCTGTCAGTACCTGGGGCACCAAGGAGCAGCTGGGGTAGCCCAGGCCCCTCTGGCACAGGCCACTGTCACTTGGGAAGCTGTGGCTGGGATGTGCCATGCTTCCCATGGCTGCCCCCAGCCAGGCAAGATGCAGCAGGAGCCTGAAAGAGATGGACTCCTTCATGACCAGGGGTGTTGAGGTCTCTGATGTTGAGATGACCCCAAGGTGTTGGAAAGTCTCTTTTCCCCAGCCCTGAGACCAAAGAAGAAGCCAAGATTCCTCAGCTCTGGTTCTCAGGGTTGTTTATTTGCTCTTATCTAATACATTGTCTGTCTGACCTGCTGAGGCCTGTCCAGCAGGTTGGGTTGAGGCCCTCTGACTGCCCTCAGGGTGGTATTGTCTTTTTATACTCAAAACTACATGTACATGATTTACAATCATTTTCCAATACCTATCACCTATGTTAGACAGTTTGTCTCTACTCTAAACCAATCCAAAAGTGAGGAGTCGTGGTTCAGAGCAGCAAGGACAGAAGAGGATGAGGAAACTGCAGCTGTGGCCTCCATCACAGCAGAAGATGGAGGACAAGAAGAAGAAGGAGAAAGACAGAACATGCCCAGATTCCTCCATCTTGCCTCCTGAACTCCCATTCTAAACACCCCAAAATTCTATTTTTCCACTCTGTGATAAATTCATTATCATTGTATTCAAACCCTTGTAGCTTGTAAGTCCGCACACAAAGTTGGTAATTCTTTCCATGGGTTAAAATTGAAGGCACGGGTGTCATTGACTCTGTGCCAAGGTCTCTGAGCCCCCTGCCAGGGTCTGGAGTCCTGCAGGGCAGCCAGAGGAATGTCCTGGGTTCTGACACAGGATGGGGGACTGTAAGGACTCAGGAGTTTGGGGTGGTGTGGCAGGGATCCCCTGGCTCTCAGCCCCTTTCCCAAGGGCAGCCTCTCTGGGAGCTCTCAGCTCATCTGGTGCAGCACTGCCAGCACTCTCTCACCCTATTTCCTGTATGCAGCTTTCCCTGCACGCTCCAGGGGAGCCCTTTCTGTGCTGTAGGGGAGCCAGGAGGCAGCAGCAGCCCTGGCACCTTCCTGTGCCCAGCCTGGGCACTCCTGGAGCCCCTGCCCAGAGCAGGTCCTGCCCGTGCCTGCCTGTGCCCCACAGAAAGGGCCACCTTGGCCACCTCTCAGCCTGGCCAGGGCTGTGAGCCACAGCAAACCTGCTCCCTCTGGGGCTGAGCCAGAGCTGGCCAAGCTGATGGAGAGACCACCAAGGCCTCTGGGACTGGCCTGAGCTCCTGCTGCTGCAGCCCTCACGGTGGGGACAGCACGTGGAGGCATGAGCAGGGCTGGGGTCAGCTCTGTGGGGAGCACCAGGGGTGCTGCCATGGCAGCTCTGCCTCTCCTGCATCCCTGAGCCACCAGCAGTGGTGCTGCCTCCTTGGTGAGCTCCAGATCCAGCCCTGGCCCCTACATGTGCCATCCTTGGCATCCCCTCTCTTGTCAGATGGGGATTTGTGAACCCCTGGGGAGCTGTGGGGTTTGTGAAGCTGCCACAAGGTGGTTTCCAGTAAGGATAGCTCATTTCTTCCAGAGCATCTGAAAACATGAGCTGGAAATGTCCCCACCCGTCCTTTGTAAGCAGCACCCATGGCAAGGCTTCCCCAAGGTTGGGTTTTTGCTGTCATGTAATAGCTCATGCTGTGTAGATGTTTTCTGTGTGCCTGGTAATAAGCTGCTGAAAAGACAGATCATTTACTGGCAGGAGAAAGGAAAAGTCAAAGCTATCTCTGAGCACAGCTCCACTCCTGGAGATTTCCCCCTCTGCCTCATGAGTTAGGTGGTGCTGGCTATTCCAGAGGCTCCCACATGCCCTGTGCATCCTTGCTACAGCCCTGCAGGGAATATCTGCTTCCCAAGGCTCCTGGTGCTTGTATCACAATGGGTGTCTGCCTTCCAGGAGGTGCCTGTCACACTGAGAGCTACCCTGAAACCTCACTTTGCCCACAGTGAAAGCACCACAGGGGGAGTTTCACCTTTAACCTTCAGATTTGTCATCTTTGGGGAAAACCAATTGGGACCCACCAAGTTTCAGGTGCAGCTGAAGGTGGGGAGGTGAAGGACAAGAACAGGAAGAGACAGAAATAGTGTAGCCTCAAACACAACAAGAGAGCAGCTTGGTTGTCTTATCCTGCATGGGGCTGCACTTGGCCACACTGAGTGCTTCCCTCCAGCTCCTCTTTTCATTAAATGCCAGGCAGTGGAGTCACCAAGGCCTGGATCTCCTTGTGGCTGTTCCTTGGTGTCTGTGTTCTAAGCAATGGATGAAGCCTCCTTGTCCAAAACCAGCCTGAACATCTGCCAGTACTGCTGGGAAGTGCAACTCTTTTCCTGCAGAGTGAAAAGTGCTGAAATCCCCCAAAATGTCTTCTCCAAGCTGGTGTTTCAGAGGGCTCTGACAGCATGGTGGGTGTCTGGTCACATGGAGTCTGGCACAGCCATGGACTCAGCCTGGATGCTGACTGATTTAAGCTCCTTTAGAATGATGTAGTAGGATATCATCATTATATCTTACTGCTGTCACACAGGTTGGGTTTAATCTGAGCAGAAACTGAATTCCCAGAGAGCAGTATATCTTTGAAAATTAGGCTTAGCTAAGTGCTTGTCATTGCAGGTTTATTAATGCTGAATACAAGCAAAATTGCTTCAGCTTCTCATGAACTTGGTACAATTTTGTGTGAGCGTGTGGCTTTACCTGTCAGCTCCTGCTTTTTAATCCATGTCCCACAGCTACACAGCAGCAGGTCCCTCAGCCACCCCTCT
Source organism: Agelaius tricolor (assembly GCF_023055355.1). Lineage (NCBI taxonomy): Eukaryota > Metazoa > Chordata > Aves > Passeriformes > Icteridae > Agelaius > Agelaius tricolor. Next base: position 3,712,067 of record NW_027269278.1, on the reverse strand, counting down.
GGGATAACTAGATATTCATAATTTATCCCAGAAATTCATGGTGTCACACATACCATGGCTCTGGAAGTTTGCAGATGGTTCTTGTGCTGGACACCATGGTGCAAAATATTAGTGATATTTTGCCACAATGGACTGAGATTTGGAAAGTCACCTTTAAAATCTGGAACTGCTTCTGAAAGTTCTAGAAAGTGATGTTTTAAGAACCTCCTCTCGTTAATCTGTGGTGTGTTACAGATCTTCCACCTCTCCTTCTCCTCCCAGTTCTGTCTAACATTTGTATTTCAGAGATGTTCACAAACACACAGACACAGGCAGGGCTGCTTGGAGAGCACAAATTCTATTGCAGGAGCAGGTGAATGTTCCTGTCCATGAAAAGCAGAGCTGCTCCAGCCCACAGGAACCATTGTGGTGGTACAGGAAAAATCTGAGAGGTGTATTTTTAGTCTTTGAAGGATTTCCATCAATGGCTCATTGGGTTTATCGAGGCAGCAGTGATGTTGTCAAACACACTCTGCATGCCTACCCTGTTTTGCAAAGAACAAAACCATGTAACAACACATTAATGCCCAGACCAGTGGCTTTTTCATGAGCAGTGGACATCAGTTTGGCCCTTTCCATACCTAGATAGCAGGTCTTGATTTTCTAGTTTAAAACCACTCAAGTGTTAAGCAGTGCCACGCTGCTAGTCTGGGTCCAGATGCTGTCACAGCAGATGTCCTGGGCCTGGAGCTGTCACTTCTGTACTAAATGTCCCAGTGCCAGTTTTGCCACGTTACAGGGCACAATCCTTGAGATGTTGTGGTGACATGACACACTTTGACTGGTTTTAGCTATGACTCTCCTCTGCTTGGCTCTTTAAAGTTCTCCCTTACAACTTGCCAGCTATGGAAAGAGCTCTTTTTACTCTTGTTTTGACAGTGGAATTGATGCCAGTTTTGGGGAAACACTATAAATATCCCCGAGTCTGTGATCTCTGGTGTTAGTATTTCCTGGCAGTGCTTTCAAGAGTATCTGATTGATAAGCACTCAACACAATGGTGAGTCCTGACACGTTTTTAAGTGTTCACAGATGTTGCAGATAACCTTGTCCCATCATCTTTGGATGCCAGGTTGAGGGCTGGCCATCGTTTATTGATAGCCACAACTCCATCAAGGCCCATCCTTATCAGTGAGTCACAACTCAGCCAAGTGCTCACTTCATTTCCAGGACACTTTAAAAGATTATCCTCACAGCTTCATCTATTTATTATTTTTAAGATGGGCTGGAGGATGGCAATGTTTTGGTTTCTTATAGTCACTTTCTGGATTCTTAGAGATAATCAGAGAGCACAAAGCTGTTCGTTTTTACAGGAAATGTTACTTGGGTCTTGTGCCAGTGATCTTTTGGGACATCTGATATGAAATGGCTTCCCAGGAAATTGTCCAGCTTGTCAGTTTACTCCATTTCATGAGCCTTTTAGTCACAAAATCACCATTATATTTCTGGCTAACACCTCCAATTATTGTTACATTTTCTTCTGCTGTGGTGAGTGACCTGCAAACCCAGTGATGTTCCTCAGTAACATTAATGAAACCACTTCTACAACCAACTTCTGCATTAGCCCAGCTCCCTGGTGCTGAGTTGTTGGGCTTTCCCCTCATGGTGCCTGGCTTCAGACAGAGCAGGGTCTGCCCTTGGTGTCTGTATTTGAAACCTGATCAGAAATGCTCAGTCACCAACAGTCCCCTCCCCTCCCTGTACTCCTCAGTGCACTCCAGAGCGTTGTAATGGCTGAAGATGATGAATACTATGCAGACAACACACCCAGCTGTCCAAGCACACAGTCAGTGGAGAAATGAAGATATGCCTGCCTAAGTAAAAGTTTGATTAATTGCATTAATTAGGCCCTAAGGTATGGTTCATAAAATAAGAGTACAACTGGTATATTGGATTGGGGAATTGACTATGTGACAGGGAACAAACAGTGGCACGAACGGGAGCTCGTCTCTGTCTGGAATGGCATGATAAATTATCAATTAAATAATGGAGAGTGACAAAGCTGCAGTCTGGGAGAGGCGACCTCCAGCCACGGCTGCGGCCAGCCCGGCTGAGTGACTCAGCCACATCTGTCACTCTCCAATGCTTCCACACCAGTTTGCTCTCCCTCAGTCCCACCAGCACAGCCCTGGGCCTGTGGCCCTGGCAGCACTGCAGGGCATTGGATCCCGTGGGGTGAGTGTGGGCTTAGCAGCCATGGGGCACGGGGCTCCCACAGGGACTGTGCCAGAGCCCTCACCAGCTGCTGGTCTCCTCCTGCCATGGCAGCAGGACCACTTCTGCTGGGAAAAGTGCTGAAGGGGGATTAATTCATCCCAAAGGCACTGGGTTTGACCTTCCCATGTGTCACACCTTCTCTTCTCAGTGTGTCCCATCCTTTGGCATCACCATTATTGGAATATTACCAATATAGCCGGATGGGACGTGCCTTGGTTTGTCTGGCCCTGATGCTGAACCAAACAGCAGCACTGTGGTGTTTCACCCCACAGACACTTTGGGCTGCCTGGGTGTGTGGTGTTTCACCCCACAGACACTTTTGCCTGGCTGGGTGTGTGGTGTTTCACCCCACAGACACTTTGGGCTGCCTGGGTGTGTGGTGTTTCACCCCACAGACACTTTTGGCTGCCTGGGTGTGTGGTGTTTCACCCCACAGACACTTTTGGCTGCCTGGGTGCTGTAGCTGGGCACATGGAGACAAGTCCAGGCCTGCAGGAGCTCTGGTGCTGCTGGGATGGAGCTTCCCCCCATAACAGGGGCTGCTCCTCAGGTTTCCCTCTGCTGGAGAAGCTTTAAGGGGATGGTGAAGGAAAGGAGTCGGTTCTGATGGAGGGTTTGGATCCAGAGCTTTATTCTGGCCCACAGCCTCTGAATGCAGCACCAGCTCCAACAGAACTCCCTGAGCCCGTGGTTGCTGCTCCTTTGAACCCAGGGAGAGGGGCAGGGAAGGGGCAGGGAGCCACCAAGCAGGGACAGGAGGGGAGGGACAAAGGGACAAAGGACACCTGGATGGCCCAATGTCCCCTCAGGAGTGGGGCATCTTTTGAACTCTGCCAACCACTCAGTGCCCTTCTGGAATGCCAGGACTGACAGACAGTGCTGGCAGGGGTCAGGGAGGGGAAAGGAGAGGTGATTGACACACCTGGCAGGGAATCTTCAGGGGAGGGACCCGGGTTTTGAGGTAAACCATGAAATCACCCCACAACACACCGTATTTGCTCACCAGGGTCCTGCCTCGGTGGGATAGCCATGAGTCAGCTCAAGCACAAAGTCCAGTAGAATTTCTCCTCCTGGATCTGGGACTTTGTGCTAGGTTTTTGTGTGCCCACAGCTGCAGCTTCCTCATCCTCTTCTGTCCTCCCTGCTCTGAACAATGGACTCCTCACTGCTCTTCCCTCCCGTGGTGCTGCACATCCGTGGGGATTTGCCTGCTGCCAGACAGGGGCTGGTCCCCACCTGCACAGGCAGAGGGGAGTGGATGCTCTGTGTTCATGGTGTGCTCCCTCACATCCCTTTCCCATTTCCCACCCGAGCATTGAGGAGTGGCCGATTCTCCCGGCTGGGCCAGCCCCGCTGCTCCTGCCTCAGGCAGTGCTGCGAGAGCTGCAGGCACAGCTGGGCAGGAGCAGCCCCTCCAGATCTCTCCAGATCCTCCTTGTGGCTGTTATCAGTGACTCTGCACCCCCACAGGGCCAATAGCAGGCTGGGACAGGTGTGTTACCCCTGCCCCTGGAAGATGGTGAGAGATGCTCCCTCCCCAGCAGCACCGCTTCAGTTTCTCCCAGAAGAAGGTTCCTTCAGGATCATTTCCACCAGCTCTCGCTTTCCAAAGCATTTTCTCTCATTCTGCATTGCTTTGTGTTCCAACACTTGTTCCATTATTACTTTTGGTGTCACACGAAAGCCTTGACTGAGATCTAGGCTGGACTCTGACAAACAACCTCTACAAAAACACCTCTGCCAACGAGTGAGCAGGTCTGTGACCAGTGCAGTTGGAGTGTTTGATATGGGGAAACCCAGGGGAGCTTCAGCACTGACAGTGAGAACTCAGGAGATGGTGTGGGCTGAATGATCCTCTCCCTTCCCTTGGGAATGGTCCCTGCAGCAGAGGAGGGACTAAAGGCAGAGTGAGAGTGGAAATCCAGCAGGGAAACGATCACAGCTCCACCCTGATGAATGGCTGAGTCAGGGAGATGTGCCTGGTCATTAGTTGTGTTGTCTCCATAGTGGGTGTCCAGACGATGTGAGATGTTGTTTGAACATTTCTCTTGTCACACCCCTGGCAGGGTGGGATGCTGGGGAAGTGACAGCTCTCTGGTGCTTGGTGTCTTGTTCATTCTCAAAGCATCATTGGGAACATTCCTCTCACCCCCTGTCTGTCAGATTTCTCTGCCATCCATCCTGTACATTCAGACAGGGCCCTTTCAGGCAGACCAAGACTGACCCCAGTTATCAAACAGAAACCAGGCAGGTTCAAAGGTGGTTGAAATCCACACAGCCTGGTTTTCCCTCTCTTCCTTCCCTCTTTCTTCCACAAGCCCAAGCACCTGTGTTTCCTTGCCCTGGATGGAGCAAGGACAGTAGCTTGGGACAGAGCAAGCACAGTGTTTGCTAGTGCATGCTGGGGAAGGACAGATTCCTCCCAAAACTAAAGAAAGAAACAGTTCCTGGTCCATTGGTGCTTATGGTGCCATGCTGTGATGAGTGAAGGTTGGACACAGGAGGAAAGCCAGAGAGGGACACAAACTGCAGCCATTGGATGTCATACCCTTGGGATGCAGGCAAACACACCTCTGTCAGGTGTTTTAATGACTGAGCAGCACTGGGGAGACCTCAGAGATTTTTTTGTTCTTTCTTTACCCTTTCTGGATGACTTTTGGAGTTACAAGTTGTGGATTACTCACCACTTCATTACTTCAGCTTCCTCTGAGCCCTCTGTGTGCCACTTTCCCAAGCTAAGCAGGGCTGTTATTTCTGGACAACTGTCTCCTATCAGTGATGGAGACACAATCAGTGCTGTGCCTCTGCCTGCCTCTGCCATGGTTTCAGTGGGTTGCTCCTGTGCCCTGACAGGTTGGTTTCTACTGGGGATATTTGTGCAGCAGTGTCCCTTTCAATATCAGTATGTTCCTGGTATGTGAATTTGGAGATGGGTGGCTGCTCCATGAATTTCTCTCCTGATCTAGGTTTGGTTGTCACAGGTGTAGCACAGGTTGTAGTTGGGATACTGCTTCCACAGGATAAATGATCTCTCCATTTTGCTTTGGAAAACACCCACTCATTCTGCAATTGTAAAGCCATGGTTTCTGTGAGAGAGGCTGTACACACCTGGGGGGGGTTGTGTCCTTGCCTCATCAGATTTCTTGCAGAACAGGGCACATCATCTCACCCCCCAGGTGATGCTCAGTGAACTTGTAGTTGAGCTGAAGCCTGGTTTTCCAAAAGATGCCCATCCTGGAAGTTTGGGATGAGTCTATTTCCAACCGCAGACAATCTGGTAGAGCATCCCTCTATTCAGAAAATGAACCAAGCTTTGAGCTTGCTCTTGGAAGCATGGAAATCTACTGGCAACGGGCATGCTACAGCAAGCAAACCTATGGCTGATTCATCTGTCTCTCTGCTCTTGCTTTGGGTGCCCCTGGTGAGGCAAGCGGATGGAATTTGAGTGGTGTCATCACAAAGAGTGGCTGATGTTTGACAGAAAGCTGGGAGAGCCCAGCTGCCTCTGGCTGCAGCCAGTGCCTGTTGCCTCTCTCTGCTCCCCTGACCCACAGCCCTGCTGGTTTTGGGGTCCCACAAGCAGGCCAAGCTTCCAATGCATGGGGACATGCCAGAGTGACCTGACGTGGTGCTGGTGCCTCTGTGTGAGGCTGCCCTGCAGAGCTTCCTGCCAGCTGGAGCCCTCTGGGTGTCCCCTCCTGGCTGTCACAAGGAGCCACCTGCTGCAGGACAAGCAGCAGCCTCAGTGTGACTGCAGTCCAAGCCCCTGGCACCAGCACTGGCTTCCTCAGGTCTGTGCAGGCTGGTGGGAGCACTGTGGTGACTGAAACCTGCTGGGTGCTGTGCTGGTTGTCTTGCACATCTTTTTCTTTGCCTCATTTGTTTGTATCTTTCAGACATTATTTGATAGCAGTCAGGGAACCTCCTTCACCCACCTCAAAGGGTGACAACTGAAGATTCTAGAGTGGCCAAAGGTGGGACATGAGGATGGAGAAGGGCCCAGAGGGACCACACAAGGAGCATCTGAGGGCACTTGGCCTGTCCAGCTGGAGCAGAGGAGACTGAGGTCAGACCTCCCCAGGGGCTGCAGCTCCAATCTCTGCTCCCTGGGACCAGGGACAGGAGCTGAGGGAATGGCTGGAGCTGTGTCAGGGGGATTTAGGTTGGGCATTTGGGAAAGATTCTGCCTCCATAGGATGTTGGGAGACTGAACAAGACCCCAGGGAATGGTCCCAGCCCCAAGGCTGCCAGAGCTGCAGAAGCTCTTGGACAATGCTCTCAGGAATGGGATTGTTGGGATGCCCTGTGTATGGACAGGAGTTGGACTGGATGATCCTTGTGGGTGTCCTCCAGCTCAGGACATTCCATGATTTGATGGTAACTGCAGAGGGCTGCCACCTTAACCAAGAAGTCCCCACATCTGCCCCTGTGCTGCCTCCCAAAGCACCCCCAGTGCCTCCAGAGCTGGTGACAGGAGTGGGCTTGGGGTCTGGCAGACAAAACACATCTCCCAGGCTTATCCTCACTGCTGATATCAGCCCCAGAGGGAGTTCCTGTGTCAGGGCACTTTTTGGGTGGCAGAACAGATGAAAAAACCCCATGATCAAATGCAGAAATCCCCACCCATCCCCTTGCCTCACACATGGTGAATTTGTTGTGAAATGCCATCCGCTGTCCTGTTTATTCCAGATGAAAATCTCTTCTCCAGGGACTCTTTCCCCAGGAAAAGTTATTCATTTGTGTGAGTACTTCAGAAGGAAAGACTCTGAAGCAGGTCTGAAACTAAACCCTACTCTCTCATCAAGGCTGAGGAGTCCAGCTAAAGCAGCTACAGCACCCCTGCTTTACTTTCCAGGAGAAAAAGAGATCCTTCCCATGGCAGGGAGACAGCTCTGCCAATGTTTCCTTCTCATACCTAGCACTGGCAGTAATTTCAGCTGTGGCAAGATTCATCAAAGTTAATCATCTGACCCTCATCTACATGAGATAATTTTTCAGCGAGCAGGATTTGCCAGTAGCCTCAGCTGGCATCACGCAGACCAACATGAACAAATCACATCCTGTTCCAGGTCTGGCTTTCCAAATCCCAAGCAGGGAAAGAGAGCAGCGGGCGTCAGATCCTGAGGAAGACCTAGATTCAATTCAGCTCTTGGTGTTGGGCCATACGGCTGCCTCAGGTAGCTCTTCAGCGAAAATCTGACAGTCCCCAAAACTTCACGAACACTTCTGGCCCTGAGCGGCTGGCATCTTGCACAACCTTCTGATCTGACAAGTTTGCCAACATCCTGAATGGTGAACATCTCATGGGGTAGGCGGTTCTTGGGAGGCTTCCATGCATCTTCTGTCGTCTCTGAAAACCTGTCTGAAAAAAACCCGGCCTCCTTCTGGCTTTGCCTTCAGCCCGGCACCGAACCTATGGAGGCAGGTTCAATTGGAAAGGTCCCATCTCTGCAGGGGTTGGAGCCAACCTTCTGATTTGATGTGAACAGTATGTACGAATGCCACTGAATGACATGTTTCCATGATAAAGAGTGTGGTGATGAAATTCTCCTGCGTGCCAAGGATGGAAACAAAAAAGTCAGTGGGCAGCTGCAACACATCACAAGAGCTGGAAAACAAAAATCCTTTCTGATTCCCAGAGCAGTTCTTGAGGTGCTTGGAAACCTCAGATTCCTGCCCCCTGCAAGGGACCTGCACTTCCCCATAACACATAAAGCACTGTCACTGTATTAAAGCTAAACAAATACTCCACAGAGAATGGGGAGATATTGTTTGAGTGACAAAGGCTGATAAATCATTCTCTGGACGTTTTCCTCTTTGCTTGGCTTCTTCCCGTTGATCCATAGGAAATCGGTGGCACTTTGCATGTGAAAATCCATAACCCAAAAGTCCATGCATTGATGACTTTGAGCAGGCTGTGTTCTTGGGTAAAACACACCACTTGCCTTTGGTTTTCATCAGCATTGTTCAGTGGGGAGGAGGGTAAAGAAGGCCCAGGGCGGTTTTTGATGTGGGGACAACAGAGCTGATCTGTGTCCTCATGTCAGAGCAGCCCCCAGGCCCATCCTGGAGAAATGCAGGGCATACATGTGACACCCACCCCCAAAGCCACAGCTCAATAGTGCTCAGGCTGCTGGGAACTGAGGGCAGAGAGATAAACACTTGCCATTGATGCAAATGATCCCCTCATGGACAGCTGGAACGTGGTGGGCACCTGAGATTCATTGGCTCAGCAGAGACCTGAGGAGCTCAGCCTGTCTGCCCCACCTCAGACACCACCCCTGAGCTCCCCTTCCCTAAAAGTCCATTTGCTGTGCACTTGGCACTTGGCACATCAGTCTGATTTTTCATATTTTAGGCCTGTTGTGGTGGGTTGACCCTGGCCAGCAGCTAAGCACCCAGAGAGCTGCTCATTTGCTTCCTCCCCACAGCAAGATGGGGAAGAGAATCAGAAGAGCAAAAGTGAGAAAACTCGTGGGTCGAGGTAAAGAAACAAAGCTGTGTGCCTGCTGAGGGAAATAAGGAATTCATTCACTCCTTCCCATCAGCAGGCACATGTCCAGCTGCTTGCTGCAGTTCAGGGCTTCAGCACACATGATGGATACTTGGAGAGACAAACATCATAACCACACACAGCCCTTCATCCTCCTTTCCCTGAACTTTTATTGCTGCCGTCATATGGTCTGGAATATCCCTCTGGTCAATAGGGATCAGCTGTCCTGGCTCTGTACCTTCCCAATCTGATGCCTGGGGGTGGGATGGGAAACGGAGAAATCCTCAGCACAATGCAAACACTGCTCAGCACCAACCAGAACACCAGTGTGTTATCAACACTGCTTTAGTCACCAATCCAAAACACGGCACCATGCGGGCAGCTGGGAGGAAAATGAGCTTTAATCCCAGCCAGACCCACTACACCCACAAAACTTCAGCCCACAAAGCTTCCCTGTGCCTGGGGCAGCACTTTCTGTCTGACATTGCTGAAAACTTCTTAGGGCTCTAAAATGCCATGTACAGAAATAGGTCCGGCAGGATCATCCTCCCCTGAAAAATCTTCTTTTGATCCAAAGGGAGAGAAACAGCCTGAGGCTGGAGGGAAGAGCAAGGGGCCTGGAGAATGCTCCCCTCCAGCACAGGATAGATACCAGGAGAACTTTGCTTCGCTTAGATGTCCTGAAGAAGGGCTGAGTCATTTTCCTTCTTTGTGCCTCATTTTCCCAGTGCCCAGGGCAGAACTGGCAGCACTTGTGTCCCAGGGATTGGTGGTGTTGCAGGGGCACCAGGGAGGCTGATGGGCTGTGGGAAATCACCTGGTGCCAGCTCTGCTGTGTGGATATTTTGCCACCCTTTCCCTGACCTTGTTTATCTTGGAGCTGCCTCTCCCACAAGATGTCACCTCCACCTGGAAACGACCGATTTGGTTCAAGGCTCAGGGAAGTTTCCCTGCAGATCTGTGCCACAAGATGTGATCTGAACCTGCACAACATATGGCTCAGATCTCCCTATTTCATAGAAAATGGGACTTAGCTTCGTAATCCTGAACTAAACAGAAAGAGAAGCAAGCAGAGCCAGAAGGGAGCATCACTGCCACTCTCCTGCCAGTTTTCTGGGTCGGCACTGCCTTACTCACATCTCTGCACAAGCCTGCAGCAGGCAGCCGCTCTCACCCACCAAAACTCATTTCCAAGCATCCAGATGGGGACTGAGTCAGGTTTTAGCTGAAGCACTCCCAGGTGGTGCAGCAGGTAGCCCTGGGCAGCACTGCCTTGCACTGTGCTGGGTGACACTGTCATTGAGGTCTGCACCAGCAGGGTCCCTTCTCAGCCTCAGGGTCCTGAAAGAGCTCTGGAGTGAGTCACCAGTGGCACTGTTGATGTTGTGCTGGCAGAGGTGGGTCCTCTGTGTCCATCAGTCCCACAGTGTCCATCCAGCAGTCTGGAATTCAGAACTGGATCATGAACCATAAGGGCTTCTCAGTGTGGGGAATGGGTGTCACTATAGGACACCAAACAACACCATGCACACACACTGCTGCTCTCAAGGTGAAAAAAGGGAAGTTTATTTTCTGACTCCAACATTTATAGATTTCCAAAAGTGCCAGTGGATTGGAGGGTGAGAGTGCCACCTCTCCAATGACACTGGACAAACCAACAGTCCATCAAATTTCTCCTCCTCCATAAAAGATTGCAAAACAATAAGTTATTTACAGGAAGTGTGTGAGAAAGTTCATTACAAGAATGTAAACATCAGAAGGCTTAAAAAATCTTAAAAAAATCAGGGCAACAAGCAGGCATGTGCCCAGGCAGGCAGGCAGGAAGGAAGGACTTTGCTGTCCTGTCCTCTGGCTGGCTGTGCCTCTTCTTGAGCCTCAGCCTTTCTGAGTTTGACCCATGTTTTCACATTCTCCTTTATCCATTCCTTGGCTGTAGTTATGCAGTATTTTCTTTTCCTTCTTGAGTTTCAGAGCAGTGAGTAGTTCAGGAATCAGCTGGTTTGGTTGTTTGCTGTGTTTCCATGCCTTCCTTTGTACCTGTATGCTTAAATGATTTCAGTAAGGGAGTGTCAGCAGCCTTCCTCTCTGTCCCCCTTAGCCCCTGGGATGTCCCCTCCTGGTTCTCCAAGGCCATAGGAGATGTCTCCAAGCCCACTGCCTTTCCCTTGCCACTCTCCTGCCACTCAGAGCTGTGAACTCTCACAGCTGCTCTCACCCAAGGTGCCTCCCACTTCCAGTTTGCAAGGATCCTACATCAAATCCATGCAGCCTGGAGCTAACAGATGTTTTGCCATCCCATCAGCTCGCTAAGAAATCGAGATTCTGATTTTTTTCCATTGCTTGTACCGCCTGTACCAAAGGTTCTCTGGGATAAAAGCCGATTTTGCTGAACACCTGCTCAGCCCTTTGCTGCCCTGTGAGCCCTTCTGTAAAGGTCTAGTCATGCCATTTTCCTGCAGATGCTCTCTTAGGATGCAGAGTTGAAAATCAGTAACCTCAGCAATCCTAGATATCACGAATTTGTCTGATTACAGGACTCCTGAGTCTTTCTCCAGGTCTCTTGGAGATGTTTCCCACTGAAAATGGGCTACCTGGCCACGCTTCCCTACAGTTTACTGAAGAGCTAGAGTTCCTCTTTGTACCTTACCTCAGACAGCTGGAAAGAACAGTCACGCTCACAAAGAGCCACTGTTATTTTCCCAGAGGGGAGCCTGAGAGCTGTGGCAAGACCAATCCATGCTGATTATCCCTCACTGGCCATACAGGAGAGAGTGAAGCACAGAGAGAATCTTTCATGGCTGCACAAAGGAAGGGCCAGGCTGAGTGCAGCTCCAGTGCTGACAAACCTTCCTCTTTCTCTGCAGCAGTGTGGGACCTGCTGGGGGGCAGACCCTGCCTTTGTGACCCACCTGCATCAGGTATCCAGGCAGGGCCAGTCCTTCCCAGGCTGTCCCAGCCCACCTCCTCACTGCATGGGAAGGGAGGATTTCTAGTCCACCCTCCCTCCATTTCCAGGACAGAAAAGATGGGTGTAAGAGGGAGGAGAGCCACTCTCTTTTCTGTGCCCACTGGAGCACGGCTGCTCCACGGCCTGTGCCAGGCCCTGCACGTGTGTTAAGGGCAGGATGCACTTTTTGAGGATTCTGCAGAAAATGCATCCTGCTAGCTCCCTCCTCTGTAGGCAGCCCAGCTCTGCAGAGCTGTGAGTCATGGCAGGCAGCACGATTTTATTCCTGTCATTACCACATCAGCTCAGGCACAGGGGAGCTGTGGGTTGAGTCAGGAGGTGCCATTTCTGCACGGTCGCTCTCCAGGCAGGAGCTGGACTTTTCTCACAGTGTTTTTTTACAGCATCTCAGCAAATCAAACTCTGAGCACAGAGGGTCAGGACGTGCTGCATATCAATGAGGGGGATGTACAGCAGTCACTGCATTCTCTTATCTCCTGCTATCCCCTATGGAAAGCTGGACCTCAGCGCTGACACGTTTTGCTGAAGAGGTCTCCAGAAAGACACACAAGTCAGCAGGGAGCAGGAGGAGTCCTTGAACTGTCAGCAGAGGAGGAGGGACAGCACAAAGGGACTGGTGGATGGAAGGTGGATTTGGAAAGCTGTGCATGACCACTGGCCTTTGATAAGACACAACCAGAGCTCCCAGGGAAGCTGGGAGGAGTGAGTATCAACCACCCTCCAGCACAAAACAGCATGGCAAAACAGGGATCCCACCCTGGTGCTACCCAACAGCTGGGGAGCCTTGTTCTGCTGCCCTGACCATGTGGATCTCCCTTCTGAGTTTATAAAATTACAAGTTTGCTGTCTAAGTGATAGCACTAAGCTGCTGTCTAAGTGACAACAGTTGTTTTTTTTTTGTGTAAATGATCTGGTCTCCTCGGTAAGGAAGGAGGATCTCTCCTCAGAGACCAGTTTGTCCCAGCAGAAGAAACTGCACAGCTCAGTCTCTGGCTGTAAACAGCTCAGACTCCAAGCTGTGACCCAGGTAAGGAGCTCTGGGGTGTGAGAAGCCAGCTGGGGTAGCTCATGGTTTTGTGGAGCATAGGGCAGACCAGTCTCCCTCTGCCCCATGCCATGTCTGTCCCTGACCCAGCTGCTCGGCCGTTCTTCACTCAAGGGAAGGGGAAAGGAGCATCTGCTGAGCAAATCCAGGATCTCATGGCTCCTTAAAGGGCTTCACTCGTGCCAAGTTTCCATGTCAAGCCTGGTGTGAGTTGAGGACCAGCCCATTTTTGGGCCCAGTGTGAGAGATTCTCACACACTTTCAAGCTGAGAACGTGCCTAAATCACGGTAAATCAGTTACCCTGTGATCTACATATGTGATTTCTACATTTTGCACAAACAAGGTCTCTGAAGGGGCTGAAATCCAATAGAGGACCAAGGCAAGGAGATGATAAAGAAAAAGGAGGCACCCAAAAGGGAAACCAATGGCTTCTCCATCCACATCCATCAAAGACACAAGGAAATGCTGATGGGGAGTGACCTCTGAAGATTTCTAGTCCAATCTGTTCAGAGCTGGCCAGTGCTATGCTAGCTCAGCTGTGGTTTGTCCTAACTGCTTCTTGAGAGCCCCACTCCTCTGGTGACCTGTCCAGGGAAGAAACACCCATAGAGATAAAATATGTTTTAACCAGAATTTCTCAAGCTTGTGGCCATGGCTCTTTTTCTAACTTGTCACTGACTAATCAGCCTCTCACCTCCACAGGACCACATCACACCAGGAAGGGAAGGAAGGTGCTGCTAAAGGTGTCACTCTGAGTGTGTCCCCATCAGCGTGTCCACAGAGAAGGGGTTTAATGAGGTCTCTAGGAAACTCAGAAAAAAGGCTGCACTGACAGCAGCTGGGAGCTTTGTCCTGACTGCAGACATTGCTCAAATACTGAGTGGGAGAGGCTCCAACAGGCAGAGTAAGCAGATTGTTCCTGGCAGGCCCTGACTGTGTGGCACTGCCACTTGAGCCCTGTCCAGGCTGCCTCTGTATGGGCAGAAATTGTCCAAACCAAGTGCAGCTGCTAAGCAAGATCTCCAAGCTACCTGCAGCTGAAAGAGTTTTGATGCTGCTGGGACTGAAGCCAGGAGGTTTTGCATCGGTGGATAAAGCTAACTGGTTTTTTAAATTAAGAGATGAAGATATCCCACTTCCTGGGGCTGGAGATGGCAGAAGTCCTGTCTTCAGAACATGGAGGAGGCCCCCACACTCTGGGGCCAGGTGTGCATGTACAGACCAAAGAAGTGACTCCAGACATGTGCCCTCTGCTTAGAGCACAGCACATCAACGTTCCCCATCCTGCTGGGCCTCCTTGCCCATGGCAAGACCTGGCCAGAAGCTGCTTTGTGCAGGAAATTTGAAGCCATGTGCAGGAACAAGATCATCTCTGTCCAGAGGCACTGGGTTGAAAGTATCTGAGTAATCAGAGAATGATGGAGTCACAGAATGGTTTGTGTTGAAAAGGACCTTAAAGATCATCCCATTTCACCCTGCCATGGGCAGGGACACCTTCCACTCTCCCAGATTGCTCCAAGCTCTGTCCAGCCTGGCCTTGGACACTTCCAGTGATGGGGAAGCCACAACTTCTCTGGGTAACCTCTGCCAGGGCCTCACCACCCTCACAGGGAAATATTTTTCCTAATATTTAATTTAAACCTACTCTCAGTTTGAAGCCATTCCTCCTTGTCTGAACAATAATGGTCACAAGGAGTTCAGTAGTTTCTTCAAATCAGCTTTCCTGAATTGAAAAATAGTTAGAATGGTTGCCTGTGAACCCCCTCAAGGTCTCCCTGGAAATTACAACCCCCCTGATTTTTGTTTGCTAACACATTGTCTATTTTTACTGAAACCTTCTCCAAAACTGTTCAAAATTTGTCATCGACCAAAAGCATTCTGTTTAAATACAGCTTCTGAAAAAAGTGAATGCTCATAATTCTGCAGAATATGGCAAATGTCAAATTGAATTAATGCCAACTCCACTTATTTATTAAAAAGGGACAATCTTTCCATTTAAGTCAGTTCCTATCAAATATTTTGGCCAGCTCCCCTAACTGTGGCCTTAATTGTGATCCACTTCTCCCACTGGAGCCCATCAAATGAACAGAGGTGAGGACAGGGAACAGAAATTTCTTGGGAGTGAAATCAAGGGCAGACGAGGAATTCCCTACCCCCATGACAGAAACCCACCCATTGCCAAGGAAAGCTCATTGCTCAGACTTCAAACACTACAGCTTGTGCTTAATTTGGATACCACGGTTCTCCTGCTAGGATGAAAAAGTGCCAGTCTTACTCCAGGCAGAAGAAATTGGGGGCTTAGCAGAGCTGCCAGCCCCATCTCTGCCCAGGGGCAATGCCATGGTCCAGAGCAGTGATGGCAGCTGCAGCTGGCTCAGATGGACAATGGGGAGTTGGATATGGGGGAAGGAAGCCTTTTTTGCACACTGGGGAGTCAGCCTGGCTTTCTTTCACCTTAAAACAGCAGTTATCACTCTAGAGCACAGCCCAGTGCCATTACCCTGTGAGGTGTCTACAGTGGTGGACGGGATAATGAGAGGCAAGGGCTGCAGGTGGGATATTCAGGTTGGGTGTTAGGGAAAACACCTTCCCCTGTGAGTGGTGCAGCCCTGGGTTGGTGACAGAGGTGTGGGATTCTCCAGACTTGGCCAAACAAAGCCACATCTGAGTGCCAACAGTGCTGCTGCAAGCAGCAGGATGGACCAGAGGCCTCCCAAGAGATGGACTCTGTCCATGTTTTATTTCATGTCCCAGTCTGTGCCCTTTTCTGTTCCACTGAGCTCAGGTGCAGCACCCTCTGCTCAGAGCTCCTGTGGGCAGGCAGACCTTGCTAAAACACTGAGCCATTTCTGTGCAATGATTTTTTGGGGGGAGGTGAGCACATACAGGCACAAGCAGCTTAAATGTTGGAATCATTTCCAGCCTGCAGGCTCTGTCCTCATAAAGCTTTGGAGAAATACCTTTCTTCCCAGGGCAGCTGATGTTGACACAGCTGGATGGGCTGTTGGTGAACCTTCCTGACCTCAGGGCCAAGGAGTGAAGCTGGACCCCTCTTGGACCTCATCCCAGACCCTTCTGAGGCCTCAGCCCCTCTCAAAACTCATCCTGACCCCTCTGGGACCTCAGCCCCCAGCCAGGCTCCCAGACTGGCTGGTTTGATTGTGCTCTACCTTCAAACAAGGACAAATGAGGCAGAATTCAGAGAAGAGCAACAGGAATGATTATGGGGGTGGAGGTAATGGCTGAGGAGGAAAGATTTTGAAATTTAAAGATGGATAGCCAGGCTACAAGCCTACCTACAGAGACATTATCATCAGTCATTAAGCAACACAACACTTCAGAGCCAGGGCAGGCTCATGATTCAAGACAGCCCAGTCTCCAAAGTGCTGCAGCCCAGAGGAGCAGCACAAGGCCAGGCAGAGGGAGCCTGCTCAGGCCTGTGAGCATGAGCATTTATTTTTATTCTTTCTCTCAATGCAACATCTCACAGTGTGAAGTGAAATTCTGTTTGGCACCAGGCAGTACCACAGGGGCACCAAGGAAAGAGAACTTCCTAGCATCATTGATGGTCTTGGAGGTCTTTTCCAACCCTGGTGGCTCTGTGGTTCTGTAACTCTATGATTCTATGACTCTATGATTCTATGACTATGATTCTATGATTCTATGATTATAATTCTATGATTCTATGACTATGAATCTATGATTCTATGGTTCTATGACTATGATTCTATGATTATAATTCTATGATTCTATGACTGTGATTCTACGACTCTAATTCTATGATTCTATGATTCTGTGACTGTGATTCTATGATTATAAGTCTATGATTCTATGACTATGATTCTATGATTCTAAGATTTTATGACTGTGATTCTGTGATTCTGTGATTCTGTGGTTCTATGATTCCACGTTCAGGGAGAATATGAAGAAGTTGGAATTTTCTTGGCATGGCACTGATCAGCCAGAGAAAGTGCCAGAGCCCCACTGCTCAGGTACTGAAGTTACACTGGACAAAGCACTGGGCAGTAGCCAATGGTGAGGAATGGCCAGTGGCCAGCAGATGGACAGAGCAATCAGAGGAAGGCTTTCCCAGCACAGACTTGCAGGAGAGGGGCCAGCCTTGCCTCTGGTGTAAGCCCAGCCTCCCTGAGAGAGCTGGCCAAGCCCTCCTCACCCCTTCACCCAGGGCAGAGCTGGGTTTGATCACAAAGTGCTCCCACAAAGTTTGCAAACCATAAATGCCACACAGAGAGAGGGGGAGGGAGCGAGGGAGGGGAGAGAGGGGAGCAATTAATATGCAGCTGGTGCAGGCCTGGGAGAGAGGAGCCCATGGCCAGCAGAGCTGAGGCAGCCACAATGAAAGCTGAACGCATGGCTGAGTGCAGGGCCCAGCAAATCACAGCAGATGCAATAAACTGTGGCCAGTGGAACCAGCAGCCAGCAGTGACAGCAGAGCCCACGGGCTGGGGCACGTGGTTGGCACAGGGAGAGGAGGAGGCCGGAGAGAAGCGCAGATGAGCTCTACCAAGGGAGCCCAAGGCCTGCTGTTCAGAGCCAGAGCAATGGCAGCGAGCTCCTGCCACACGTGGCACTGACAGCAGGAGCTCCCCTGTCCCTCCAGGAGCCAGCCTGAGGCAGGCTGCTTCCAGCATCAGCACAGGATCCTCCATTCCCCCCAGGAGAGCTGCCCTCAGTCACACACTGCTGCAGAGAACTCAGGGCTCTGCTCTTCCAGAGCCATCCTTGTGACTGTGTTCACAGGGGCTGAGGATGAGGGAAGAGATGAGGCTCTGACTCCACGTTTCAGAAGGCTTGATTTATTATTTTATGATCTATATTATATTAAAACTATACTAAAAGAATAGAAGAAAGGATTTCATCAGAAGGATAGCTAAGAATAGAAAAGGAATGATAACAAAAGCTTGTGACTGACCGAGACAGTCCGGACAGCTGGACTGTGATTGGCCATTAATTAGAAACAACCACATGAGACCAATCCCAGATGCACCTGTTGCATTCCACAGCAGCAGATAACCATTGGTTACATTTTGTTCTTGAGGCCTCTCAGCTTCTCAGGAGGAAAAATCCTAAGGAAAGGATTTTTCATAAAATGTGTTTGTGACAATCCTGCAGCCAAAACTCCTCTGTGTTCTGGCATCCAAGTGCTTCCCATCACAAGGGAGGGGGATCATCCTTTCCTCACCCCTCATGGTTTGTGGGCTTGCTCACCTGGGGCAAGGCTGCACCAGCTTGTGGCTCGCAGGCTGGCTTAGCGTGGTGGGACTTGTGTGAAGACCTGAGAAGGGAAGGAAAGGTCCTCACTGCTGAGGCCACCTGAGACGGGAAGGAAAGGTCCTCACTGCTGAGGCCACCTGAGAAGGGAAGGAAAGGTCTCACTGCTGAGGCCACCTGAGAAAGGAAGGAAAGGCCCACACTGCTGAGGCCCCTGCCCCTTGCCCTGTTGGGACACTGAGCTGTGGGTTAGCACAGCCACTGCCACCATGAACCTGGTGACAATGCTCCTGTTGAGAGGAGAGATGGTTTTGCAGCCAAGGACAGAGACTGGAAGCTCTTGCATCAGTGAGATCCACAATGTGTCTGTGTAGGACATGTGAGCACACTAGAAATGGAGAGTAAGTGTCTGAGGTTCATATCAAACATCTGGGACAGCAGATTTGTGTGCCTGCTCAGGAACATTTGTAGCACCCCTACCTTCATGTACAGGGCTGCAAGGACCCTGAGTCATTGGTTTCCTCACCCCAAGCTTAGCATAGCAAAGCAGAAGTTGAGCATCTCTGCACTAACAAAATCTCCAGGAGCAGTAAACCTGCCTTGAACAACTCAGGCCTTTCAAGGAAGGAAATAAGAACCATAAATCCACCTGAAAACTCCCTTTTGACTCCTGGCATCTCCTCCATTTTTTTGTGGCCTGCCTCGTGAAAGACGATAAAAGAAACTTTTGCAAAGAGTAGGGTGCCGTATCTTTTGAGATCCTTCCTGCTGCTCCCAATGCACAGCCCAATTTAGAGGAGTGTTGCTTCATCTCCCCAGCTCCTCACAGTTCACCTGTAGAGCAAGACAGGCTCTGCAGTGCTGTAACAACCCATTAGACACCCAGTCAGTCACACCAGTGATCACTGTAATGGTGGTGTGCACACCAGAGGATGCCTCCCCACCAGAGCTGGGCACAGCACTGCACCCCCAGTCCCCCCAGTGCCTACCAGGGGATCAAAGGATATTAAAGGGGGAAAAATAAAATTCTCAACCTGATCTCCTCTGCAGGTGTCTCTTCCTGCTGGTACAGATGCAGAGTGCTGAGGATGCCGTGGCTGTGTCAGAGAGGGCCCCTCCACCAGGGGCTCGGCTCTCAGGGCTGTATAAAAGCTCTCCTCTCATCAGCTCACCAGCACCCACTCCCCAGGAAGCCAGAATCAGACTGCAGAGTGTGCTGGAAGCAGGAATCTCTGTCCCTGTGCCCACCCTTGGCCTTCTGAAGCCCTGTGATGGCTGATGCTGAGCTCTTGCCCAGGAGCCTGGCTATACAGGGCAAAATGCTCTTCAGGGCTGTCCTGCTGCTCTCTCCTCTCCCATTTTGCTGTGTCCTGTCCTCAGGGTGTGATGGAAACAGGGAGCAACTCCAGAGTTGCCTCTTGGTTCCACAGAAGATGCACTCTGTGGCCAATCCCTCCCAATCTAGATGAGGACAGCTTTGGAAACTGCACCAGGAGATGTTTTTATTTCCTCTCCAGCCTGAAGCCCTTGGAAAGTGTCGCCCACAGGCTTAAGCTCTCCTCAGCAAGACACACACTAACTAAAATATATCAAAGCAAGATTCTCATATACGCCCCCAAACCTTCCAAATATCCAAAGCCTTGCATTAAAACCAGCCTAGCCAGCAATCTCTTGATGCCCCAAAACAGAAAGTTTTCTGGAAGGGAAACCTTGGCTCTCTGGTTGTACATTGTGCAGGGGTAAGTGGACAGGAACTTCTGGACTATGCCACTCAAAATGATCTAATTGTTTCTTCTGGCTTTAAAATTCATTTATCAAAACCACCCTGACTCTGTAGTGGGCCAGCAAAGCCTCTGCTATAGATCTGGCAGCAAGATGTCCAGACCTACAGTAGCCATGGACACCACCATGATGGATCTGCTGAAGAAAGCTTGGGTAAAGGAGGGGGGTACATATATAACAAGGAATATGGTACCCATATAAATATGTGCAGACTTCAGGAAGCAATAAATCAGTTGAGAACCCCTTACTGTTTAGAGAAAACCAAACTATGTTCTAGTCAATCAATCTGTTGCTGAAAATATTATTAATGCCTGGCACATAGATTTATGATGAAGGCTAGATGGATGCAAAAGAAACGTTTGTTAGTGGGAATTTTTGATGACTGTGCTAAAATATCATTCATTTGTGAAAAGAAATCTAAATACAATCATCATGGTTGTTTATCAAGGAACAGAGTCATCTTCATCTCTTAGTTTCCACCTTAAAATTCAGGATACCTGTGTGATTCTCCTGTCTCTCTTTTTGTCTGAAATGCACACAAGTTAAAAATGGGTACCTGTAAACAGCATCAGGCAGGAGCTGCACCATCATCACATCATTCCCAACACAACAGGAGATGCTGGGCCTTGGGTGGTGCTCAGAACCTGATGGCACAAACTCACCATGCAGAATGTCACCGCAGTGATGTCTCCTGAGTGCCTCTGTGCAGGGATGGACACATGAGGAGGAATAAATTCCCTTCTGTAGACTTGGTTAAGCACAGGAATGCTTGTGAAGCTGGTTATGAAGCTTCATGAATGGTTATGAAGCTCAAAGGAATTATAACAGAACATCTGGAGAAGGTCAGCAGGGAGAACATCTTGTACCAGTGTGAGCATCTCGGGCACTGCTCGTAGGTTTGTGGATGGGTGCTGAACCAACAGCGTTCAGAAGTGGTGTAAGTCCCAACTCCTCCTCATCCCAGCCCTGCTGGCCATGTCCCCACTCTGCCCTCACCAGTTCCTGCCTTCCCCAGGAAGGTGCCTGAGCTGCTGTTAGACCCTGGCGTGGCCATTCCTCCTCAGCCAGCTGGGAGGTGCACGGTGTGGAAGCTTTGACACTGTGGGATCTTTGCCAGGCGTGCACAGGAGACTGTCAAATCCCATGGGACACTGGCTCCAGCCTTCCCAGCCCCTCCATGGACACCTCTAAATACAGGCTTGGATGGGAGCAACATGAGATGAGTGACTGTCTCCACAGCAGGAGGAGCCCATGGGGTGGGTACAGCCCTTCCCCACACTGAGCAGAGCAGCTCTGGGAGCAGTGCCCCAGCACCAGCCTCAAGCTGAGCTCTGCCCCTGCAGTCCCAGCCCCGGGCTGCCTGGGCCAGCTCTCTCAGCTCCCTCTCTTCCCTTTACTGCTGTTTTTGTTTTCTTTCCACAGCTCGTTTTCTCGGTCATCCATGTCTCTGGGCATCATATATCACCCCTGTGTGTCCAGAGGAAAGAAAGATCCCCTCCAACCCAGCAGCCCTGTAACGGATGGACCTTCCCCATTCGCAGCGAGCTGACAGCTTGTGAGAACAACAGCTTGAATTACTGAAAGAACTTTTCCCACTGAGTTAATCTGCAATGGATGTAGGTGACCTTCTAAAGGCATCTATTAATCAAAAAACCAGTGCCCATTCACTGTGCTAGGCTGAGCCCTTTGGGGGAGGGGGAGATACTAATTTCCCTCTGAGATAAATCATAATTTGACAATAATCATCTGCCCTAATCACTCCGATTCTTCCCTTTAATTATTTGTACACACGGCTCTTCCTGCCTGAGAAACACAAAGGACAACACTAAACGTGGAAATGCTGAAGGCTCCAGCCACAGCCTCCAATCCCTGTGTGGAGCAGGGCACCCAAAAGAGCTGAGCTGACAGGGTGCACCCTGCTTCAAGGTGCAGGGAGCAGCTTTTCCCACTGCTCCCAGCCACAGGGAGAGCACTGCTCCCTGCCCAGCATCAGAGCATCAAGGAGAGGCTGCTGGAGGGGACAGCAGGGAGCAGAGGGGCTCTGGAGCCGTCCCAGCAGCCCAGGTGACACCTCAGTGCTGCCTTCCCCTCCCACAACAGCCATGCACTCTTCCCCGGGTGGGGCTGTAATGGCAGGGAGGCTGTGGGGAGCACAGGGTTAATGTCACATCAGTGCCCCTGGATGCTGGGAGGAAGGGCTGTGAGCTGGGCAGCCAGCAGACCGTGGGAGGGAGGAAGGAGAGAGGAAGGAAGGGAGGGAGGGAGGGAGGGAGGGGTGCTCTGGGTGGCCGTGCTGGGCTGATGCACTGCCTGGCCTGGGGGCCTGGGGCTGCCTGGGCTCTGTGCCCGGCTGTCACCCTCTCCCAGCCCGGGAGGTGCCTCTGGCAGGCACAGCAGCCCCTCAGAGCCCAGGGAAGCTCTCAGCTGCTGCCAGAGCCAGTGCAGTGCCTGGGGGCCCAGTGTGGGCCAGGGCTCCACATCCTGGCATCCCCTGCCCCTGGCCATGGAGCTGGGAGCCGGGTCCAGGACAGCCTCCAGCAGCTGGGGCTCCTACCCAGCCACCTTGGAGCCATTGAGTCCCCAGGGCACGCTCCAGGCAGCACAATGCCGTGTCCTTGGGCACCCCTGAAAGCAGAGGGGACACTGATGGGGGTCAGGTGACCATTGTGTAAGAACCTGCACCTGTGAGATAAGAACATAAATGGCAGTGCTGTGAGAACTTGCCTGTGCCTGGAGTGGGGGCAGCACTGGGGTGTCCCCATGGCAGTGAGGGTACAGTGGTGCCCTGCACGTGACTGACAGAAAACTGCTCAGCAAAACTCTTTTTTCAGTAGACTCATGGGATGAGGCAAACAGTGCATGCTGTCCCTGGAAAAATGGGACTCCTCCTTGTTCTCCTTGGGAAGAAATCTTCTAAAACTGGAAACAGCCAGGAAATGCTGCACAGCAGCCCTTGGGAAGTGAGGTTTCTCCTGCAGCCATATCCTCTCCCACTGGCCTGTGCCCACAGCATCTCCCACCGTTCAGGCAGGGCTGGGTGTGCCAGTGCCTCACTGCCAGCCCCACTGGACCGACAGCCCAGCACCACGATGGGGTCCCAAGAGCAGCAGCATCACTTCAGAAACACACCTAACACATTTCATCCTCTGCTCTGTAGAGTCTGGGGCCAGAATCTTTTAGGATTTAAACATCTGCCCTCCCAAAAAAACGAGCAAAATAGGAGACAGCCTCCACAAGCTTCCCCAGCGCTACTGGGCTGACTTTAGCAATTCCCGGAGCCCGGGTCACTGTGCTGTCTCACGAGCTATACCATGGACCTACAGCACCGTATGCTGGCCTAGCTTGGCATCTACACAGCAGATCCTGCCGTGCTCGCTGTGCCGAGCCGAGCAGAGCAGAGCAGAGCCGGGCAGCGCCTGCTCGGGGCCCGGAGGGGCTGCAGGAGGTGGCGATGTCCCCACACTCCCCGCGGGGGACAGTCGGTGATGGGGGGGGACACGCCTGGCCGGAGCTGGAGCAGCAGCGCCCGTGTGCCCAGTGCCAGGGGAGCAGTCCCGGCGTGCCCATCCCGGTGTGAGCCCAGGGGATGGAGCTCACTGGGGTCTGGGCAGCTCCCTGTGTCCTCCCGGTGTCCCCCCTGTGTCCTCCCTGAGGTGCCACAGCCCCATCCAGCAGCGTCCTGGGATGCCCATCCCAGTGTGAGCCCAGGGGATGGAGCTCACTGGGGTCTGGGCAGCTCCCTGAGTCCTCCCTGTGTCCTCCCTGAGCTGCTCCAGCCCCATCCAGCAGCATCCTAGGATGCCCATCCCGGTGTGGGCAGAGGGGATGGAGCTCAGCTGCATCTGGGCAGCTCCCTGAGTCCTCCCTGAGCTGCCCCAGCCCCTCCTGCCCTCTGTGCTCTGTCCCTTGGGCAGTGTGGCACCAAAGCCCTCCTGTGGGATTTATCTGCTGCAGTTTCACCAGCCCTGGGGGAACTGGTGCCCTCCCTTGGGACCCCACAGGGCCCCTGTGCAGACTGGCAGCTGCCCCACTGCAGCCCAGGTGAGGCCAGCTCTGGATCCTGCCCCTCCAGCAGCTCAGAGCTGCCAGACTTGGCACGGCTCAGCCCTGATCCTCCCTCAGATGGGAGGGACAGAGTGACCTTGAGCAACTCTGGCAGTAACCACATTAGCATTGAGCTGGGGAGGAGCAGGCTGTTTCCCGAAAGTCTAATCCCTGGGACTCCCTGCCATGAGAGACTGGAGCCAAGGATACAGAAATGAAGATTTAATACAACTGCCAAGAACCAACTGCATCCCTGAGGAAAACAGGCACAGAGCTCTACGTGCCTGGTGCCTCCATCTCCTGCTTCTCACCACAGGTGCCCTTTGGGCTGTGACCAGTGGGCACTAAAGCTTGGATTGCAGTGCTGAGGGATAGGATTTAGTAGTGAGTTAAGGTTGGACCTGGTGATATCAGAAGGCTGTTCCAGCCTTAATGATTCCAAGGTTCTGTGCTTGTCTCCAGGCCAGTGAGGCATCCCTGAGCACGAGCTGTCTATGCCCAATTTTGGTGCTTTGTGAGCCATGGGGGACAGCTCAAAACCACACATTGCTCTGGAGTAACCCTGGTGGCAGACCCTGAGAGTTTGGGACACTGTAAGTGACACTTGGCCTGTTCATGACTGAGTCCTGCCATGGCCATCAGAGATGAATGGTTCCTCATGGAGGAGAGAGCTCTGAAGTGCAGCATGGCCCAACCCAAAAACTACTGGGAGAAATCTGCCCTCACATAATCACAGGATGGTTGGGGTTCCAAGGGACCTTAGAGCTCACCTGGCTCCATCCCCTGCCATGGGCAGAGGCACCACCCACTGGGCCAGGCTGCTCAGAACCCCATCCCACCTGGGCCTGGACACTCAGCCATGCATCACCTTAGGTCACTCCTTATGGGAATGAATCACAGGGACTCCATTTCATTCATGGTGGAAAAAAACCTTCTTTATTCACATTACTCCTTTTTACACAATTTTACACACCTGTGTGTGACTCCAATTCATTAATAGCTTTCTTGCCAATTCCTTACTGGTTAGTAACAAGCTGTTATTCTGTATTCATTGGTCACACAAACCCCCAGGGTGTACCTGCAGGAAAAGTTGTTTGTGAGAGATAGTTTTCATTTTTCTATCTAAACCAGTGTAAAAACAGTTTATAGAGGTGCTGGTTGTTTTTCACCCAGGAATAGATTGTTATGCTAATGAACTGCTCACACCAGGATTGCTTTCACATTTTTGCAAAGGGCTAGCCTGACAAGGCCAGCCACTGATTTTAGGAGAGCAGCCTTGATTTTATGAAGCCTTTCTTAACGATTTTTCTACCCTACTGCAACATCTCCTGACCCCAAAACCTGTAGAGGCAGAGCTGGAGTGAGCAATGACCCATCCAGGCATTGCAGGAGCAGCAGGAGCTCAGCACATGCCCCAGCTGCCCTTGCTGTGGTCAGTAGCATATATAGCAGTAGCAATAATACATATATATATATATATATATATAAGTAGCATATTTAGTTAGTAGCAATAATATTAACCCATCCCACCACCCTGGCTGAGCCTCTCCTCCCTGTGGGATGTGCCCAGGAGTGGGATCACATGGAATGCCCAGCAAGCAGAGAGGTGACCCTGCAGTCCCACAGCACCCACCGTGCCCCTGTCACCTCCAGACTGGTTTGCCCACTACAATGGGGCCCCAGTGGAGATCCTGGGGGAAAAGGAGAGAGCCTCTGTCCCCATGGCCCAAGGATGCAAGAAACCAAACAAAATGCAAGAGGTCAGCAAACACAAGGCAGCAATTAGCACAGGCAGTGGGGAGGAGAGGGGGAGACAATGCAATTTATGGAGCTCAGGAGAGGGAATTCTCTATGGGCACCGATCATGCACTATAAATACCTTCAAGGTAATGACAGCAATGGAGTGAATTATTCCCCATCTCTGATGATGGGAGGGCAAGAGGCAGTGACCTGGATCTGAGGAAGGGAAGTCTGGGTGGGAGGAAGCCTGGGCAGCAGGAACAGCCTGGTGTGGGATGTGCTCCGGGGCAGCCCTGCTTTCTGTGCACAGTCCATCTCTAACAGGTCCTTGGCTGAGTCCACGTCAGTCCCGGTGCTGGAGGGGCCAAGGCCAGGTCATGGGGCAGTTCCCAGCCTTCCTGCCCCTCCTGGCACAGAGGCAGTCAGTCAAGTTTCCTGCATCTGCTGCCTCTGGCCCAGGGCTGTGGCTGAGCAGGCAAACACCTCCCTTTGCCTGGGAGAGCCACCCACGTCCACCTGGCCCCACACAGGTCAGTTTGGCATCTGTGACACCCATCAAGCTGGGCAAATCAGCAGGAAGGAAGGAGAGAGAAGAATCTAAGGCTTTGAGTTGGATAGAAGAACAAGGGAAAATTTCCTCCAGCAAGATCTCAGCATCACAGACTGGCTGAGGGTGGCAGGGAACTCTGAGGTCACCTGGCCCAGCCCCTGCTCAGGCAGGACCACCCAGAGCCAGTTACCCAATTCCACGTCCAAACAGCTTTGAAACACCTCTGAGGATGGAGATCCCACAACTCCCTGTGCCACCTGTGCCAGTGCTTGGTCACCCTCAAAGGGGTTTCCTGATGCTCAGAGGGATCTTCCTGTGTTTCCATTTGTTCCCATCTCCTCTTGTTCTGTCACTGGGCACCAGTGAGAAGAGCCTGGCCCCATCTTCTCTGCACCTTCCCTTTAGGTTTCTATACACATGGATGAAGTCTCCCTGGAGCCTAAAAGATGGAGATTTCCTGTGCCCAGCCAAGAAGCCTCCTGCCTGCTGCTGGGGTTGTTTCCCTGTATGTGTGTGTGTGTGCTAAAAAGAAATAACCATGTTGAGGGTATGGGGAGGCCCAGAAAGGTGCTGAGCTTCCACTGATTCTCTTGGAAAGGTTCAGTCCTGCTCCTGCTCCCTGGTGCTTCACAGCAAGCCCACTGGAGAGCTGTAACAGCATTCCCAATGCCTGCTCTTTGTTCTCTCTGCTGCTGGATCACAGCTGATGACACAAGGAAAACAGCAGAGGAGAGGTGGGTGTAGCTCCCCTCTGTCCTGGTGACCTGTGGAGGCAGCAGTGCCTCCTGCATGCTCTGGCAGCCTGGAAATGTGAAATGCTCACTTATGGAGGACACTTGTGGCATCTGCTAGGAGACCCAGACTGATTTCTGGAGCTTTTTCCATCTCTCTGCAGATGGGTCTGTCCTTATCTGAGTCTCCCCTGGGGAACTCTTCAAGTGCTTTATCATAACAGCAGGCCTGGAAAATAGCTAAGGGTCCCTCAGAGGGAGTTTTGGAGCTCAGGCTGGCACTGGGGTACCCATCATCAGCCACCCACCAGCCTTCCTTCCTCCTGCAGGGGCAGAGGCTGGAAGGCAGAAACCAGGGAGAAGGGTGGGTCAGCTTGGGTGGCTCCTGCAGCCTCTCCAGGAGAAAGAAACAGCGCTCTGATCTCCTGCTCAACACACAGAGTCACGGCACCAGCCAGGACCCTGGATGTGCTGTCTGAGCTGTGTCAGTCTCATGCATTTCTCATCTATCACAGCCATGTGGAGAAGGTGGCATGGGCTGAAATGGCTCCTGGAGCAGAGAGTCTAAAGGACATTTGCTGGCTCTAAAACCCACAGAAACCACAGGAGATCCTGCTCCCTCTTAGCTGGACAGGTGGCCAGAGGCAGGGTGGTCAGGCCCAGCATTGGGGGAGAATAGAGAAAGGAAAATCCACATTGGAAGAACATCACAGCTTTGGCAGCCCTGTGCCAGCTGCCAGGTTTGTGTCTCCCAGAGAGAAGGATTGTTAAATTCAGCTCCTGGACACTGCAGTGGCACAGAGCTGTGTGACAAGAGCAGGAAAACAATGATCCCTCAGACCCTGTTTGGTTCTGCCTGGCACTGGCAGAGACACAGTATCTGTCCCAGGCACTGATTCTGTATGCAGAGGACAAGGACATGGGTCTGCTCCAGCGTGGGACACGCAGCTTTACGAGCCAGAGAAAAAGAAAGAGGAAGAGCAAAGGAAACTGCCTCCTAAATGTGAAATAAGTGGAGCCTGGCTCCAGACCCTCAAGACAAAGCCATAAATCTGCCCAGCCCTGCTGCGAAAGCATGAGACACCCTGCAACAGCCACATGGCGTCACAGTGTCCTTGATCTCTGTTTGCTCTTCCATCCCTCCCTTTCATCCCGCCAGCCCCGGGGCACGTTCCGGCTCCGGGTGACTCCGGCTCCGCTGCCAGCCTCTGTCCGTGCCGCTGCTGCTTTGTGGCAGTGCCGGGCTGCAGGACAGGGCTGGCCCTGCGGGACCGAAGGACAGGGCTGGCTCTGCAGGAGCGGCAGGACAGGGCTGGCCCTGCGGGACCGAAGGACAGGGCTGGCTCTGCAGGAGCGGCAGGACAGGGCTGGCCCTACAGGAGCGGCAGGACAGGGCTGGCCCTACAGGAGCGGCAGGGCAGGGCTGGCCCTACAGGAGCGGCAGGACAGGGCTGGCTCTGCAGGAACAGCAGGACAGGGCTGGCCCCGCAGGACCGAAGGACAGGGCTGGCGGCAGGGCAGGGCTGGCCCTACAGGAGCGGCAGGACAGGGCTGGCTCTGCAGGACCGCAGGACAGGGCAGGCCCTGCGGGACCGAAGGACAGGGCTGGCTATGCAGGAGCAGGAACAGCAGGACAGGGCTGGCCCCGCAGGACCGAAGGACAGGGCTGGCCCTGCGGGACCGAAGGACAGGGCTGGCCCTACAGGACCGCAGGACAGGGCTGGCCCTGCGGGAGCAGGAGCAGCAGGACAGGGCTGGCCCTGCAGGAGCAGCAGGACCGGCCGAGCCGGGGTGCAGCCCCGAGGATGCTGCCCCGGGCGGTGTCACGGGGCGGGCAGTGGGTGACACATGACTGGGGTGGCCGTGCCCATGGTCACAGGACCCATGGGACAGCTCCTGAGCCGCCTCTGCTTGCCGGCTGGAATGTTCCTGGTGAGCTGGGATGAAAGGAGGGATTCCGGCAGCCCCAGGAAGGGGGAGCCGAGTGACGCCTCTTCCCGAGGCACGGCTGACACTGAGACAACCCGAGAGCCACGGGCTGGCCCGGCTCCCCGGCTGCTTTAAAGGCAACTCTGTTCTGAAGCCTCAGACCCCCTCTCCCACATGAACGAGCAAGAAGAAGCTCTCAAAGGCCACCCAAACCACATCCAGGCGAGCCCATTTCCCGCCCGTCCCTATTTGACCATGTCCTGGCCATCGTCTGGAAGTGAGGGGACAAAGCACAGAGGGCACAAAGCCATCGCCTGGCTCTCCCCCAGCCTGGCTCCGAGAGCACAGGCAGAATCAGCACAGAAGCCACAAGTCTGTGCCACATTTGTCTCCTTTCTGTCCCTGGGCTTGCTGCACAAGGAGCAGGGGGAAGAGAAATGTGTTCAGGCTGCAGCTAATGCCAGAGCCTAAGAAAAGGATCAATTCACCCCCAGACAATTTGCATTCCAAGGGAGCAGCTCCCCTCTTGGTTTATTCCTCCCCACGACTGAGCACATGCACAGCTCCTCTTTCCCACATCCCATCACCATCCCAGAGCAGACAAAATCCTGAGCCTGCCCACTGCTCCCACGCAGCTGACTGAAATCCCTGGCACTGCCACCCGGTGCCCGCTCACCCCTGGCATCAGAGAGCCAGGAGTGGTGAGGATGGTGCCAGGGAGGGGCACCCAGCACATCGGCAGTGCTGCCTGTGCACAGCTCCGTGTCTCCAAAGGCTTCTCTCCCAAGCGTGCCTCACTAATTAGTAAACGGAGCCTAAACCTTTTGGTCTCCATCGATCTTATCTTTAAACCCTGCAGACAACAATTCCTCAATCGATACCTCATTTAATTGCTGCCACCAGGCTGACAGCTGGGCTCCTGGCTGAGCAAGCCTGGCTGTCACATGGCAGGTTGCCAGTGCCACCTTCTAATCCCAAACTGATTTATCCTCTTCCAGCTCCCCTGCTCTCCCTGCTCCCCCACTTCTGACCCTATTCCTGCCCCTCCCTCCCTGTGCAGGGGTAGAAAAAGCCCAGCTGCCTGCATCTCCCCCAGGAGCACATCCCACCCCCGTGGTGATTCCCCCCAGGCATGGCTGTGACCAAACTCGTGTTGATGAACACTTGGGCAGGAACAAGCAGCCCCCACACCTTGCTGAGACCCAGTTCAGCCCATTCCCATGAGGGCACCACCACAGGGGGACACCTGGATGTCACTGTGGTGTGTCCCAGCCAGCCCACACGGGGAGACAGGCAGACAGGCAGCTCTGCCCTGCCCATCCCCATCCCAGACCTCTGTGCACCCTCAGCCAGGACCCAGCGTGTGCTGGCCATGATCTGGTGCCTGGCTGCTGCCCCAGCAGCTGGATGTTTTTTGGATGTTCTTGGTCTCCTGAAGAGCAGCAGATAACAGAGGCAGCTGTGCTGTTTTGGGAGGAGCTGCCTTTGGAGTCAGGCACTGACTTCCCAGCTCTGCCCTCTCTGCTCGGGGCTGGGGGAGCCATGGCAGGGTGTCCTGGACTGCCAAGCAAATTGTATCCTATTTGCCATCTGTGTGGCAGTTGTTTTCTGTTCATTGAGCAGTTTTCCTTATTTCTTCCACACCCACTCCTCCCTCTGTGGACACATCTGCTGATAACAGCTACTGAATGTCCCTGCATGGCTGATAAGAACTACAGCATCCCATTGGGAGATGTGAGCCCAGAGGGAGGAGCCAAGCATTCCCGCCTGGATATAATCTGGAGATTCTGGAACACCAGCAGGGCCTCTCCACTGGATTCCCCAGAGGAACAGCAGCTGCCTCTCCTTCCACTGGATCTTCAGAGGAAGAGACTGCACCCTTCTACAGGATCCCTGCTCCAGCAGAACCAGCGCTGGCACTGCAGGAGGGCTACAGCCACAATTCCAATGGTTCTGCTGCCAGCACCCTGACCCACAGGGTGTCAGGCTGGGTTCTGACTCTGGCAGTGTTGTTTTAGTTTACTGCATTGTTTATTTTATCTTTTTATTTTCTTCCCTATTAAAGAACTATTATTCCTTCTCCCATATTTTTGCCTGAAAGCCCCCCTTAATTTTAAATTTATAAAAATACAGAGGGACAGGGTTTGCATTTTCCATTTCAGGGGAGGCTCCTGCCTTAGCGGACTCCAGTCTTTCCAAACCAAGACCCAAGGGGATCAGGCTCCTGTGATGGGGCAATGGTTATGGGTACTCTGTGTTTGCTCTGGCTCAGTTTTTAATCTTGCTTCCATTGTGAGTTTTTTTTTTTTTTCCTGCAGTTTAATGATAATCATAGGTGTGACACACGGTTCTGTCAGTGGAAAATTGGGAAGTGATTGCTGTAACCTGATCTTAGATCAGTTCTATGTTTGTCATCTGCAGCTCTTGATGGCCTCTCTTGGTGGGAATGCTGATTGCTTCGTCCTTGTAGCCTCAGGAAACACCAGTGTGTTCTTTTGGAAGGAAATAGCACTTGAACATAATAAATGAACACATCACCAGCAATACCACCCAAATGGAGCCTCAGGATTGGGATTGTACCCCACAGCACAAACCCTGAGCCTGTGGGTGTCTTCTTCCACCAGTGACACTTGGAGTGTCACCCATCCTTGCAGCTTTGAGTTGCTCCACTCCATGGTAACCCAGAATTCTCCAAGAGGAGGTTCAGATATGTAAAATAAATCACCTCTACTATTGGCCTTAGCTGGAATCCTGATTTGGAGTCAAGGAGAGGGACAAGGCCTTCACTGTGCAGGTGCTGAGGGAACCCTGGGCCTGGGTCTCACCAGAGTCCAGCAGGAATGTGGAAATCTTCTCCAAGGAACCACTCAAGGTCTTCACAGAGCAGCAACGAGGAACTAATGCATGAGGAAAGGCAGGGGAACATGCCAGCAGCTTCCTGGGGGCAAACACAGCTCTGGGGAGCATGGATGCACTGTGGGAACACTGGGCTAGCTCAGAACACCCTCGGCTGCTGCAAGGCACTGGCGTCTCCTCCAGCCATGGCAGGATGAACCACATCTCACACACCTCCTCTTCCAGTTGGCTCTTCTCCTGCAACAGCCACACCAAGGCAGGATGTGACCCTGGGCAGAAACCAAAATCTGCTCTTGGTGCAGGCTGCTGAGAATGGAGGACAGAGCAGGGGCGAGGCTGGAGGTAAAGGCACCTGAATCTCAGATTTCTGGGCCAGAAACCAATTGCAGAGCCTTTCAGCCTGGAGAGAACCTAGCCCATACCTCCATGGTGTTACCACAGGGCTCACACAGCATCTGTGCAAGCAAGGCTGGGCCATGCTAGGGTGCCACCTCAGCAGGCAATCTGTCCTGCTCTCATCTCCCAGGCCACAGCTTCCCAGTGAGCCAGGGAGGGAGGGGAATGCTCAGCAGCTCCAGGAGTGAAGGCCAGGGAAGCTTGCATGGAATTCATGTACTGTCAGCAATGAGAAGTGTCCACCAACAGCTTGGGGCTCTCCTGTGCAGGACCAAGAGCTGGATTCAACAATCCTTGTGCAGGGCCAGCAGCTGAGCCTGGTGATCCTTGTGGGTCCCTTCCAGCTCAGCATGTTCCACAGTTCTGTGCCTCTGTCACCTCTGCTGTTTGTCCATAGCCTGTTTCATTGGGGGCTGCTCTCTGCTGCCCTGTGAGCCAGGCTGGAGCAAAGGGGCCCAGCTAGGCAGTGCTGGTGGGAGAGGAGAGCCCCGTGGGCAGGGCAGGGGTGGCTCCCTGTGCCAGCCATGGCACTGGAGTGCAGGAATGCTGATCCTGCAGTGCTCCTTGGCCGTGGTGCCAGGGGGTGCATGGTGACACATGGCACTGGGAGCTCTGCAGTTGGCCCCGAGCGTGCCCCAGATGGTTTGATGCCAGGGTGTTTGCACACAGCTCTGCCATTTAATGGGGAGAGAAGGCAGAGCTGATCCCAGCTGAAGCCACACACCAAAATGCTGACAGACTGTTTGTCGAGACACAAACATTGGCAAATGGCCCCGCTTGCCATGTACTGAGAGGGAGGCAGCCCGAGAGCAGGGATGTCTCTGGCAGGGACTGGGAGCCCTCAAAGTGCAGCTCAGAGTGTGCTTCTGGGAAAATGGAAGCCACTTTTGGGGAGATTTGAAGCAGCCTTCTCCAAATGGGCAGAACTGGGATGTCAGCTTCTATAGGTGAGGCTGGGGGTGATGGGGGCAGCGAGGGATGATTGTTGTGCAGCACAGTTTGGGGGATGCAGCATCTCTTTGGTCCTCTGGCTGGTGTTCAGGGGTGTTTACCCAGAGAAAGCCACGCCATCAGCACTTGGGATGTGTTGGTGTCCAATCCCAGCAGGGATGGAGCACGCCGGGTGCTGCTGGGGCTGCCTGTGATCCCTGCATTTTGGTAGGGCTGTGCAGTCCCCACCAACACCTGCCATTAGCTCTTCCTCTCTGGATCCCATCCTCCAAGGAAGGAGGGGGTGGGAGCTGTGGGGAAGGGGGCACTGAGAACATGAGCCAGGGCTGGGCAGCCTGGAGCAGACCAGGAGCCAGCGCTGTGCCCAGGGGGTGGCACAGGTCTGCTCACCTCAGGGACAGGCTGGCACCTGCCCACACCAGTGCCAGGAAATTGCTGAGAAGGAAAGAGCTGCCTTCAAACAGCACCTCCCAGGCTCTAGCACAGCCCCTGGGGAGCCTGGGCTTGGATCCTGGGAAAGCCAGGCCCCCTCACCTGAGTGTCAGCCCAGAAAGTGCCACTCTCAGGCCTCTGGGTGGCAAAGGGTGGTTGAAGGCAATGAGCTGGAAGGCTTCACAGCTTCCCACTGAAGCAGGGAAAACAGGAGCTGCTCCTGTGCTGATCCAGCAGTTCCACTTTGCCAGCAGGAGCCTTCTGTCTCTCAGATGATCCCCCTGATTGGAAGCAACTTTGGAACCTGAGTGCTAACCCAGCTGGGTCTCAGTTCAAGGTGATCAACTTCTCTGGACAAAGCCCCTGTGTCTCCAGCAGCTCTGCCCTGCCAAATGCTGAGCACTGCCCAGGGCAGCAGGGACAGGGGTTCCCAGAGAAAGGAGAACATGGCCCATGTGGGTGGGGGCATGGGAGGGTAATGAGGGGGGAAGGAGCTGCCAGCTGGGAAGAATTACAAACAAAACAAGGTTTTGTCATCTACCAGGACACCAGAATGATGTTAAAAGAGTCCATAGTTCTAAATTACCAATAATACCAAAAAACCACAAAATCTGGGGTGAAGATTCAATAAACTATGGAAGGACTCCTGTGTTTTGGTGACAGATAGGGGTCCATCCCTCCACCAGCCACCACTGCAGTCCTGCCCAGCTCCAGGCTGAAACCTCCCCAGACTGTGGTGCCTATTAAAAATAGGTTAGAAACTGTTGTAAAATAGCTGATAATTGTTAAGCATGTACTGTTAGTTTGGTTATGGTAAAAGAGGTTAAAAGGGTAGTTATAAGAAATTACACCTCAGTAAAGTTCACCTCACCCCAAGTGAAACGAGCCAGCCTGGATAGAACTGTAATGGCCAATCGAGCACCTTAAACCTTCATGCAAATGAAGGATCCCAACAGAAACCAATCCAGAGGGACAGAAAACAGGATAAAAAGGGGCTTCTGACCCAGTGAATCCGTGCTGCCCCACCTGGACCATCGGGGCCATCGCTGCTGAGCAGCCCCAGCTGCAGCATCCTCGAGGGAACGCTCCTGCTCAGCCTGGGCCCCCTGGCTTTAGGCCTTTCCTTTTTATTATAATAAATGCTGAAATCACTTTAGTACCAAGAGTCTGGTCCTGTTTTTAACACCACCCACTGTCCCCCAACCAGTAACATCACCAAGGACTGCTTGGGGAGCCCAGTGGGATGTAAAGGCCTGGCAGAGCCTGCTGAGCTGCCTGCTTGGAGCAGCCATCCCCATATCTGACTTTAAACTTGATGTTTGCACCTGCATGGGGTGCTCAGGCAGGCAATGCTAAAGGAAGCAGAGCAGCACGGTCAGTCTGTCTTGTTTCCTTCTGCTCTCTCCTGGGGCCTCCTTCATGCTGCCAGCATCACAATATTTGATGTTTTAAAAATCCTAAATAGCATGATAGGAAGGGTGGTCACCTGAAAAGCAAAGAAAGGTGTGAGTTACTGTGAAAAACATTGAAAGGACTTGCACAGAGGTGGAGAAATGCCTGCTGTGGTACTGAGGGGCAGCTACTCTGCAAAATCACAGCATGTGTCAGACAGGGACACCCCATTCCCCATCCAGGCTCAGTTTTCCACTTGTACCAGGGAAATATCCTGAAATTTGTCTCCCATATCAACTCTGTTTTTCTCCCTGGCTTTCAGACCCCTCACGAGTTCCTTGCCCTATCAAAAGAGAGGAGACAAAAGGGGCTGAGTGAGTATTTCTCAGCCCAACCCAATGCCCCAGGCAGGGCAGCGGGCACTGCCCAGCTCCCAGTGCACCATCCTCGCCCTCAGTGCCCCCTGCCCTCCCTCTGCCAGGTGCCCCCTCAGCCTCCCCTCCTGCACATCTCAGCTGCTGCCCAAGAGCCTCCACGGCCCCAGGGAGGGGCTGCTAACAGAAATACCTCACTTCAGAGGGATCACTTCCCTGACCTGGAACCCTCTGGATTACCTTCCCTCTCCAGATTCCCACCATCCTGCTGATGCTCAGCTCTCCCTCCTCCTGGCCCTGACCCTTCTGTCCCCACTGCAGAGGTTTCCCTGGGAGCTGTGGGCCTTTCTCTCTCGCTGCAGCCTTTTGTGTGATCTCCCCACCACCCTCCCCTCATCCAGAGGTTCTCCTGCCGATGTGCAGAGCGGGGCTCAGCGCTGGCACCGCGGCATCCCGTGGGATCCCGTCTCCTAGCAACGCCGGGAGGATGCTGAGAGCACGTCTGGTCCATGGCCCGTGGAGGCTCCGTGCACAGGGCAGAGGGCAGCTGCTGCCTGCAGGGAATGCAGCTCCCTGCACACACCCCCTCCTTCCCCTCCGACCCTGGGAAGTGCCTGAGGCTCAGGAGCTTGAGCACTGTCCTGGGTCACCTCACCCTGCGGCCCCAGCCCTGCTCCCCAGCCCATCACAGAGCTCCCCAGAGCCCCTCCCCGCAGCAGCGACCGGCAAAACTCCCCCCCACCAGCCCTCCTGTCTTCTTCCAGCGCTCAGACTTCCACAAGGTGCTCAGACTGCCCCATCCTGTCTTCTTCCGCCTCTCCTCCGCCACCAACAGGACCCTCAAGGTGCTCAGACTGCCCCAAAAGCGCCACGGGGGTTTAGCCTGTGGGAGTTACTGTGAAAAACATTAAAAGGACTTGCACAGAGGTGGAGAAATGCCTACTGTGGTACTGAGGGGCAGCTACTCTGCAAAATCACAATATGTGTCAGCTAGGGACACCCCATTTCCCCTATCCAGGCTCTGGCACAGTTTTCCACTTAACTTGCACTGAGGAAATATCCTGAAATTTGTCTCCCATATCAACTCTGACTTTTCTCCCTGGCTTTCAGACCCCTCATGAGTTCCTTGCCCTATCAAAAGAGAGGAGACAAAAAGGGCCAAGTGAGTATTTCTCAGCCCATAGAAGCGGGGTTCCCCTCCGGGAGGGGGAGCACCCCTGTTCCCAGCCCACAGAATCGGGGTTCTCCCCCTTGTTCTCAGCCCACAGAATCGGGGTTCTCCCCTTGTTCTGAGCCCACAGAATCGGGGTTCTCCCCCCTGTTCCCACTCCACAGAATCGGGGTTCTCCCCCCTGTTCTCACCCCACACAAGCGGGGTTCTCCCCCTGTTCTCACCCCACAGAATCGGGGTTCTCCCCCTGTTCTCACCCCACACAAGCGGGGTTCTCTCTCCCGTTCTCACCCCACAGAATCGGGGTTCTCCCCCTGTTCTCACCCCACAGAATCGGGGTTCTCTCTCCTGTTCTCACCCCATACAATCGGGGTTCTCTCCCTGTTCTCAGCCCACACAATCGGGGTTCTCCCGCTGTTCTCACCCCACAGAATCGGGGTTCTCCCCCTGTTCTCACCCCACAGAATCGGGGTTCTCCCCCTGTTCTCACCCCACACGAGCGGGGTTCTCCCCCTGTTCTCACCCCACAGAATCGGGGTTCTCTCTCCTGTTCTCACCCCACACAAGCGGGGTTCTCCCCCTGTTCTCACCCCTCACAAGCGGGGTTCTCCCCCTGTTCTCACCCCACAGAATCGGGGTTTTCCCCCTGCTCTCCCCCACACGAGCGGGGCTCTCGCTCCGGGAGGGCCCTGTCCGTGCGCGGCGCGGCCGCCAGGGGGCAGCAGGGGCCGGCCATGCCCTCTGTCGCCCCCCGGCGGGCGCGGCGGGCGCTGCAGCGCGGCGGGCCCGGTGCCGGCGCCGCTCGCGGTCCCGTTTCGGTCCCGGTTCGGTCCCGGTTCGGTGCCGCTCCCCCCATGGCCGCGTCCCGGGGGCCGCGTCCCCGCACCCGCCCGGGGAGCCGGGCACGGCGAGCAGGTACGGGGTGAGGGAGGGAGAGAGGGAGTGAGCGTGTGCCTCCCGGCCGGAGCAGCATCTCCGCCTCGGCGGGAGCGGCGGGGTCGGGAGGGCGGTTCAGCTCCCGGTTTCCGTGCCAGGGAGGTGGATGGATGGATGGATGGACGGAGGTGCTGCCGGGGTTATGGCACACTCGTGGCGGAGAGATAGCCGGGCTGTGTTGTCCCTCATGCCGGAGGGATGGGGATGCCCGTGGGGTTGTGTTATCCCCGTGCTGGAGAGATTGAGGCGCCTCCAAGCTGCGTTATCCTCATGCCGGCGGCATAGAGCTGCCCCTGGATTGTGTTAGCTCTGGAGGGATGGGGGTGCCCCGGGCTGGGTTATCCCCGTGCTCGAGGCATGGGGATGTCCCCGGGATGTGTTATCCCTGTGTTGGAGGGATAGGGGTGTCCCTAGGATGTGTTATCCCTGTGTTGGAGAGATCGGAGTGTCCCTAGGATGTGTTATCCCTGTGTTGGAGGGATAGGGGTGTCCCTGGGCTGTTATCCCTTGTGTTGGAGGGATAGGGGTGTCCCTGGGCTGTGTTATCCCTGTGTTGGAGGGATAGGGGTGTCCCTGGGCTGTGTTATCCCTGGGTTGGAGGGATAGGGGTGTGCCTGGGCTGTTATCCCTTGTGTTGGAGGGATAGGAGTGTCCCCGGGCTGTGTTATCCCTGTGTTTGAGGGATAGGGGTGTCCCTGGGCTGTGTTATCCCTGTGTTGGAGGGATAGGGGTGTCCCTGGGCTGTGTTATCCCCGTTCTCGAGGCATGGGGATGTCCCTGGGCTGTGTTATCCCTGGGTTGGAGGGATAGGGGTGTCCCCGTGTTCCAGGAATGGGGGTGTCCCCGGGCTGTGTCCCCCCCGTGCCACAGGGTTATGGGTGCCCCCCCCGTGCCATCCCTGTGTTATTCTCTGTCCAGGGGCCACAGAGGTGCCCCCGGGGATGGAGAGAAGGGGCTGCTCCCGGGGCTGTGCTGTCCTCGGAGGGATGGGGGTGTCCCCGGGCTGTGCCAGAGAGAGGAGGCTGCTCCTGGGGCTGTGTTGTCCCACGTGCCGAAACAATGGGGTGCCCCCAGGCTGTGTTATCCTTACACCCTGTACCAAAGGGAAGGAGGTGCCCCGGAGCTGTGTTACCCCCGGGCAGGAGCGATGGGGGTGCTCCTGCATGCCAAAATGCCAAGTCCTGCCTGCAGAGCCAGGTGGAAAGTGCTGTCCAGGGACCCATCCCTAAACTGACATTTTTAGTGCAAGTCACTTACAAAGAGTATTTCTTTCTCTGGAAAAGTAGAAATGCAAATGGAAGTTTTCAGTTGATGTGAACTGCATTGGTTCCAGTTAACCATAAAAAAATTTTAAAAAGGAAATGGTGAGTTTTTAGAGTGCACCATGCAGGAGAGATGGGGTGCTCAGCCTGTGCTGGAGTGATGGGGTGCTCCTGGGAATGTGTTATCCCCATGCTGGAGGGATGGGGTGCTCCTGCATCCCAAGTCCTCCCTGCAGAGCCAGGTGGAAAATGCTGTCCAGGGACCCATCCTTACACTGACATTTTCAGTGCAAGTCACTTGCAAAGAGTATCTCATTCTGGAAAAGAAGAAATGCAAATGAAATATTTCAGCTGATGTGAAATACACTGGTTCCAGTTAATCATAAAAAAAAAATTTAAAAAAGGAAATGGTGGGATTTTAGAGTACCTTGTGTACTGTATGTTACCCTCATGCAGGAGTGATGGGGTGCTCCTGGGGCTGTGTTATCCCCATGCTGGAGTGATGGGGGTGCTCCTGCATCCCAAATCCTCCCTGCAGAGCCAGGTGGAAAATGCTGTCCAGGGACCCATCCCTAAATTGACATTTTCAGTGCAAGTCACTTGCAAAGAGTATTTCTTTCTGGAAAAGTAGAAATGCAAATGAAATATTTCAGCTGATGTGAACTACATTGGCTCCAGTTAACCATAAAAATAAGTTTAAAAAAATAAATTAAGAAAAAAAAAGGAAATGGTGAGTTTTTAGAGTACCCTGTGTACTGTGTGTTACCCCCGTGCAGGAGGGGTGGTGCAGGAGGGATGGGGGTGCTCCTGCATCCCAAGTCCTTCCTAAAGTGCTCTCCAGGGACCCATCCCTAAAATGACATTTTTAGTGCAAGTCACTTGCAAAGAGTATTTCTTTCTGGAAAAGTAGAAATGCAAATGAAATATTTCAGTTGATGCAAATTACATTGGTTTCAGTTAACCGTAAAAAATAAATTAAAAAAAAAAAAAAGTGAGTTTTTAGAGTACCCTGTGTACTGTGTGTTACCCCTGTACAGGAGGGATGGGGGTGCCCCCGGGCTCTGTTACCCCCGTGCAGGAGGGATGGGGGTGCTCCTGGGCTCTGTTACCCCAGTACAGGAGGGATGGGGGTGCTCCTGGGGCTGGGTTACCCCAGTACAGGAGGGATGGGGATGCTCCTGGGCTCTGTTACCCCAGTACAGGAGGGATGGGGGTGCCCCCGGGCTCTGTTACCCCAGTACAGGAGGGATGGGGGTGCTCCTGGGCTCTGTTACCCCAGTACAGGAGGGATGGGGGTGCTCCTGGGGCTCTGTTACCCCAGTACAGGAGGGATGGGGGTGCTCCTGGGCTGTGCCATGCCCTGGACCAGCAGCAGGCTGCAGGACAGGCTGCTCAAGGCACTCCATGCCCCCTCTCTTTGAGCCCAGCAGTGCCTGAGGCTCACCCCAG
Organism: Agelaius tricolor; assembly: GCF_023055355.1. Lineage (NCBI taxonomy): Eukaryota > Metazoa > Chordata > Aves > Passeriformes > Icteridae > Agelaius > Agelaius tricolor. Next base: position 3,672,079 of record NW_027269278.1, on the reverse strand, counting down.
GGAACAGCATCCTCTCACCGGTGCTGCTGGGAGAAGTGACAGGAGCTGAGCTGAAGGAGGCTGCTCTTCCCTGAGAGCCTCCAGGATAGAGCACTGCAGGATTAAGTTTGTGCTCAAGTGGTCTCACGCTATCTCAAAGCTGCAATTCCTCTCAGGCTGCTCAGGAAAGGGGTTTTGGAGGATTTGAGGCCTGACAGAGAGTTTGCTGCAAGGATATTTCTGCACTCAGGTTCCTGGCCAGCTGCTTCCTTGTCCAGTGTGTCTCCAGCTTTCTGTGTGAGGGAGCAGGCTCAGCTTTCAGAAACACCCTTCAACCAGGGGTGTATAAAACATGAGCCAGGGGAGGAAGCAGCATCCCTGTTGTGGGATTCCCTTGTTCAGATGTGTGGTTGCTGTAGTGCCCTGGGGTAGAGGGCAGGCTGAGAAGCAGAAACAGAAAGCTGTGATGTGGACAGCCCCACTGAAGCTGCCTTGCAGGCCATCTTGGTCTGAGGAACAGCAATTAGGGAAGGTGTCAGGCCTTTCTGGGCAGTAAAATCAGCAGAGTCTTGGCAGGTTTGCAGGCATGGGCTGCTGTGTCTGTGGGATGGGAAGCTCTTGCTGTGAGGAGCAGCCCTCTGTGCCATGGGGTGTCCTCAGCCTCAAGCCCACTGTGGGTATTTTGGATCAGAGTGGGGCTGATCTGCTGCCACCTTTGCAGATTTACCTCGGGGGAGATAGAGGGCAGGCTGGGAATTACAATGTTTGATCCATGAGGTTGCTTTTCTGAAATATCGTTTTTAATGAAGGGGAAAATGTTGGTCACATCGGAATTAAGTTCTTCTCTGTGGCTTTGAGGTGATTCCTCAGTTGAAATGCCTTTGCACGGGATGAAAGACAATCTGAGTTAAAAATTCATTGTCCCACAGGAAAGGCTTTTGCTTCTTTCTTCCTGGAGCAGCTGGCAGCAGTGTGGCAGGAAAAGGGTTACTGATGAAGTGTGAGGGAGCTTCTGGGATGTTTCCTGGGCTGGCTGAGGTGGTGAGTGGCTGTGAACAGCCAGGCTGTGCCCCTGCAGGGAGCTCAGAGCCAGCTGTGCCTGCGCCCTGCTGCTGAAAAACTGAGCTTCACTGCTGGGAGCCCAAAGGCATCAACCCTGACCCCAAAAATGGGACCCAGGCAGCCCTGGGCTGGGGGTTTTGGTCTCTCCCTGTGTTTTGTGTCACTCCTGGGCTTCATCCACTGCTCCTCCTGGGGAAGGGCTGTGACACTGCCCCAGCACAGGGCAAGGCAGATCATCCTCCTGCCTCCCTGCTCTGCCTGATCCCTCCTCCTACCCCAAAAGCCTTTTCCTCTCTGAAAGCCACTGTAGCACCCTAGCAAAGACCAGAGGAACCTTTCTTCACCTCTCAGCTCAGTTCCAGGCTGGTGTGCAGACCCTCCCAGCTCAGAGTGAGGGGCTGAGCTCCTCAACTCCAAAAGGTCATTGTGGGGGACAGATTTAAAGGGGTCTGACATTGTGGGGGACAGATTTAAAGGGGTCTGACATGGGGATCCTGGCAAAATGATCTCTCTGGCTTGTCTCAGGGTGGGCTCAGCCATCAGAAACACTCACCTGAACTGAGGGGGATGCTGGGGTCACTCCTCACCTCAAGGCTGCCTTTGGCAAGTCTGAGTTTACACACCTGGCAGGGAGACCTCCCTCTGGAGAGGAGAGGCTTAAAGCTTTCTGGAAAGGGACCTGGATGGTTTCCTAGTGCCTCCTTTGAGGGCAGGAACAAGGAGCAGGGCTTTGAATGGTGTCCTGAGACCTGATCTCTGAGTTTCCGTTCCAGCACAGGGTCCTAAGCCAAGAAAACTGCCTGTCCTGCCAAGGCTGGGTAGGAAACTGGCCCAGGAGCAGAGATGTGGTGTTAACTCCTCTCTGCAAGGAGCACTGGGGCTCCTTTGGTGAGCCCCCCATCTGCACTTTGTTATTTCCTTTCAAAACACCCATCCTGCCTGGCCTAGCTGCAGCATGAGGCTGTGGAGTTTGTGAAGGTGCTAATACAGGCTCAGGGATGAATTTATTCACTCCTTAACCTTGTCCTTTCTGAGCTGGGCTCTGCTGGGGCTGTCAGCCTGGCTGGGGGAAGGTGCTGGGGCCAGGGAGTGCAGCAGAGGAGGGTGGGCTGGAGCCAGGGGAGGGATGGCCTTGGAGCAGGGAGCATTAAACATGTTTGGCATGTCAGTGGTCTGGCACGTGGGGAATCTCCTTCTGTTTTGTCTTTTTGGTGATCATTTCTTGCAGAACCCTGTGTTTAGCAAATGGGATAGAAGGGATCAGCTGCTGGTTTGGGCACACATCCCACAGGCTCCTGGGGGTGGGACACTGCTCTGGGCAGGACAGACAGACTGACAGACTGACTGGCAGCAGCAAGTCTAGAAGTCATCTCAGAGACACTGAGAGCTGCTCTGCTTTGCTTGGGACTGCACATTCCAGCTGTTTGCCTGGGCACACCACACATCTGCACTGGCTGTCTCCATCAGGGGAGATGTGCGTGGCCAAGCTGCCTGCTCTGCATTTGCTGCTCCTGCTGCAGTGACCAGATGTCCTGCTCTTTGGGGATGTTGTCCTACTTTCAAGTAGGTTGTTCTATTTTTGCCTGGCCCTGTCCTTTCTGTGACTTTGCCTTCCTCCGTGTCCCGTGCCAGGCTTTCCCCTGGCAGTGGCAGAAGCTGTGCAGGTCGTGGTCCCAAGCAGCACAAGCCATTTCTCTCTGCTGTGTTTCCTTGCACAGCCTCCAGCCTTGCACACAGGGCATGAGCTCAGGCACCCAGGCTCCCTGAAGATCATCAGGTGCTCAGGGGGAAGGGTCTGGGTGCCTGGCAGTCAGGGGAAGGTGTTTGTTCTTGTTTTTACATCGTATCTTCAAGCACCAGCACTCCCAGGATCTGGAAGGGAGGTTTGGGCAGAGAAGGAGAGGACTGAGCTCTCTCTCAGGGAAATGGCAATGGAGCCTTGTCCTGCAGCTGCAAAGAGGCAGGTTTAAGTCTGGGAACTGCCAACTCCCAAGCCTTTCGTGGGAAACACCTTGGACTGCCAGTCCCTGCTAGCCCTGACCTCTGTCTCTGCCTCCTCCCAACCTCTTCTTCACTCACCCTTTGACTTCAGTTTGAAAACTGCAGCTTCTTGTTCAAGCCAGCCATGAGACACTGAGGTCAGTGTGTCAGAGGCCTCTCAGCTGGCCCAGGGGGACTCCAGGTGTCCTGGCATGGCTGGGGGCTGTGGAAAAGGGCAGGGGAGCTGGAGAGCCCTGTTGGACAGGCTGGGCTGTAGCAGGGCTGGCAGGGAGCACACAGGGTGGAAGCTGAAGGCTGATGAGGTTTGGACCAGTGCTGCAGTTTATTTCTGGCCTGCTTAGCAATCTCAGGCAGGCAGTGTGGGTTAAGGCATCTCCTGTCCTGGATTGACAGTACAGATCCAATTAGCCATGAAAGCCTCTAATTATTTGTCCTGAATTGCTCTGGTGGTAACCAAGGCTCTGCTATCTCCTCCTTTTGTCTGTGTCCCAGCTGGAAATGCCCCAGTGTCCCTGCATCTAGAGCAGCAAGTGTGATGTGCAAGCAGAGTCAGCACAATCTAATCAAGGGAGACAGGCCCTGTGAGTTAATGAGGGGATGGACCCGCTTGGTTGGCTTTGGAGAGTTCTGAGCCCATCCTGAGAGACAAAGGGCTGAGTGTGGCCAGGATAAGGCTCACAGGATGAGCTGCTGTGAGAGAGGGGCTGCAGGACACAGGGAGGGAAGGGGTGGCTTGACAGCAGAGTCCCTTGTGTCTCATAGGAGAGAAACACCTCCTGTAGGAGGAAAGGCTGAGAGAATTGGGATTGCTCAGCCTGGAGAAGGGAAGGTTTCGGTGTGACCTTGCTGTGGCCTCTCAGTACCTGCAGTGGCTGCCAGAGAGCTGGAGAGGGACTTTGGGCAAGGGCCTGCAGTGACAGGACAGGGGGAAAGGCTTCAAACTGACAGAGTAGGTTTAGATTAGATATTAGGAAGGAATTCTTCCCTGTGAGGGTGGGGAGGCCCTGGCACAGGGTGCCCAGAGAAGCTGTGACTGCCCCATCCCTGGAAGTGTTCAAGGCCAGGTTGGAAGGGGCTTGGAGCACCCTGGGATAGTGGAAGATTTTCCTGCCCATGGAATGGACCCTTAAGGTCCATTCCAACCCAAACCCTTCCGTGGTTCCTCGATTCTGGCTCTGCAGCTTGGCCAGCTGAGGTTGGCAGTGGAAGCAGTGGCTGCAGGGAGCCACAGACATGATGGGAGGGTCACCCAGGCAAGGCCTGAGGGCTTCTCTTCCCCAGACACTCGTGCTAAGTTACAGCTGTGCATTCTCAGCTGCAAAACTATTTTAAGGGGAACAAAGCATTGCAGGCCATTTATTGCATCCTTCTGCTTCTTCTGGGTTCTTGTTGTGCAGAAGAGGGGCCTTGGCTGTCTGTGAGGGAAAATGTGTCATGAACATTCTCAGTAACCTTAACTCTGACCAGACATGACAGCAAATGGCTCTCAGACGAGACAGTGCAGCCAGCCTTGGCTTGAAAGCAACATTTTGCACAAATAATATTCAGGTCCTGTATGAGGGGCCAGCTGAGTGCTTCCACTGTTGTTTCCAGGTCACAGGGTCCCCCAAAAATGGGTTTGACGTCATTGTCTTGAGATGCTGCCTGAAGGCAGGCCATGGCTGTGCTCACCCAGTGCACATTTTCTTCGTGTGTGGATGGATGAGCAGCAGACCTGCCAGCAGCATGGCTCTGCCCTGTGCAGAGAGGAGGGGAGAAGCAGCAGGGACGCCCACCTGGGGGAAGCTGGGAGCTGTTCCCAGGCCGATCCTGGTGCAAAAAATGCTGCTGAGCATCAAATGTGTCTCTCTGACCTCCCTCCAAGTGACCTTCAGACAGGACCTGTCCCTACCAGCCCAGTGCTGGCCCTAGGAGTCAGCTGACACATCCTTCAAGCCTCTTGGTGTCCTTCCCATGCAGCCCAGAGCCTGCCAGGTTCAAGCCAGAGCTTCCTCCATACAAATGGGGACCAGGGGGGTGGGCAGTGAAAGTACAAAAACTGTTTCTTTCCTGCCCATTTGGAAAGGGGAGCCATAGAATTTTAAGCAGCAAAGACAAAACTCTGCTGAAGAGGCCTCTTCTGTGCTTGCCTGTTGAAACCTCTGATCACAGTGGAGAGGGGGTCCAGGGACATGCCAGGCTTGCCCTTATTAATGGCTCTGTTGTTGTCTGCTCCTCTTTGTTGGCCTTTGCTCTGGGAGATGGTTTGCCAAAGCAGCCACTGCTTTCCCTGGAGCAGCTTCCAGGGGAGCTGTCCCCATGGTGGGGCTGTCCCCATTTTGAGGGCTGTCCCCATGGTGGGGCTGTCCCCATGGTGGGGCTGTCCCCATAGTGGGGCTGTCCCCAAGGTGGGGGTGTCCCTATGGTAGGGGCTGTCCCTCTGTGTGGCCAGGCTGCTCTGATGCCTTGTGAAGGCTGACCTAGAGCAGGAACTAGATGGAGCTTAAGAATAAAGTAGGGATTTATTAAGAGGCCTCAGTGGATCCACCTTGGGCAGCACAACCCAAAAGGGCCACAAAAAATGGTTGACTGGTCACAGGGTCTCTCACTTTTATAAGTTATGATCCATTTGCATATTGGAGCCAATTGTCCAGTTACAGCTTTAGCCCATGAGATCCCATCCTTCTTGGTTTTCTCCAGCCCATGTTGTTTCTGCTCTTGGGCCTGAGATTTGGATCATTTGTCCTTGGTGCCCAGCTAGAGCAGGAATTGTTTTGTCTCCCTGCTCTGTGCACAGAGCTCACCATCCCCTCATATGAAGCCCAGACTTACACACTAAAGCAGCACAGAATCTGAAAAATATAAAAGCTAAAACCTGAGGAATCAGCTCAATGCTGGTTCTCAGACCTGGCCTACAGGGCTGAGCCAGAGTGTTCTGGGAACCTCCTTTATGGCCACAAAACCTGAACTTGCAGGTGGAGAAGGGACAGGTGAGAAGAGACAGAGGATCTTTGTTCCATCTGAGACTTTTCCCTTCTGTATTTTAAGGATGTTCAGCCTTGCAGCTCAGGACTCCAAGTAGGGACACCAACTTCTCCCTGCTTGGTCTCTGCTCTCTCCAGCAGCACCAGTTTGGCTGGGCTGGGGACACAGTGACAGCCTGACTGCTGCTTTTCATGCATCACTTTCACCATCCAGCAATGCAGATGTGCAGCTGCTGTGCCCTGCACTCTCCTGTTTCCCACCCCAGGCTCACAGTATCAGGCCCTCTTACCTGTGTTTTTCTCCTTGAACCACTTAGTTTTAAATAGAGCAATTATCTTCCTTCAGAAAGGAGCTTACCCACTCCAATCTAGGGCAGTCTGAGAGAGCAGCAGCCTGCACAGCTCTCCCTGGGAGCACAGCTCTGTTCCCAGCATGGGGGCTCCAGGCTGGGAGAGCTGGGGGTGCTCACCTGGAGAGGAGAAGCTCCAGGGAGAGCTCAGAGCCCTTCCAGGGCCTGAAGGGGCTCCAGGAAAGCTGGAGAGGGACTGAGGACAAGGGATGGAGGGACAGGACACAGGGAATGGCTCCCACTGCCAGAAGGCAGGGATGGATGGGATCTTGGGAATTGGGAATTGTTCCCTGGGAGGGTGGGCAGGCCCTGGCACAGGGTGCCCAGAGCAGCTGGGGCTGCCCCATCCCTGGAAGTGTCCCAGGCAAGGTTGGACAGGGCTTGGAGTACCCTGGATAGTGGAAGGTGTCCCTGCCCATGGCAGATCTTTAAGGTCCCTCCAACATAAACCCTTCTGTAATTCTGTGATTCCTGTCTGTGGCTCAGGATGGTGGTTGGACCATTGGTTTGGGGTCTGAGGCATTACTGGGCTGAGCAGTTTGAGCCTTTGGTCCCAGTCTTTTCTCTGTAACCTCTCTTGTGCCACAGGGATGCAGGCTTGGCTCTGGGAGCAAGGCCAAGGTTCTGCCAGGGTTCTCAGCCCTCCCTCCATGGCCAAGGCCTGAGGCATCTCTGGATGGGGAAATCTCTTCCTGAGTCTGTGTGATAAGAAAATACAGACCTTCAGACTTTTACCTACACATCTATCAACAAGTGACAGACCTGCAGGGGACTGGCAGGAACTTTCAGAGGTGGCCTAGTCCATGTTCATGCCCAAAGATGGGGCCAGTCCTTTTGTAGGCCAGTGCCAGCAGAGGTTTCTCCAACCTGCTCCTAAAATGCCTGCCCATGACCCCTGTCTGTTTGACAGGATGAGGTATTGGCTGTGATTCAGAGGATATAATTGCTTCTGGGTTTAAATGCTCAAAAAATGAGGGAGCCTTTGCAGAAGCTTGTTGCAGTGAAGGGTTCAGTGATGGAGCAGATTCTGCCAGGCTCAGCTGCCACACTCTCTGTGCTAGGAAGGGTTTACATCCTCACATGTGTAGATCACCTATCTCCTCTGTCTTGGGATCCCTCTGCTGTCTCACAAGTCTACACCCAGCTGTTGTTTAATTAAAAAATAAGCAGACAGGTATTCACTGGGAAAATTAAGCTGTTTTGCTCTTTATGTGTCCTTGATGCACTCCTGGCTTCTTATCTGGGGACAACAGCTCTAAGCCTTGAATTTGCATTTATTTTTGTCTTGCCAAGCTGACTGTTTCACTAGGGAGAAACCATGGAGCAGTGAATGTGCCATGCCACACAGACTGGTCATGGTTTCATTGGGGAATGTGCCTTTGCCTCCCCTTTGCCCTGCCCCATGGGCTGTGGGGCTCAGGGGATGTGGCTGCAGCTCATGGTCACCTCCATGCTGTGGTGACTGCTGAGGGCATTTGGCTTCTTCAGCCTGGAGCAGAAGAGGCTGAGGAGAGCCCTGAAGGCAGCCTGCAGTTTCCTCATGAGGGGAAGCAGAGGGGCAGCACCAAGGACAGTGACAGAACCCAAGGGAACGGCTGGGGCTGCATTGGGAGAGTCAGGCTGGATATCAGAGAAAGGTTCTTCCCCCAGAGGAGATAAGGCACTGCCCAGGCTCCCCAGGGAATGGTCACAGTCCCAAGGCTGCCAGAGCTCCAGGAGTGTTTGGACAACACTCCCAGGCACAGGGGGGATTGCTGGGGTGTCTGTGCAGGGCCAGGAGCTGGACTGGATGATCCTTGTGGGTGCCTTCCAATTCAGCATGTTCTGTGATCCCATGAGACAGCTTTGTGTAGCTGTGCTAGACCAGCCTTGACACCAAACAGAGCCCATGTTGTGCTGTGAGATACGGTCAGGAGGGCCAGGAGAGCCAGAGAAAGACCTGTGTAGGACACCCCAGGTCATGTGGAAAGGCAACATGAGCTACTGATGATTTCCAGGGTAGCAGAGGAGAGCCAGCTGACCAGAGGCTAAAGAGTGGGAGTAAACCCTTTGTAGCGGAGGGTGTTTGTCCATGGACACAGAGCACATCACTTGTCCTTTGGCTGAGCTTTGTGTCCTTTCAGTGAAGCTGGAGCTACAGCTCACACCCTAGAAGCTGGAGACCCACAGATGTGAGCTCTCAGTTCATTTGTCAGGGCTTGACAAACCCAGAGGTGCCCAAGAGGGGAGCAGACTGGAGCTGTCTCCATATTCCCTGAGTCAGCAGATTTTCTCCATCTGGTGGCTTTAGATGAGAAGAATAGAAAAGTAAGGAAGAATAAAGTTAACAGACTGATTTTCAAAGGTTGGAGGAGTTGAATCTCCTTGATTAAGGCACTGTAAAACACTGTGGTCATCAAGCCCACCCTGAGTGTTTGTCTTGAGCCCAGCCCAGGAGCTCTTCTGAGGCTGCTGGTGCATGAAGCCCAAGCTCCCATGGACACCCTCTCAGTGGATCAGCTGGGGCAGATTTAGAGATGGTCCAGCTGAAGAAGGGTTTCCTCCACGGACAGACAAACCAGGACAGGATTTGTTTCCTTTGAACTTTTCCTGCAGGATTTCCAAGCTTTTACCCCAGAGCACAGATCCCCCAAACACCCTCAGATCCAAGCCCCAGCTTTGTACCCTGAATTACTCCATCCCTCCAGAGCAAATGCAGTGGAGCAGATCCAGCCATGGCTCTGCTCATGCCTGGTGACACATCAGTATCACTTCTCCTTGGCTTCTCCCACCCACAGCACCTCTGACCAGGGCAGTGCTCGTGGCTGGAGCTCCACTGCACTCCTACAACAGCACTGAGCAGTTTTCATACTGGAAATTGGGATTTACAGAGATGAAGTGAGTTGATGAAGGAAGTCAGAGCTGTGGGGAGGGAGAGAAAAAGAACCCAGGAAAGCTGTTAATCTGCCATTTCAATTTGCTGCATTGTAGCCTGAGAACTTCATCGTTGCTGAGCTACCACCCAGGTGCTCATCCAATGGGAGCTGCTGGAGATTTGCAAGTAGAAGAGCTTTAAACAAGAGACAACGTGGATTAAGCCTGACACCCCATCAGATCCTCCTTCTCTGGGTCCCTGATCTTCCAAGAGGCACCTTTCCCACTTTGCATATAATGTGAACTATTGTATAAATATTTAGTCATTCTGTTGGGAACATTAATTATAAATGGAGACTCAGCTTTTGAAAGCTGCCTGTAGGTCTGGGCACCCAATTTCCATTAATTTTAATGAGAATTAGACATCCAAATCCCATTCGGTGGCTTTGAGCATCTCAGGCAGGAAGCTTCATGTGACACCCCCTGCCTCCATTCTCCCCACTCTGCAGTGTAAGAGTGAGATTTGCAAATACCTTACAAATCCTGCAGATGCCTGAGCTGCCCTTGTGCCATGCCATTGTTGTCTGCTGAGGATGGTTGGGTGGTAGCTTCAGAAGTATTTCTAATAAGTTCATTTAATCCATCCTGTTGGTTCTTTTTCTTTGCACCCCCCTCAGCACTTTGAAACAGCAATGCCTGAATGAGCCCCCAGCCTGTGTGGTTTTTTTTGACAGAGAAGCTTTGATGCTTGCAAATGACAGCTGTGCAGAGCAGGTCTGAAATGAATGATTGAATTATCTGACTGATTAAAAATGTGCTGTGGCTTGGAAGATCTGACAGCAAGTACCCACTTAGGCAGCTCACATGAAAGAGAGCACACATGCACGTAGGGTGTGTGTTTGTGTGTGCATTGGCAAAAACAGCCAGTGAGATGGGACAGACACACAGAGCAGCAGCTTCTTAAGCTCAGCATCCTTTCCAAAGCTCCAAATCTGCTGTGAGATGCTCAGCAAAGCTAAAACTCAGCGTGGTTGTGGAGATAATGATTATTTAGACAGACGTCAGCAGTGGTTTAGGAAATGGAAATTGAGCTAAAAAGTAGTGCAGGCTGGGGAACTACTTAACTGCATCTCAGTCCCTCCTGGCCTGTGGCTGAGGAGGGATAAGCTCTGGAAACACAGCTCCATCCTCTGTGCCATGGTGAGGAGCAGCCCCAGGGGCACCAGCTCCATGGGAACCTATCCCGTGATCCAGAGGCTGGAAAAACTCCAGCCCTGGTGAGATTAGCTGTAAATGGCTGGAAGGATGGAGAAAGGAAGCCTGGTTGTGGCTGTGCCCTTGATGGCATCAGTGATGCAACAGCAGATGTGCCCATGCAGCCTTTCCAGACCTACCTCAGCTTCCTTCCCAGTCCCTATGTAGTAAACTCTCCCTTGGTGGTGCCTCAGAGAAACTCAGCTCAGCTAGAACAGAAGAAAAATATCTGGAAGTGAAATGAATGGGAAAAAAAAATTTAAGTGCTTTTTTTGCAAATGAAATATATTTTGTTGGCTCAACAAGCTCACAGGTTCCTGCTGGAGTTCCATGCAGGGGAAAAAGAAATTGTGTAATAGCAGTTGCAGTTGTAGTTCTTCATTGTGAATGGTCTTCTGATAGTTTGCTGAAATTGATTTTTTCCTAAATTGTCAAACTGTTTTTCATCTCCCTGCTTACAGAAGATCACTATCTTGCCCTGACCCCCAGCTCAAAGAGGTGAAACACTGGGCTGTAACTAATTGCTTTATCTGAAATAGTTTTGGTTTGTTCTCCCAGCCCAGCCATTGAATAATTTGCTCTTTGCCCCTTCCAGTGCCATTAGTGCTGTTGGGTGTCTGTAACAGCTTCAGCCTCGCCCTTCCTGCTCCTGTCCCAGTTCCAGTGGTCATTTCCACAAGACTAAATGCTGCAATATCCTAAGGGCACACAGAGCTAATGGTAGCTCATTGGCATCTGTGTCATCTCTCCATCAACATCCCAAAATGTCCCTCTTATTGAACCCATTCTGGCAGCTCAGGAACACTCAGAGCAAAGAAGGTGCTGGGATTCTGCTTATGTAAAACCTCATCACTGCTAATTGTCCCCCTGCAGCCCAGGTGTGGGAGCCCCAGGGCCCCTGTGTTTCTGTCCCACATTTCTCCCAGCCAGGACCTGGCTGCTGAGCTTAAAGGGAACATCAGATCATTTGAATTCCCTTTTCCATCATCTGAAAATGTCTGTTTATCAACAATTTTTTTTCAAATTTAACAAGACAATAGAGAAGTTGTTGACACTCCATCCCTGGAAGTGTTCAAGGCCAGGTTGGACAGGGCTCTGAGCAGTCAGGTTTAGTGGAAGGTGTCCCTGCCCATGGCAGGGAGTGGAACAAGAAGAGCTTTAAGATCCCTACCAACCCAAACCATCCTGTGTTTCTATGAATAGAATTGAAATCAGGTTTAGAACTTTGAAAATGATTTCTAATCCCCCTTTCCCTATCCCAAGCCTTTCAAAAATCAGTCAGAGGGCCTGGCCCCTAGGTTGGACTCAGACAGACAATGAGCCTTAAAGGTGAGGGCAGATGGGCAGCACCTCCCAGCGGAGTCAGTGCTCCCTGGTACCTTGGCCTGAGTTTTCTGCTGCCCTTGCTCACTGTACCTCATCCTACAGGCTCAGCAGTCCTTGGCCTGGAAGATCCAGGGTCTCTGTTCCCACAGCTGAAGCATCCTCACTTTCTCTGTCTTGGATTGTCTCAGGTAACAGCAAATTTTCCTTCCTTTGCTCTCTGCCCCTTGATGTCAGTGCTCCAGAACCTGCTCACACCAGCAAAATCAGTCCTCACACCCTCTAAAATCCCTCTGCAGCTCTCTTGGAGATGCTTCAAGGGCTGGAAGGCCACAATGAGGTCACCCCACAACCTTCTCTTCTCCAAGCTGAACAAACCAAACCCTCTCAGCCTTTCCTCACAGCAGAGCTGCTCCATCCCCTTGATCATCTTGGTGCCCTCTCTGGGCTTGCTACAACAGTTCCACATCCTTCCTGTGCTGGGACCCTGAAAGTGGAGGCAGAACTGATCCAAATATTCCACCAAGGGTTGCTCTTGCCCTCAGGCTGGGGTGGCTCAGCAGATGGATCCCTGCAGAGTGCTGGATCGAACGAGGGGATGGACAAACAGCTTTCCTAAAGAGTTCATAACAAAGTGAAAGAAAATCCATGTTCCCAGAACAGCTTTTCAGCCTCAGGGATAGATGCTGAAGGACTCGTGCTGCTGCCAATGTGCAGCCCCACAGTTTCCAAAAATGACAGATGATAATTTTCTGTTACCAAAGTATTGCAGTGAATTTGGTGTGATTCTGGATCAGTTGGACAGATAAAGGTGAATTGATTACTGAACTCAGAATTAATGGTTGCTTAAATGCCCTAATTGCATTTGTTCTGAGCAGAATGTGATCCTAAATTGATAATATGTATGCAAGGCACTTGAAAGTGGTCAATTTTCCTAAGTTGGGAACAATTACAAACAAGAAATGATTGGGGGAAAAAACAAGAAAAAAGAATGTGTGTTCTAAATGAGGGTTGTTTAAGAAAACTTTGATAGATGCTGTCTCCTCCACAGCATGCACACAGTTCTGCAGCCATTGAAGATATTCTTAGCTAACAATCTATCATTGTTAAGGAAGATGAAATCAGAAATAATAACACCAAACAGGAAAAGAAGGGATTTGGTAACAAAAGCAATGAATTAACTGTTACATAATGCAGAGACCTGGAAGGCTAATCTGGAAGAGCAGTCAATGAAAATTATGTTTGGTGGCATTAAGGACTATTAGGGAGTGTGCATGTGTGTGTGTTTATATGCATGGATGTCAGGGAGAAAATAAATGCTGCATGTTGGTTTTAGATGAAGCTGGTAAAGACTCTGCTCTGATACTAAAAAAAAATAAAAAAGGTGTCCAGTCAAAGCTTCATAGCTCTGGAGAAGAGCAGCCTGATGGGTCCATATCCTACTGAGGGGATGGAAAGATGCTTGCTCCAGCAGTAACCAGGCAGCACATTAAATGGCAGCTGGTAAATTGAAATGTTTGTACATGTCTAGGACTAGAAGAACTCCCTTGAATGTTTGTACATGTCTAGGACTAGAAGAACTCCCTTGAATGTTTTCATGTATGTCAGGACCTGGATGTTGGGGAAGGGTGTGCCCAGAGAAGCTGTGGCTGCCCCATCCCTGGAAGTGTCCAAGGCCAGGTTGGACTCAGAGAAACCTGAGTTATTCCTGGGTTATGGAAGCTGTCCCATGGCAGAGAGTGGAACTGGATGGGCTTTAAGGTCCTTCCCAACCCAGTCCATCCTGTGATTCTGTGAAGTCAGGCCAACAAAAGAGGATGGCATTTGTTTAGGCGAGATGATGGATGGCAGAGAGGGGGAGACTCCTGGCACTGGGGTACAATAAAAGATGGGAGAGATGCTGCAGAGCCCTTGTAGTCAGAAGAACACCAGACTCCCTGTGGGACCTCCAAGGACCTGCTCACTCTCATCAGCTGCTGAGGATACAGTTTTCATACACTAAGTGTTACTGAAATTAGGACAAGTCAGATGCTCTGAGTGGTCAGGTCTGCTTGGGGAGCTGATTTTGTGTCAGCAGTGGGCTCTCAGGAAGACAAGTGCAAATTCATACACTCAAAACCCTTGTGGGCAGAGGAAGGATGCTGTTTTGGAGGACAGTGACTCATTTGAAAGCTCCCATGAAGGAAGATGGAGAGTGAGCAGAGTGCTCATCCAGCACCATCAATCTTACCTTTTGCCAAAACCTGAAATGCCAGGAATGATGACTCCTATATTCCAGGCTGGGATTTCCCAGGCAGAAATGCCTACACTGGGCAGGGAATCAAAATCCTCCATGGCACATGGAGATTTCTTTAGTGTGGGCAAGGGAGATGACTAATCCCTGCACAGGAGATGAGTGCACACTGTCCTTGGGACTGCCAGAGGGCTCTGGTGGCTGTGCTGGCCAGGCTGGTACTCAGCTCTGACTCCTGGCCCAGCAGCCAGAACATTATTGAGGAGCTCAGGGGATGAACTGTGGAGTAGGAAACCAGACCCCTATGGAGCCCTAAACAAGTTTCACTTGAGTTTGTATCCAGGAGGAGGTCACAAGATAAACTGATCACAGCCTGGGGGGAAAGAAAAACTCCCAGGGGAACATTCTTGAAGGCACTGGGCTTTTCTGTGTAGGAAGAGCCAATGGTGACCCCAGACACAGCATTCAGGTGCAGGACTGGAGTTGTTTCACCTGGGGGTCACTTTGCTGTTGGACAGTTTGTCTCAGGGTGAGGTGTTGGGTGCAGCTCTCTGCCTTCTGCCTACACTTGTGAGAGCCCAGCTGGATGCAGAAATTCCAGGTGTGGGCTTTCCAACCTTATCTCCAAGGACAGACATCACCCAGGACAAAGAACTGATCTGAAGTGTAAGAGAAATGCAGACAAAGGCTCTCAAGGACTGGCCCTTTTTCTGCAGAGGGGCTGTTATCCCCCTCCCCATCCCCCTGTCTGCACCACCTGCATGCAGCAAGGCCCTCACACAGATTTCTCCTAATTATGGCTTCCAGCAAAGTGGCTTGTACTAAAAATTAGTGAATCCCAGCTGGGAAATCCAAGGGATTTCCTGAGAAAAACAGCTGTGTGAGGACATGGAAGCATGCTCATTCCTGGGTACAAAAGAACACTAGCAGTGGGTTCAGAACAAAAACTGAGAAGGCTGAGCAGCACCCAGAAGTGCCCTTGTGTGCCACAGCAAGCATCAAGAGCAGGGCATGGCTGGAAAACTCTTTGCAATGGGGATTCAGCACTTCAAAAGCAAAGGCATTAAGCTGCAGTTAGGGCACTTTTTAAATGGTGAAGGAAGTCAATAAAGCCTGTGGGGCTGCAGGGTAGGTGGTCCTGTCTCCACTCAGAGCAAAGGGGGAGCAGAGTGTGTGGAGCTGCCAGCCTTGGAGCTCAGGTTTGGTGGATCCCATGGGGCTACAGGACCATGAACCCTCTCAGGACCATGAACCCTCTCAGGACCATACCTTTCTCCCAGGTGTCCCCCTGTGCTTTCAGCCTAGCTGGAGCATTCCCATGGTCTGTCTGGTGCAGGTGTTGGCAGTGTTTACTTGTGGTGCCTGCAGTTCCCTGCTGCCTGGCAGGCTCACAGGGGATGCTTTGGCTTGTTTGGGGGCTTGAGGGGTGGCTCCACTGATGCTGGTGTGGAGGGAAGGTGTCCTTGCCTCAGGATGCTCCTTCTTCCTCAGAGAACTCACGTCACAGGTGGCAAAAAATCCAGACAGTTCAGCAGCACACACAGAATCGCTGGAGTTTGGGAGTTTTCTTAATTGGAAGAAAATATTATGACATATTGGAGGCACCTGACAGAGATGTAGCAGGAGAAATCTCTGTGCCTTGTTGCTGTTGGGAATGCCCAATCAATGACAGGCACAGGCTCACTCCCCTGCCAAGGGGAGCAGAGGAGGTTTCTCCCTGAATCCAGCTGTTGATACACTCATTCCCAGGAGCAGAATGATTGATAACACAGTTATTTGGAACCCACCAGTGGATATATTCTTAGAAACTAGAACCTCATTTTCTCATGCTGCAAAATGTCATTTCCTAGGACCAGCTGAGCAGAAATTGGATTTTGTTCCTTGCCT
This sequence comes from Agelaius tricolor, assembly GCF_023055355.1. Lineage (NCBI taxonomy): Eukaryota > Metazoa > Chordata > Aves > Passeriformes > Icteridae > Agelaius > Agelaius tricolor. Next base: position 3,656,174 of record NW_027269278.1, on the reverse strand, counting down.
TCAGAACTGGACAGCACAACAGACTGATAAATATTGATTGTGCTTTTATATTTTAATTTTTTTTTTGTTAAAGTACCCTAACCTGATAATTGTTTGATTACAAATACATTTAGAGTTGATCAGAAAGAGCAGCAGCACAGACTTTTATGATGGTGTTAATCAAATTTCTTTGATGAAGGGACCCTGTGGGAGGTTAAAAGCCCCACATCTGGATTTGCCCAGCTTCTTGACTGTGGCCACAAGGTCCATTTTTGTGTCTCTCCAGCACAGTAACCTTCACTCACACTTGCATTTGTTGGAAAAGTCCTGAGTGTAGCTGCAGGGTGGCTCATTACATGGTTCATTACCAATCCTATCCCTGGCAAACAACCCTGTGTGCTGTGCTGGGGTATCCCTGCTGGAAGGATCTCTGGCCATGTTCTACTGAGCTGCTCCAGGACATTATTTCACCTGAGGGCTGTGTTGCAGGGTTAGGATGTCTGGCTGTAGGTTGTAATGGTATTTTTAATTTGGGATGTTGGGGATTTGTCTGCTCATTCAGCAGTGTGTGTCCCCTGGAAGGAGTTTTCCAGGAGACAGAGGTCTAGGGAAAGGTTTTATCCTTGGGATCAGGAGGGGCAGACACCAAACCCTTCTTCCTCACCCAGAGGTTTGATGGGGCTCAGAGCACCCTGGTCTGGTGGAAGGTGGCCCTGCCCATGGCCTGGGCTGGAGCAAGGTGGTCTCTCAGGTGCCCTCCAACCCTTCTGTGATGTTGTGAGCCCACATCCCTGTGCAGCAGTCAGGGTGCACATCCTGGCTCCTGTGTGCCACCCAGACATGGGTGATGCCAGTACAGAGTGTGCCAGCCCTGGGGGAAGGATCCTTGTAGCTGGCCCAGGCTAAGGACCACTGGCTTGTGCTCCAGTGGGACAGCTTGACCCAGAGAGCACCCACCACCCCTCACTGTGCACCCACAGAAACCCCCACTGTATTACAGCCACCAGAAGGCCAAGGGACAGGGTTTGCCCTGAACCACTGCTCTGTCAGTTTGGTAAAAGGGCCCTAAAGCAGGGAAAGCCTTGTGTCCCTGTTCCCTTCCACCCCACACTGCATCCCCAGCCCTCCTGATGAGCCAGGTTCCTGGGCAAGCCTGTGGACAAAGCCATTGCCTTTGCATGCAAGAGCTGTCAGGATGGAGATGTGTCAGTGGTGGTGAGCAGCACCAGCCCCAGCCCACTATGATGGGAGAGGCTCTGGAGGCAGCTTGGCAGGCACAGGGCAGCACTGCTGCTGGAACCTGGGATGGGAGGGATCCATGGGATGGAATGGGATGGGATGGGATGGGATAGGATGGGGTGGGATGGGATGGGATCCATGGGATAGGATGGGATGGGGTGGGATGGGATCCATGGGATGGGATCCATGGGATGGGATGGGATGGGATGGGATGGGATGGGGTGGGATGGGATGGGATGGGATGGGGTGGGATGGGATGGGATGGGATGGGATGGGATGGGATGGGATGGGATGGGGTGGGAAGGGGTGGGATTGGGATGGGATGGGATGGGATGGGATCCATGGGATGGGATGGGATGGGATGGGATGGGATGGGATGGGGTGGGATGGGATGGGATGGGATGGGATGGGATCCATGGGATGGGATGGGATGGGATGGGATGGGATGGGATGGGATGGGATGGGATGGGGTGGGGTGGGATGGGATGGGATGGGATGGGATGGGATGGGATGGGATGGGATGGGATGGGATGGGATGGGATGGAGCTGCAGCAGGTGGGAGTGTCCAGAGGCACGGAGCAGCCCAACCTGCAGTGCTGGGGTGTGCACCAAGGTGGGTCCTTGAGGCATTCCCAGTGCTGCACGGCTGCGTTTGGAGTGCATCGGCTGTTAAAGCCACTGAGAGCATTTGGCAGGATTTCAACCCCAAACTTGAAGCCAGTGTCAATTCGCAGGGTGAGGATTTGCTGGCAGGAAGCAGAGCGATCCCTCAGCGCTCTGCAGGTGCCCGTGGGGGGACAAGCCCCAGCACTCCGGGGACACCCACGGCAGCTCCAGCGCTGCGAGCGGAGCCTCCCAGGCAGCGGCGGGTCTGCTCCTGCCGGGGGCTCTGCCGGAGCTTTATTCCATCTTTTCCCTGCTCCATTCACCGTGCCTCCTGCCTCCTCCCCCTCTGCCGTCCCTCCCACCCTGCCTGCTGGATCCCCAGCAGTCTCTTGACACCTTGGGGGAAGGCTGGGAGGTGTAACCAGCGCCAGCGAGCGAGGCAGAGCAGGAGAGAAGGGAGAAGGAAGCCAATAACAGGGAGGTCTAGGAAGGTGGTGGAGGGGGAGGGACGGGGCCACTCCTCCATCGGTGGGACTGCAGATTATTTTGCATGGATTGTTGAAGAGAAAAGGGAGCTGCATTTGTGAAGGGACCAAAAAATAAACAGCTCACTGCTCGGGTAAGTGCCAACGCGAGCTCCCCGGCTCTCATTGTCATGCTGTACATCGATCCCCCCTCCTATTTTGCTTAGTTATACTGGGTTTGGTTCTTATTAGGATTATTTGATGCATCAGCTGTGTGCTTCAGAGGCTGGAGACTGACTGGTACGTGTGTGTGTGTGTGCGTGTGTGTGTGTGTGCATGTGGGAAGATGCCCATTCTCTGGATATATACATTGACACATTTTTCCAGCTCTCAGTGTGGTGTCTCATTGGCAGTGTTACCCCAAAGCGTGCCGTACACACACACACAAATGGTGTTTGCTGCTCCTGCCTTTAAAATCCACTCACACACGCAATTATTGAAGCTGAAAATTAAAGAGGGGCTCTTAAATCACAGTCCTCAGTGGTAGGGGGCTACCTCTCTTTATCCTGAGCCTGACACGTTCAGTATTATGTTTTATAGCAAAGCTACATTTAAAGATCAATTCGGCAGTGGTTATTGCATCCAAATTACATGGTTGTCATGGAGATGGTACAGAGAAGCTGAAGTGATATGACTGCATCTGGACTGGAGTGGGGCTTTGCTGCCGAGTGAGATCCTGCCTTGCCTCCTGTGTCTTTTTGTCTCTGCTGGGTTACAATTTCTTTTAATCTTGACTGAAGCAGTGCTGTATTAGAGGATTTAGAGGTCGAGCTGCTGGGAAGGGTGTGTGTTACCCCCACTCAGCACTGGGTTATTATCATAATTGTTCTATTAACGTCTGCCTCTCCCTGAATTTCTTCCACAAGTCTGGGAAGGAGGAAGGCGTGAGAAGGACAGATAGTTTTCTGAGCACAGCTAGGGCTGGGAGTACTTTCTAAAAGGATACCTGCCATGCCCACACCTCCCTGCTGGCTCCCACACCTTGGGGGACAAAAGGGAAAGGATTCTCTGCTTTTAGCCGTGTTTATCTTCCATTTTGCTGCCTCAACTTTGAGGATTCAAGGAGCCAGTCACCTGCTCGTCACTGTGTCAGGGGAATGGCTTTTTTAAAAATTATTATTTTAATTATTATATTTGTTTGCTTTGCAACTGGTAATATGGATGTGTTGGCAGTTGGGAAAGAAAATCCATAATTTATGAGAATATTTTCCTGCCTAAGGCTAGCTAGAATACAAAGAGTATATCTGTGGGAAGGGCATGTTATATGTTACAGATGTGTATTTCTCTAGTGGCTGGGAGTAAATCACACTATTGTGCTCATCTTCATTATTTTGGGTGTTAGGCTGGCTTTAGTCAATATTTAATCTAAGCTCATTGTGTGCTTGCACAATAAACGTGCAATTTGGAGCCTAACTTTACATCTTGAAAATGCTCTGGGAATGCATGTGGCATTGTCTCCATAAATGCAATTTCACCCTTTTCTGTGAGACCAAGCCTATTGTGGGCATGTAAATATAGTAAAAGGCACTGGTGGAAGCAAGCCCATCAGAATGGCAGTGTTTCTCTAATTGTATCACTAAACATAAGACAGAATTAATTACTAGGATAAACAGAGCTTTGTAGCTCTTGGATCGGATAATATTTGCATGGAGTTCCAGGCCTGCATTATAGTAGCTGGCATTATGGCTTTAATTCCCCCCATGCCAGTAGATAATGTTTTTAGCCAGGAGTGGAGCATATTATCATTAGATATTTTTGCTTTAAAAATATGTTAAATCCCCATGTCCTCGTCAAATTGTCCATTGCAACTGTTCCAAAGTCTGTGATTCAACTTGGATTTTCCTTAATGTGATTTTTCCTGTGCAAGTCTAAGCAAACAATGGATAAAGTCTGGAAGTGGGTGGCCGAGTCCAGAGAGTATGTCAGAGAGATGGCTAATTCACAAAATGGAAGGTTCTCATTCTGGGCCTCTTTTCCCCCTGAAAGTTAGGCACAAGTGGAGCTGAAGTGGGTAGTTTTCCCTGGAGATCCCTTTGGGGGTGTGAGGTTGGAAGCTGAGAAGTGAGTAGTTCTGCATTAATACTGAGTTCCTTCCTGTCTCAGCACCTTCAGCCCACCCTAGGATGTGGCTGGATTATTCTCTGGGGAAACTGAGGCTTGGCATGGTTAAATGACTTTGCCAAGGTGACAATGGCAGTGTTGGGCAGGGGACGCAGGAGCTCTGCCAGGAAGAACCTCTGTGTGACCACCAGGCCTGCTCAGTGTCCTGCTTGCACGGGGAGGTGGTGATGGGGAGCAGTAACTCCAGTTCATGGAGACCAGCTGGGTGTGTTTGCTGAGGCCACTCATGAGAGCTCCACAGAGGGTGGCAAGAGGGACTCAAGCCCTTTCAGACCAGTTTCTGAGCTGCCCAAGACAAGGACTTGCTTTTCTGACCTCAGGCTGCCCTCTTTGCGTGGCCCATCACGTGGCTCTTCACACAAAGCCCTCACAGGTGTCTTGGCTTTCTGCTCTCCCCACTGGTGCTGCTCCCCTCTCATCTCCCTGCTGAAATATCCTGAATTGGTCTCCTGGACTTCAACCCACTTCTCTGCTCTCCATCCCATCACCCAACACCTTTTTGTCCTCTTCCTCCATGGGTTTTCCCAGCAATGAAGTTCCCTCCATCCAGCAGTGCCACAAGCTTCCATGCCATGGGTTTGTGTGCTGTGTGCCTGTCCTGAGGCACACAGTGCTGGGTAGGTCAGGCCACCATGTCAAAGCAACTCGAGTGAAAAGTCTCCTTTGAAATCTGAAGTTGCCCCACGTGGTGTCCGTGGTTCTGCACAAAGCTGGAGCTGGTTCTTGTTGGCAGAAGGAAATGGAATTCCCTGTTCAATTGCCACACAGACACCTGTGTGTGGCCCTGCTGACTCTCACAGGTTGCTGCAGTTGCCAGGAGGATGTTCCCTGGGCTGGGAGGGAGCTGTGGCTACTGCCAGCAAAGTGCTGGCTATGGGCACAGCAATTCCTTGGAGGTTGAGTGTGAGCAGTCCCTGGAGTGGGTGATCTCCTGGTGGAAGTGGCCACATCCCCTGTGGGTGCTGCTTGCTCTGCTGCCTGACAGTCTCTGCTGTGGACACACCTCTTTGCCAGATTTGCTGGAGGTGAATTCATCCTCCTTGCCCTTCTGGCAGGAAAATGCCTTTCCCAGGATGTGCTGGGACAGGATCCATGGGAGGGCCAGTACATCCAGGCTCTCAGTGGCTGGATGGAGCCATAGGAATGGTTCAGGGGTGGATTCTGCACTGGAGGCCTGTGGTACTTCCCTGTGGGGGTTATGGTGTGAGAGGGACAGGGTCAGTTCTGGGCTTCTCCCTGTTTCCTGTGACCCTGGGGAGGTGACTGGCAGGGGCAGAGGCACTGTCCAAGCTGGACAGCAACCACCTCTCCCTCTGTCCTCAGTGCTGTCCTTTGTGCTCCTGCAGGAGCTCCAGGAGTGGCTGAGATGCCTGGGGAGGTCCTTCCCTGCAGCCCATAGCCCTGATCCTGGGCAGCACCCAGCTCTGCTCAGCTCCCAGCTGGGGACACGGGGGATTCCTCTAGAGCAAACACTGCCCATCACTGGATCAGGCCCAGTGCTCCCTCACTTGCACCAGGCAGGGCCAGATGGAGCAAGGAGCTGCAGGCAGCCCCAGCAGACATTCTGCAGCTGAGCCCAAGCCCCTTCTTGTGCTCTCCATGCTTTTTCTGGGCTCTGGGCCTCAGCCTGGCACTGGGCACATGGTTTGTCACCTACCTCTTCACCAGCACTGAATTTCCTCCACTCCTTCCTCTTCCTCCTTCTCATCACCTCACGTACTCCCCTCGTGGTTTCTCAGCTCTGTGGTTTTGCAGGGCCAGTGGAAGAGGCAGGGCTGGCAGGTGGCTTAGGCTGTCTGCTGTCAGTTGTTTGAACTGTCCCCATGTCCTGGCTAGGAGCTGTGCTCACACTCCTCTCCCAAAAGAGGAGATCACACCTGAAGGGATCTTCCCAGCACCACTCTGAGGGGTGCCATGGGAGCTGCTCAGGGTGTCACCTCTGTGGTGCCACCAGCCTTGCCTCACCTTCTGCTATGTCCTCTTCTTCTCTGAGACATGCTGGATGGCTCCCAGCAAAGGTGGTGCTGGTGGGATGCCCTGACATTGGTGGCTGCTGTCACACACCTCAGCAGGGGCAGGGATGGGCCAATGCTTCCTTCCAAGCAGGATGAGCCCAGGATTGATCCCAGGATTTTCTGCCTTCCTCTACAGCATGGGACATGGTCTGGTTCCAATCTCCCAAAGCCCCAATCTGGCAAAATCTTTGTGCGCTGGTTTTGTGTCTCCTGCCCTCCAGCTCTGACACCTCCACACTGCAGAGGCCCCCAGTGTCTCTGGGAGCTTTCCCTGTGCTGTGACTGTGGCAGGGACATGCTGGGGACAGGGCTGCTCTGTGACCTTTGGGATGAAGTGTTTGCAGGGCTGGGGGCTCACAGCTGGATTTGCTGTCTTGTACGGTCACTGCCCATCCTTGTCTCCCCCAGGCAATGCAGCTGAGCTCTCCTGGCCCCGTGGCCTGGCTGTGGCCCTGGGATGGAGAACTGAATTCCCCCTCAAAAGACAGAACCTAGGAGAGCAAATCCCAGTGATATCCCCTTTCTGGGAGTTAGAGGATGTGCCTCTGAGTTCTCCTGATCAACCTCAAGCAGGAAAACTGACATCAGACCCCAGTGCCTGATCCTCTCACGGTTCACCAACTGTACTGAAAAGCCCAGGGAAAATGCTGTGAGCTCAGCCTCCTCTCTGGCTTCTCCTCCCCCATGTGCAGTTGTCTCTCTATTATTTTCTTGATATGGAAAAACAAATTTGACCCAAATATCTTTTTCTTTTAAATCTTTAAAAAAATATAAGATAGTAGGGAAATGCTGTGATACCAAACTAAATTGAAGGGTTGCAGTCTTTTTGTTTTCTGGATTTGCTTACATGCTCCAAAGTCAAGGCAAAAATCTCTGTTCTTGCAACTTTTTTTTTTTTAATCCAGCTCTTCAGTGGTTTCAGCACAAGTGCATCACAACCCTAGGTAAGGTCTAGCTGACCTATAATTGCAATTTTCAGCAAGTGAACAATTTTTCCAAAAAATTTCACACAGTTCTATGCAAAAGCCTCATAGAGGCAGAGAGGGTGTTCCCTGTGGTACCTTCCAGCCTTCCTCCAGCACCTGATCCAGAACTGGGATCTGAGGCCAGCTCAGGGAAACATCAGGTGCTGCCATATAGAGAGCAGGACCTGCTGACTGCACCCTCCTCCACAGCAGGGCCTGGGCACACTCAGAGATCTCTGCCCACTCTGTGCATGGCCACTTGCTGTTGGCTGGTGCTGGACACAGGAAGAGAGGATGGCCCTGCCCTAGTGGAAGGTGACCTGCCCATGGCAGGGCTTTGGAATGAGGTGATCTTTAAGGTCCTTACCAACCAAACCATTTGGGGATCCTGTGGCACCTTCTCCAGGTCACCCACAGCCTCTCCCCTTGCATGTCCTAAAGCAGTATCTCATCCTGGCAGTTCAAGGAGGGTTTGGACAACACTCTCAGGCACAGGGTGGGATTGCTGGGCTGTCCTGTGCAGGGCCAGGAGCTGGACTGGATGATGCTTGTGAGTCCCTTCCAACTCAGGGTGTGCCATGGCAGAGACCTGGCAGCCTTGGATGAGTCCTGCCCTCAGTGTGACATGAGGCACTGTCACAGACATCTTTTATGAAAAATCCTTTCCTTAGGATTTTTCCTCCTGAGAAGCTGAGAGGCCTCAGGTACAAAATGCAAACAGTGGTTATCTGCTGCTGTGGAATGCAAGAGATACATCCTGGATTGGTTTCATGTGGTTGTTTCTAATTAATGGCCAATCACAGTCAGCTGGCTCAGACAGAGAGTCTTTGTTATCATTCTTTATCTATTCTTAGCCAGCCTTCTGATGAAATCCTTTCTTCCATTCTTTTAATATAGTTTTAATAGAATATATATCATAAAATAATAAACCAAGCCTTCTAAAACATGGAGTCAGAGCCTCATCTCCTCCCTCATCCTCAGACCCCTGTGAACATGGTCACAAGGCACTGCTCCCAACGCTGAGCTCTCCTTGTGAGGGGCTCTGCTCCTTCCCAGATTCTGCATGTTTGCTCCTCAAACAGGCACTGGTACCCATCCTGTGGGAGTGGATGGAGGAGAACTGGGAGCCTGGAGCTTTGGCACTTGCTAGGAACAAAAGCAAGCAGGCTGTGGATGCAGCCTGCCCAAGCAGGACACAGGCACGGGGGGGACAGAAGGGGTTTCTGGCCAGAAGGGGATACACGATGCAGGGGAATTCTGCTAAATTAAAAATATATATTTGTCTTTACTGGTACAACAGAAGCTAGGGGAGCAGGCAAGAGGAAAGTGAGAAAGCTTTATTTAATTAGATTATAAGGCCCCAAAGGCTTCAGACTCATAAAAAAAAATGAATTGATTTTTGTAATTGAGGATGGGGTTTCTGCCAAGTGCTGCCTTAATGAGTATTTAGGTTTTGCCTCCTAAGTTAGCAGCACCAGGCAAGGGCAGCTATTCAAGCCACTGCTCACCAGAGTCCTGAGCTTGGAAACAGGAGCTGCCTGCCTGCAGCTAGGAGTGTTAACCTGCCTTTCCAGGAAAGGACATTGTGTGTCCTTTCAAGGCAGTTTATCCAGGTCTCTTGGTATTCTCTCAACATTAAAGCCCTCCTTCTTCCCCAGAACCCAGGAGGCAGCTTTCTACATGCATGGGAAACTGAGGCAGCAAATAATCATGGGGCTGGTTATCCTTACAGAAGTGGAGAGAATTAATTTGCTGCAGCAGCTGAGGCAGTTTCCTTTGGTGGCTCCTTCCTAGGGGCTGCTGGGACAGGTGTGTGCCTCTGGAGCCTATCCTGTCCCCCCCTGCCTCTCCTGCAGTGATCCTTAAAGCACAGCAGGTGAAAGGGTGTTTGGGGCATGCACAGCTGGGACCTGCCTCTGCAGGAGCCATGGGACACCAGGGAGGGCATTATCCCTCACCCCAAACCATGAGACTGTCTGGAAAGAGCAAGTTATCCCAAACTTTTGGATCTACCTCCTTTTGCCCTTACAGGCTTCCTCCAGAGTCTTTTCATGTTTGCATGCAGGAATGGGGAGAGTTCAGTGTGCAGAGGTTCAGGATTTCCTGTGTGCCCCCGCTGTGAGAGCTGGGGTAAGTCCAAGAGGAGGTGATTCCAATCACCCTGGTGGGAATGGTGATCCAGAGCTGCCTGGGGACCAGAGGAGCAGAATAACAAGGCCAGGTGAAAGGCAGGAGGTTTGGATGTGCAGGATCACAGCAAGATCACAGCTTGATAGCAACACCTAAAATGCAGATGTGTTACTATTACTGCTATCAGAGCAGGGGAGCAGAAAAGTGGCCACAAAACTCCAGGAGCACGTGGTAGATGTAGGGAATGGCTCTGTAGCAGAAGCTTTATGAGCTGGGTATTTAGAGCAGGAAATCCACTGCTCTCCAGACAACAGCAAACTGCAAGGAGTGCACCTTGTGGGGACACTGTCCCTTTGATTCTGCACACTGTAACCATCAGAGATTCCCAGAGTCAGGCACACCACTGCAGCTTGCACACTTGTGCCCTGCAGCAAACTCAGCTGCCACTCCTCGTGTGCCACTGTGTCATTGGGTCACAGGCTGCACCAGGCTGAGCAGCACTCATCTCCTGAACCTCTTTCATCTTTACAGCACACTGATTTCTGGCAGGCCCCTCTGGCCTCCCTGTGCTTCAGTAAAGCCTCAGTCCAGCACGTAAATCATCAGTTCCCAAAGTCACTGTCTGATGCCCAGATGCAATCATGTCTAGAGAGCAGGAGAAAAGCCCTGAGAACACCTAAAAAAGTCTGCTAAGAGGCACAATGACCCTACTGCAGGCTGGTGTAGCAGCTCTGCTCTACCCTTGCCACAAAACTTAGTGCAAGGTGTCTCAGAGGTTGGGAGAACCTTTTGGTCCAGAGCAGGTGTGGTTAAAACACTGTCCTGCTGCAATTACATCATCCTGATGAGCTTTTTGCTCTTTTTGTAATTCCCCTGAGGAGAAGCAGCATCCTTGTCCCTGTAAAGCACCTTTACATCAGTCTAGAGTGTGCCTGTTAGAGTCCTTCCTCAGGGAAATCCCACTGCTCTCACCATGGTTATCCAGCACTTCCATTAAGGGCAGACCCAGCCTCTGCACAGGAGCTGCAAAATGGCTCCACCAGGGTTTCACTTGCACTTTCTGGACAACTTGCTGTGTTTTCAAAACAAGTCAGCTTCAACATTTCAGGCTGCTTGGAGGCATTCATGCTTAGGGAGGCCAGATCTGGCCATGGCACAGTAAGATGTTCCTGTGGAAGTGTTTGCAGCCCAAGGATGTTCAGCAGGGCTGGGCAGCAGCCCTGTGCTTTTCATGTGCAGCAGAAGCATCAGAGCTGGGGCTGCATCCAGGCTGGGGGGCAGAGAGCAGCAGGGTGAATTCTTCTGCTTTAGCAAAAACTTCTGATGCAGATCAGACCCAGCCTTTCTGCTGACTCTGAGCCCGGGGGGCTGAGCTCAGCTGGAGATGTCTACATTTGGGTGAGCTGACACTCACTCAAAGTGCTTTTCCATGTAATCAAGCAAGTTCTGGTATACCCAAGTTCTGAGCAGCATCTCCTGTGCCATGTTAAAGATAATGATAACTCAACACATCCTAACAGAGCAAAGAAATCCTGGTTTTCCTTTAGTGATTCCATCCTGGCCTGGAAGTTCTGAGAATAAATATGCAATTATATTTTCTGCCATTTCTACACCCTGCTGACTGCAGCCTGGGAGACTGAGCAGACAGCACATCATTACACAGATTTGATGGATCCACCAAAAACGTAGGTGTGCCCCAGACCATTTTTCCTTCAGTGAAAGATGCTGGAGGAAGGAGAGAGTGGTCATGCTGCCTGCAAAACAGACACCCTTTCCAGGGAACAGAATGAGTGAGAGACTCCTCCAGCATGGAAGAATGATGAACTCTTGGTCCTACCTTGGTTTTCTACAGTTTTCAGAAGGTCAGTGATCATCTGTTTGCCTTGGAAAGATTTACTTGGCCCACACTTCTTTTATAGGAATGTTTTCTGCAGTTTTGAAAGGAAAAGTGGGCTAAACCTGCCTGCTGAGGTGAGCTTATGGGCAAAGTATTCACTAGGAGAAGGGCTGATGTTCACATCCTAGTCTGAGAGCAGTGATTTTCCTACACCATTGTCCTGTCTGTTCCCCTGTAGTGGCTTCCTCTCTCCACTTTGCCTTTCAAATGATTTGGTCCTGGTGATGTATTAAAGTCCCTTCATATTAGATCTCATGTTCTCAGGCTGTTCCTTGCAGGTCCTGTGTGCAGACAGCTTTATGCCCAAGTGGAGCTGCTGACTTTAGTGGAATTGCCACATTTTGTGCCCTAACACCCTCTAATTTCAGGCAGGGAAGTTTCAGCCCCGTTGGCTGTCAGCAAATCTTGGCTGAGTCTGTGTTTTCAAGCCAAATAAGTGCATCTCAGTCTGATTTGGGTGAGGGAAGCTGCTCTTCCTTTCCCCTTCCCTTCCCTTTCCTTTCCTTCCCTTTCCTTTCCTTTCCTTTCCTTTCCTTTCCTTTCCTTTCCTTTCCTTTCCTTTCCTTTCCTTTCCTTTCCTTTCCTTTCCTTTCCTTTCCTTTCCTTTCCTTTCCTTTCCTTTCCTTTCCTTTCCTTTCCTTTCCTTTCCTTTCCTTTCCTTTCCCTTTCCCTTTCCCTTTCCCTTTCCCTTTCCCTTTCCCTTTCCCTTTCCCTTTCCCTTTCCCTTTCCCTTTCCTCTCCTCCACTGAGATGAACACACAAAGTCCCCCTGGTGTGACACTTACCCAGCTGTTCCCCTCACAGATGGATGCCTCGCCTCGGGTCCCAAGTGGACACTGCTTGCTCCTGTGTTATTGCTGAAATCAGTCAGAGCAATCAGTCCTATCTGGACTCTCCAACAGCCTTCTCTGGACTCAAACACCTTCAGCAGTCAAGTCTCTGCTACCTGTCCATGGGTGCCTTGTACCAATGCTCCTGGTTTGGAGGCCAGCTGGAATTGCTGACATGGTGACCCTCAGGAGCATCCAAGAGCCTTGAAGCAGGTGTTTCCCTCAAGGATGTGGGGACCATCACAATGTGCACAGAGCTGTGTTGGCAAGCACAATTCATGCTTAACTGAGGGGCAGGGAGAGCCCTTTGGAGAGCAGGGCTGAGTCTCTGCTGGGCAAAACAAGGACCATTCCCCTCTGCCAAGGGAGCCTGGTCACCCTCCTCAGACACTGAAGTTATTTCTTTTTACCTGGAGATCTCCAGGGTGGAAATGCAAACCTTTTGAGATGTCTGTAGAGGTATATAATGACATCCACAATGCTTGCTGTTCTCTTTCTCAAAGGAGGATCCCCTCCTTCATCCTCCTGCTTCCAGAGAGGCCCTCTCACTCACATTAATGCCAGCAGGATGTTCCTGGTGGTTCCCTGTGGATGAAGAAGTGCTGTGTGGAGAGAATGGGAGATTTCACACTCTCACTGATGAGTCAGGAGTTATCTGGTGTTGCAGGTTGCTGTACACCAGCTTTGGACACCATCAGCTGTCTCCAAACCAGCTTTCTCTGACGTCAGCACCCACAAAAGTCTGTTTGCTGTCATCGTCCTCTCCTGACAGGGTTGGGAGATGCTCAGGAAGACCTTGCTCCCTGCTCTCTGGATCACACTGGGCTCCCAGGGAGCCCAAAGCCAGTGCCCAGCCATCTCTGCACATTCTGGACTCTCAGAGCTCCTGGTCCCCACACCCCTTGGGCTGGAGCCATCTGTCTGCACACATTGTCTGCCAGCTTCGGTGGTCAGAGGATCCCTGGAAAAGTCTGATGTGTTCCTGGTCCTCATCTCTGAGGTTTATGGATGTGTTGGAGTGTGAAGGGAGTTTGCTTCCCTTCCAAAACTCCCTTTCATTCTGCAGTTCTGCTCTCCATCCCTCTGGATGTCTCTCCCAGGGGACAAGCAGGATGGGCTCGCCTGCTGCCTCCTGAAATCCTGCAGCGAGGCGTTGCATGGGTTTAGTGTAGACAGACAGCATGGCAGGAATTTCCTTTTCTGGGCTCTGAGTCAGCTGCCAGCCCTGTTTTAATATTTTGGGTACTGGGAGAATGTGGGGAAGGAGGATCAAGCAAAGGGAGGGAAAGAGAGGGGAAGAGGTTGTTTCCATTTATGGCTTATGAGAAGCAGTTGCAACTCTTGTGGATTTTTATGGAAGGTAGCCCTGGCTGTGGGGAAAGCTGGGTTTTAATGAATTCAATTACGATGCTGCACAGAACTGAGTGCAAAGGCCCCACAAACAGCCTGGTTTTATATAAAAAAAACCCAACCCTATAGACAATCAGAGACAATCAGACTAAAAACTGCTCTTCCAGAGGAGGTGAGCACCAGAGCAGACAGGCACAGGTGAGGATGGAGCCAATTCTGAGCTGAGCCTAAAAGCCCTGAAAACTCCTGTCTTGGGTTGGACTCAACCCAGCATGGACTGATTACAAGGTGTTTGTTCTGCACTAAGGCAAGGCTGGGACTCACCTGTTACCCTGAACAGGCATCCTTCTCTCAAGCTCTTCTCTGAGCTCTGGGACCTGCCTGAAGGGTGCCAGGGCACAAAAGGCATCTGCCCCTTTTCTCCACTTGTTTTCCCATGCCAGCAAAGAGCTGGCTGGGATCCTTTGGTATCCCTGTGGTCCTTTTACAGCTGCAGGCTTGAGATCTGTGCCATGGGCTCCTGCAGCAAACAACCACCTTGGGCCAGACTCACTGAGTAGGGAGCATTGTGTTGGAGAGGCAGGAACAACATCCCTTGGGAGCTGCCCTTCTCCTCCCTCTCACAGAATGCAGTAAAAATTTGCCCTCCTTTGCTGTTCCCTCTCTGGAGGCTCCTGGTTCTCTCTGGGCCACAGGAGGATTCCTGAATTGCAGTGGGTTTCTGCAGGAGCAATCCTCAGGGAGCCCTGCCAGGTCTCCAAGGGGGTCAGGGTTTGCTTCTGCAGGAGGGAGGATCTGAGGATCAGACAGACCCCACTGACTGCAGCAGGATCTTTGTCCTCCCACGGTCAAGCTGAGAGGCCCTGGGGATTTGAAAAGAAGATTCCAGACCTGACATGCTGGAACACAAGGACATTCAGGTCCATGTTCATCACATCTTGGACCTTCTGCCTTCACACTTCTCCTGGGAGACCCATCAGCTCATTGTCCCTGTGCTTTGGCCCACTTTTTGTGGAGGCTTAAGTGACTCCTACCATGTCACCAAGATGTAAAGTGAGAGTGCAGCCACAGAACCAGAGAACCACAGAACCACAGAACCACAGGCTGGAGAAGGTTGGAAGGGCCCACAGGGCTCACCTGGTGCCACCTCCCTGCTCCAGCAGGGCCATCCCAGAGCTCAGGGCACAGGAATATCTAGAATATCCCCAGGGATGGACACTGCACAGCCTCTGCACCATCTGCTCAGGGCTGGCACTGCCCAGGGCAGCAGCTCTGCCTCCTGGGCAGGGGCAGCTCCTGGGCTCAGGCCCTGCCCGTGGCTCTGGGGCCATGGCTGGGCCTGGAGCAGAGCCTGGGGCTGCCCTGAGCCCTGCACACAGGGACAGACTGGGGACACAGGGACAGACTGGGACAGACTGGGGGACACAGGGACACACAGGGACACCCAAGGACACACAGGGCTGAGGGCCCTCTCAGCTGGGGCTCCTATCCAGGCTGAGCAGCCCCAGCTCCCTCAGCCTTTCCTGGGCACTGAGATGCTCCAGGCCCTTGCTCAGCTCCACAGCCTCCCCTGGAGCTATTCCAGGAGCCCCAGGTCCCTCCTGGCCTGAGAAGCCCAGGGCTGGGCACAGTCCAGGCTTTCAGCCCTTTTCACAGGCTTGAGATCAGGATTGTTTCCCCTGTGAAGGGAGCAGTTGGGTTTGCATGGTGCACACCCAGGGCTGGAGGAAGGCTCAGTGCACCAAGTGCTGCCCAGCCAAGGTGTCAGTACGAGGAAAGGAACATGTAAAAATACTAAATATATTCTGTTATTTTTCCTGGTTTTAATAACTGCAAAAGAGTGCAAACAGGAAAGCTGTTAAGGATTTTAAGATTCATCTTTATTGTTTCCCATAAGCAAAAAAGCTGCTGTTGTTTCCCCAGGATGAAGTTTAGCAGAAGTCATTTGGATCTCAATGTGTCCTAATTGCTCTGGGGACTCTAATAAAAATTCAAAATAAGGAGCTGTAGGATTTGGTTTCAAGAAAAAGCATGTTCCATGCACAGTGATTTCTGATTACCCAAAGGCTCTTTTTTTAGCATGTAGCTGGTTTATTTTAGTCTGTGGGATATGTTTTATCCACGGCCTCTTTTCCACATTGGAAGTGAAGGATGTAGGAGCTGCAGTTTGCACTGGCAGAGATGGATGGAAACCACTGGGACAGCATATTGCCCATAAGCAAGGACCATCAGTGCTGCAGGAGCTCTGAAGTGTAATTCTGGCATCAGTGTGTGGCTGAGGGCTCAGCCCAGCCCTGCCCCTCACAGCCTGCAGGAATGCTGCAGGTGCCTTAGAACTTGGTGTCACCAAGGAGGACTCCTGTCCAGAGCAGGGGGTGATGTACAGAGCAGTTTGGTGCTGCAAAAATCTCTGGTGTGCCCACATCTTGAGTTCACTATGCAATGCTGCTTTTCCTGTGTTCAGACTGTAACAGAGTGATAGAAGCAAAAGATTTAGAGAAAATCCAGAAAAAGGTAGGCAAATACCCAAAGGGGTGGAGAAGCTGTCTTCTGAGAACAGGCTAAGAAGGCAGGGTGTACAATCTGGAGAGGAGAGGCTGAGAATGATAATGAGGTCTTCAAAATCATATAAAAAACAAGCCCAAGGAGGAAATAATTGAGGATTTTCACAATGAGAATGGTAGAAGGTTTTTATTTTCAGCCATGTTGAAAGGGCAGAGGTCAAAGCAGAGACATAAGAAGGAAGAAATGTGCTTCAAAAAGAAGAAGCATGGCTGTGATCTCTCCATGTCTCTACAGGATTGTCTCCTCAAAGAGCCCCGACCGTGCCCATGTGCAGGGTAACCTGTGACACCTGCCTTTTGTAAATCCACTGGTAAGTCAGGTGATAAAAGCACATCCATCCCTGTCCTGCAGCCACGCTGGGGATGGGATCTACAGCCTGGACATCAAATGGATGGGATCTACAGCCTGGGCACATTCTATTCCTGCTCACAGGGGACAGGAACTCAGAGCACATGGTCCATCACAGCAAAGGATGGCACTACAGGCATTTTAGCCCAAGAGGTTCAACATCCCTTCCAACCCAAACTATTCCATGATTCTGTCTTCACTAGGCCGGAGGGAATGGGATGCAGAGCAGCAAGGAGAAACAAGGCTGCTGCAGGAAGCAGCCCAGCTCAGCATGAACTTGAGGAAAAGCTCATGCTTGACTAAGCAGCAGGATTCTTCTCCAAGCTTTCCTGTGTCCCAGCAGCCAAGTGGTTACACAAAACTGAAGCGGGAGCCTTTCCAGTTCCTAACGCAGGAAAGAAAATTAAAAATAAATCATTTCCCACCAGCCATTCAGCTTCAACAAAAGCTGGGACACTTCCAGAGCCAGTCCCTGAAAGAGCTGCTGTGTGGTTTCCAACCCCTCACAAAATCAGGGCAAACTTTGCTGCTTCTCTGCCCGGCCTCTTTGGGACCAGTGCTTCCCTGCAGTGGATGCCAGCCTGGCTTTGCTGGCCCTGCTGCAAATCCAGCATCATCCCAAAGCACATGATGGGGTATTTCTGCTCTCCTTCCCTCCCAACCAGCCCTGCCCTGTCTCCTCCTTGTCCAGGAGCTGTGCAGGACCCGGGGCAGAGGGGGGCTGGAGCAGGGAGTGAGTGGCTGTCCTGAATTGCTATCCTGTGGCACTGGAAACTCACAGTGATGAGCTGGTGCTGATAAATTCTGATAAATGAAGGTAATAGCTGTTGGCTTGCTGAGTCTGGCCTGCAAACCAGGGCAGCATGAGATGGGATCCTCAGTCCCCTCAGGGCCACAGGGATAGGATCTTCAGTCCCTTCAGCCTCTGTCCCATCTCTCCCACCAAGCCCCAGTTCTGGGAAGGAGAAAAGGCCATGATTAGCCATGGACCATGGATACTTTGGCTTCCCTCAGCCTCTCCTACAGCAATAATGTACTCTTTCTAGCAAGAATCCATGTTCTTCTACTTATGGAGATCTTACAGAGCTGCTCTGCTCCAAATCATGGGGCTCCTGTTTAACAACTATCTACAGCTAGCAGGGCCACATTATCTGATTTTTATTTATCTGTTTTCCTGACAGACCCTGTTTTGAATGCTACCCCTGGTTATGTTTGTAGGAGGCTGGGAACACTGGACATGCAAGGAGTGCCCACCCTATTCCCAGGACCTAGGGAAGAGCAGTCACTTGAGAGGGTGCCTGAGCCTGCAGAAAGGGCAAGACTTGTGAAAATCCACAGATGGGAAATCCATATATCACTTTTCAACCCTTACCTGCTTCAGAGAGCACTTTGCAAAGCAGACACAGAATGAAACGAGGAGGAACTTGGGGAATGTCAGCCTGCAGCCTGAAGAAGCCAGGCTGTACAGCTTTGGGACAGTCACAGGAGCCCCAGAGGGACCTCTGAACACGCCCCTGTCCCTTGCCCCAGTGCTGCAGTGCATCCTCTCCCCACAGCCTGGTTCAAGCTGTGGCAGCTTCAGAGCCTGAGCTGCACTTTGGTGCTTTCCAGAGCAAACAGAACTGTGTTAAGTTTGGGTTTGGGCTTTGTCCAGAGCTGGTGACCTTTCAGCTGTCTGCTGGAGGCAAATGTGGACAGTTGCAACCAGCTGTTCCACCTTCATTTTTTCTTCCAGGTTTTCCAAGTTGTGGAAAAGCTTGTCTGCTCCTCCCTTTGCTCTTCTGTCTTCTACCCTCTGCTCCTCTGTCTTCTACCCTCTGCTCCTCTCTTTGCTCCTCTGTCTTCCATCCTGTCTGCTCCTCCTTTTGCTCTATCTTCCATCCTGTCTGCTCCTCCCTTTGCTCCTCTGTCTTCCATCCTGTCTGCTCCTCCCTTTTCTCCTCTGTCTTCCATTCTGTCTGCTCCTCCTTTTGCTCCTCTATCTTCCCTCCTGTCTGCTCCTCCCTTTGCTCTTCCACCTTCCCCACACAGGTGGGGAGGCAGCAGGTCACAGATGAGCTGTAGGGTGGGAGAGACCCTCTGCAGCTGACCCAGGATGAGCTGGGAGTGTGGCAGGAGTTGGCTGCATGACTCCAGTCCAAGGCATCACCATGAAGAGCTCTGATCAGAGCCACAGACTGTCACAATCCAATCTGGCAGTCCCTCTGGAGATTCTGGGAAGCTTCAGCCACTCATAACCTGTGTGTGCTTCGAGTGACTGCCACTACAAGCAAAAATCAAGCGGTTGGTGACTTGTTGGGAGTTTGTCATGGGTTGCTACACCCTCAGCTTGTCTGCAGGTTTTGGGTGCACACAGCAGCCCCCAAGCAGGTGTGTGCAATGGGAGACACACAAACCTCAAGGGTCAGGAGGCTGAAAGAGGCCTGGGTTTCTCCTCCTGGCTGTGCTCAGCTCCAGTTTTGTCACCCTGGAAGCTGATGGTCTTCCCAGCTCAGCAATAGTCTGTGCACACATCCTGCCAGGGTTTCCCTGGTGCCTCTTCTCCACCAGGAACACAGGCCAAGGAGGAACATGACTAAGGCTTTAACTGTTGATTCCTCAGCACTCCTTCCAGACCACAAACATTCCAGTGAGACTTCAGGGAGGGTGAAACAGTAGTGTAATGCTTAACAACTGTAGTAGTTTATATGTAATAAAAAAATTGTGGTGGTTTTTTTCTTTTAATATAAACAATGTAAGTTACTTAAAGTTAGGAGGGATGGCTGGGACACCACACATTAAGGTTTGTCAACATTTCTTACTCAGGCTCATCTCCTAACTGCTTTTAGTTTCCTGTTTTCTGGTTGCATACAGCTGTGCCAAGCTTGAACTGTTGGACTGGAATTCAGCTTGGGTGGTTCTTACTGGAGTTTTTGGATGGATGGCAGGGAGGTGGAGAATTTCAGCTCAAAGCCTTCTGGCTGTTTTTAAAAAATTTCAGTCAACCCTCCCACATTATTCATCTCATATTAAGAAAAAGACCAGCAAAGTTTTGCTGGAAAGATTCCTCCAAAGATTTGAACAGTGTTTTGGTGATGCATGTCCTTCATGTCTGTATTATACCTTCACTTTGAGAAAGTCAAAATTTGGCCCATGTTAGGTTTTCAGTATTTTTTGAGATCACAGTGTGGTTGTGCTCAGGAGAGTGTTGGTAGTTTTGCAAGTAAATTCCTGGAAGATGCTGCATTGGCTGGGCCCTGCTGTCAGTGCATGGGAACACCAAGTGCTGGGAATGATTTTCTCTCCTGGATTTGGTGGGAAAGAGATTTACAGCTTTTCCCTCTTAATTTGGGATGGCAGATGAACAGGCTGAGGAGGCTTGGCCCACATGTGTGAACCTGAGGACTGTCCCAGGGGCTTGTTTTGCCCTCAGCTCCTGCAGGTGGGATTCTGGGCTACAGGAGGCTGATGTGCTGGTGACCCAGGAAGTCTAGGCCAGCCTTTCTCTTGTCAGGCTAGTGGAGAATGAAGCTGAAGGCCTGCAAGGGCAAGCCCAAGAGAGGGTATAAGCAGATCCCTCTGCAGGAACTCAACACAGACATCTGCTGCCAAGCTGCTCCGTGGGCTCTTTCCAGCCACTGGAAAGCAGGTGGCACATCTGGGCCCTGACCCACCCATCACCTCTAGCAGCACACAGGCAGTGCTGTCCTGTCTGTTTATCTCCATCAACTCTGTGCAAGTCTGGCCTGTGAGCTCAGGCAGCTGTCTGTAGGGGACACACCATCTGTGGTGACCTGACATGCTCCCCCAGCCTGGGGTCACCTCAGGGGGACACATCACTGTCCATCCCTGCGTTGTGCAAAACACTCTGCTAGAGAAATGTTGCTACATCAATCACTTTGATAGCTTGGATTTGCTTGCATTTAGCTCAAAGACCTTTACCATGGCTCTTGTTTATTGGTGGGGCTGAGGAGGGGCTGTTGGGGGGATCAATCCAAAACTCAGGTATCTCACTCCATGGATCTGATGGGTGAAATTGGACATTCTCTGGGCTCACATTGACGGATTTCTCCTTAAACCTGCAACCACAGAGTCCCTTTGCTCCACTTTAGCTGACTGGGGGGGGGCTTTGTAAGGAAAGGTGTCAGAAGCCCTGTCTAAGGAATACTCTTGCACTGCCATGTCTGAAAACCTCAGAGAACCAGAGCACGCTGAGGAAAAAGCACTTGCGGTGCTCTGCCAAGGAGCCCTGGGATGGGTCTGGGGAACAGCCTGATGAGGAGCAGCAGCAGGGAGGCAGGAAACCAGCAGGACTCTCCTCTCTGGCCTGGGTCTCACTGTCTGTGCTCCCTTGTTGCAGGCAGGGGCCGTGCAGGGATCGGGAGCGCCCGGCTGCGATAGGTGCGGCCATGCCGTGCACGCTGTGACAGCGAGGGATGCACACGGATGCACCTGGAGAAGAGGTAAAACCACCAGCTCTGCCTCCAGGAGGGACCTGCCCCACCTCAGGACCATGGCACATGCAGCCCTCAAGGAGTGTTTCACCCCAAAGCCACTCCATGCAGGGCTCTGAACTCCCCAGCCCATCACACGTCCCAGCTGTGGGGGAGCAGGACATGGAGAGCGGGCCAGATCTGAGGTCCAGGATTGCCTGGGCTCTGGGATGGGAGCAAAGTCAGGCAGGAACTGGGGTTCCCCTTGGGATCTGGCCTGCTCAGCAGCAGCTCAGCATGTACTATATGGTTCTGTCCTTACCCAGGCCACAGAGGGGTCCAAATCCCTCCTCTCCCTTACTCAGGTGCAGAGGAAGCAGCAGCAGGGAGGGGCTGCTGACATCTCCACAAGGTGAGAGGTGCTCTGTTAGAGAACAGGCAGCTGCACTTCTGCACCCCTTGTTAACAAGAGCTGACCTGGCCAAGCAATTAGGGATTTTACTGCTAATGAAAGCTTCAGCTCAGCACGTGGGAGCTCTCAGAGTCTGCTGCTGAACCTGGGCACCCTCCTGGCTGCTCAAAGGTGATGGCTTACTGAGAGAGAACTTAAGGGAGGAAATTTGAATGATCTGCTTTTGAATGTGAGTTAGGAACTGAGTTAGGGGGAAAACCCCAGAGTCCTGTCTGCCTGCTGGCACTGATTAGCCAGGCTTCCTGTGCAGGTGAATCACAGTCACATCATCAAATGGTTTGGGTTGGAAAGGACCTCAGAGATTTTCCTCCCACCCCCTGCTCTGGGCAGGGACATCTTCCACTATCCCAGGCTGCTCCAAGCCCTGTCCAACCTGGCCTTGGACACTTCCAGGGATTCAAGGGCAGCCACAGCTGCTCTGGGCACCCTGTGCCAGGGCCTCACCACCCTCCCAGGGAAGAATTTTTTCCGAATCTCTAATGCAGCCCTGCCCTCTGTCAGTGTGAAGCTATTTGTCCTTGTCCTGTCACTTCATGCCCTTATCAAAGTCCCTCTCCAGCTCTCTTGGAGTCCCTTTAGGTTCTGGAATGGGCTCTAAGGTCTCCCTAGAGTTTTCTCTCCTCCAGGCTGAACAGACTTATGAAGACAGATAATATTTTAAAAATATCTGTGAAGACACATATTGCTTAAAACCAAAATCAGCTGTTACAATGGCTCAGCCTGGGTGCCATGCAGAATACTCCTGCTTCCAGAAGTGATCATTTCTGGTGACATTTGACTGCAGCTGTGGGAGGGTTATGATGGAGTAAAGCTTGCACAGCACTGTGGGGCTGAGGATGGTGCTTGTAAGACCTTGCAGACTTTGCATCAATTGGTTATTTGCCAATAAAGTGCCTTTTTGTCAAAAAACTACTTATATCACCGCAAAACAGTGTCCTTCCCTTGCCCTACAGAGAGACAGCATCCCAGGGAATATTCAATCAGGACACTTTTGCCAGAGTTTTAGCTGGCAGCTTGTGACACCCTTCAGCAGTACTTGTGTGTGGGGAAAAGAGAAGTGGTGCTCTGGCAGGCAAGATACACTGCAGAAATGCTAGCTCAGCAGGGAGAATCACACAGGTTGGCACAGCACAGCTGCTTAGAACAGTTAGAAAATAATAAATCATTCTTATTGCCTGTTTCACCTATTTCTCCTCTTTCTGGAGGGCAGGGAATGCAAGGGAATAGCATCCCAGCAGCAAGTCTGGGAAATGCAGCCATGCCACATTGCTGTCCCCAGCCCTGGGCACTAACCCTGGGGTAGTTACCACTGAGGAGGACAATAGAGAGGAGGATAATTGCTAGGGTCACCTCATAGGAGATTGTTTGAGCTACTGTCCGTAGTGCCCCAGTCAGGGCGTATTTTGAATTAGAAGCCCAGCCTGATCACAGGATGGAGTACACTGCCAAGCTCGACATGGCTAATAGGAAGAGGAGGCCTAGGTTAAGCCTGGGTGGGACATGTCCCCTGTTCTGAGGCTCTCTGGAGTTATGGCAGCAGCAGGAAAGGTGGGTGGCTCAGCACCACAACAGAGGCTTTTCCTCTCGTCTCACTGCCCTGAGTAAAGAGCACTGGGCCTCCAAAAGCACCAAACACCAGAATAATCCTTCCCTGCTTTTACACCGAGGATGTGAGGTGGGGTGGGGCCTTCAACCTGCCCTCCCATCCCCTCCCGATGCCCACGTTGCTGTCCCCAGCCCTGGGTGGGACACGTCCCCTCTTCTGAGGCCCTCTGGAGTTATGGCAGCAGCAGGAAAGGTGGGTGCCTGGGCTCCAATGCCTCAGCACCACAACAACTTTTCCTCTCCCATCTCACTGCCCTGAGTAAAGAGCACTGGGCCTCCAAACACCAGAACAGTCCCTTCCCTGCTTTTACACTGAGGATGTGAGGTGGGGTGGGGGCTTCACCCTGCCCTCCCATCCCCTCCCCATGCCCACGCTGTGCTTTCTTTTCCCTCGCAGGCAGCAGCGAGGCTGAGCTGAGCGCGGGGAGGGATCCCACGAGCGGACCATGAGCGAGAGCAGCCCCTTGCCATGGCGTGCCTCGGATGAGGGCGAGCCGCCTTCCCCGGGCCCACAGCCGTCCCCGCCGGCCTGCAGCGATGGGGACGAGCCGCCGAGCCAGCCCGCGGAGCCTGCCAGCGACAGAGCCAGCCCCCGGCACGACGCTCAGCCCTCCCGGGCGGAGGGGGAGCAGCGGGACGAACATGTGGCAGCGGTGACAGAGGCGGGCGAGCGGCTCAGCGAGCAGGGACAAGGCGCTGCCAGCGAGGGCGGCCGTGCGGAGCGGGCAGGGCTGGCCAACGGCGTGGGGCGGGAGCACCGGGACACTGCCGGCCCCAGCAGCCCCGAGCTCGGGGACAGGGGCTCCCCCAGCCCCCAGAGAGCGAGCGGGGCCCTCAGCAAGCAGCGGTGGCACAGTGTGCTGGGATCCTCGGAAGCGCTGAGTGCCGACGAGGCGGAGGAGCAGTTCGGGTAAGGGCGGCTCGGTGCTGCTTCGTGTGTGTTGTTTTCGAGGCTCCTTGGTTCGAGTTACTCGGCTCCCTGTGTAACTCATCAGTTTAAGGAGCTGCAGCTGCTCTCATGGCTGACTTTCCACTCCTGCTTCTCTTAGGGCTTCTCGCACATTTTTTCCTTGTTTGTAACTTTTTACTCTTTTTTTTTTCTCTCTGGACTTCTCACACAGTTTTTTTCCTGTTACAAATGCAGAAAGCTGTGATTATAGCTCACAGAGCCACTGTAGTGAAGGGGAAGGTTTTGGGATCTTGAGAGGAGCTGGTTGTGCTCCCATTTGCAAGTGGCAGCACTTACGGCAGAGTTACCTGAGGTACCCTAAGGCAAGTGCAGCAGCCTGGGGATGCTGCAGAGCCAGGCTTGTCTGGGAGGCTGGTGTGCCCTGGAAGTCCCTGGCAGCATGGCCAGCCCTGGCAGTCCCTAGGCTCGCAGGTGGCAGCTGTGTATCTGAAAGTGGGCACGGCTCTGAGCTCTGCTCCCCACTGCACCTGTGGCAGGTGTTACCAGTGCCTGGGTGACAGGAACAACACTGTGAGACAAAAGGTACAAGTGTCATCCAATTCTCAAGTGCCTGTGACAAACCTGAACATGAGTCCCTGAGTCCTCTCTTCTGGCAGCCTGGCTCACAGGAGAACTCTCCAGGCTGGAGCACACTTACAGTGGTGTGCTGTCCACAGCTCATTTTATGCCTCTGCAGGTTTCTGGACCTCCATGGGATTCTGCAGGCTGGGGGCTTAGGGGGAAGGACAGGTCACTGGGATGAGGAGAGGTTCTTCCTGTGCCATTCCTGCAGGAGGGTATGGATGCTTCCCTTTGCCACCAGAAATCAGCCAGGGCTCTGTGTTGTAGCCACCAAGGGTTGATTCCTGCTGTGAATTTTACAGCCCTGCCTGTGCACCTACCCTGGGGCAGGAGAGATGCTGCAAGCAGGAGGGGCTGAAGCAGAGCAGCAGGGGTTGTCCCAGAGGAGTGTGGCCTTCTGAAGAGGAGCTGTGAAGGGACAGGGTGGCCTGGGTGGCCTGGGGATCACCTCCTAGCTCTGGACCCATGCAGGCTCCGTGCTGAGCTGTGTGTTCCCAGCACTGTCTGGAGCGTGGGCAACAGAGCTGGGGAGCCACGCAGGGCGTGGGCTGACAGCAGGCATCCCTCCTGCTTTGTTTCTCTGCTGTTCAACAGGCTTCTCTAGAAAAGGCTGGTGGTTTGTTTCACTCGAGAGCCCCAGCAAGAAGCAGCAGCACTGCTCCAAAAAGCCCAGCTGAAGGTGTTGCAGAGGAAGTGTCCGTGCAGGCTGCTGCTGTCCAGAGAGCTCGGGGAGCCTGTCCCCAGGCAGGTCCCAGGAGCCCCTGAGCTATGCAGTCAGGTCTTGGATAGCTGCAAGTCTCTCAGGTTTCAAGGGAATCATATTTGCCTGGTAGGTGGCTCCCTGGCAGAGGCTACAAGTTCAAGAGAAAACTAAGGGTGGTCAGAGAATGCTGCTGCAATCACTGGAAGTGCAATTATTTTAAGGTACTAGGGCATGAATTGGTAGAAATGGCAGGCTGAGGATTTGGAGATGATGCAACCTGACTGGGGTCTGCATGCAGAGTCCGTGATCTCGTGCTCTGAACATATTCACTTGGAGAGCAAATGAGTCTTTTGGGAGGCTGAATACACAAGGGACAAGTCACACGCTATATTCAAAGCAGAAGGGCAGCTGGAAAACTTCTGGGACACAGCTGAAGTCTGGGAAACCACTTAGAGCCTGCAGATTGGGTTATCTGACTGCACTGGAGCTCATCAGTGCTTTGACCACCTATCTTTAGGGTAAATGGCAGGAATGTGTGGCTGGGGACAGTGGACTGTCCACTGTCCTGGGTCAGTGTGGGTCAGGAAGAGCTGAGAGAGTGACCAAGGCACCAGGACCTTGCTGTCATCCTGCATCACCTCTGAGTTCCCCGATTTTTTCCTTTACTCCCCTTTGAGGAATTGCTGTAATGACCCATTCTGGATATAGGAGAACCTGGTCTGATGTTTTTCTAATGAGCAGTCAACTATTTGTTCCTGATGAGAAATCATTTGTCATCATCTGCACGTTGCTGCTTGTATGATGCATCTTCTCCCTGAATTTTAAAGTACTTTACAAAAAGGTGTTGAGTCTTGCTCTTCCCACTGGAATGGAGAATTAAAGGGGGAAGTCATCCAAGGTCATCACTCCATGGTAGAGGCTGGAGAAGAACCCATTATTGTCCTCCTGAAGGTAGGTTAGTTCCTGCATCTATGCAGGAAATGGTTGGCTAAAAAAAAAACCAGGCAAACAGAGCCAAAGATTGAGTGTTTGTGTTGCAGTTTGCATTAACTGAATCCCTTTTCCCCCTTTCTGGTTTATCCCATGGCATCTATTGTTTGTCAAAGCCCCATTTTCCTTTCATTGTGGCTGTGTTGCCTAGAGGTCTTTCATCTCCTCAGAAGCCCCCAGCATTGGCCCTGCTGATCTCAGGGAGGTCACAGCTCTACACTCCAACTGCAAGATCCACCAGGGAATGATGCTCTCTATTTTCAGCCCCATGAACTTATGGAAAAAGAACAAAATTTTTAACAGAGAAATTCCCACCTTTTGCTCGTCGACACCCTCAGCACCTGCAGTTTTGGGAGTGCAGCTTTTTCCCACACATTTCCTCCCATGGCAACATATAGCTGTCAAAAAATTCACATTCCATCAAAGAAAGTTTCAGAAAAACTTTGCAGAAAGACTGCAGTGCAGAGGCAAGAAAGTCCTGGTTTCCATCATGTCCTTCTCTGGCGGGATCCACACTCCACCAGCACAGCAAACTTGAGATGGCAAGTTGAACATGAGTCCCTGCAAGCTGGGAGGGACAACCATGTCCTGGGGCGCATCAGGCCCAGCATGGCCAGCTGGGCATGGAAGGAGATTGTCCCACTCTGCTCTGGGCTGAGGTGGCCTCACCTCGAGCCCTGGGGCAGTTTTGGGCACCACAAGAAAGATCTAAAGCTGTTGGGGAGTGTCCAAAGGAGGGACACGAGGGAGGTGAAGGACCATCAGGGGACAAGTATAGGGCTGGAATATACAAGGCCTGTGGTGTGAGCAGTTAATAGAAATGATTCTGTACAGTGTATTGACAGAGCAGGGCTGTCTTCCCTGGGATTATGGCAATGTGGGACCTGCTAAGTGATAACCAGGAGGTTATTCTGGCATTGGATCCAGTAGCAGGTGTCATATGCAAAAGTCTCCACTTCAGAGGTCTGGCTTTTTACTAGGACGTGACCAAATTAAGGGCTGGCTGGGCCTCTGGGATTGTTCATCACAAAACTGTTTTTTTTTCAGCTCTAGAACCTTGTAACAAAATTGGGAATCAGGCAGTTTATACCACAGAAAGATCCCAAGGGCCATTATCACAGCAGCCATTTCTGCCTCATCTCTTGCCTGCCAGCTCCAAATAGAACAGGGCAAGAATTGCCTTGACAGTATTTTCTACATTTCTCCTTTTGCTCCAGGTTTGCTTCTGGAGATGCCAAACTGAGCTGCAGTGATGATGACAGGGAGCATTTCCAATTCAAAGACATCAGGGATGGCTTCAGCTCGACCTTTGAGAAGATTGTTGAGTCTGACCTTATGAAGGGCACCTACTACAGCAGCCTGGACTCTCTGGACGTGCTGTCCCTGACGGATGAGACAGACAGCTGTGTCAGTTTTGAGGCACCCCTCACCCCCCTGATCCAGCAAAGGGCCAAGGAGAGCCCTGAGCTCCTGGAGCAGAAACTGGCAGCCCAGCAGAGAGAAGCCCTTCACCACATGGCCGCTGATAAGCAGGAGCAGGGGGCAGCCAAGCCAGCAGAGGGGGATTTTGGGAGCCCTCTCAGACACTCAATTACCAGCAGCAGGTCAGAGAATGTGCTCAGCAGGCTGTCCTTGAAGAGTATCCCAAATGGGTTCCACGTGGAAGGCTCTGAGGAAGATGCCACCAAGATCATTAACTCCATCAGGTAAGGAAGGGAGTTTCTTGGACAGTGGCTCCTTTTCTTATGAGATCCCAGTCCAGGAGCAGGGCTCAGCGGGCATGATTGAGTTGGAACTGCTCTTTCACCCCTTGTGCTTCCTCTCATGTGCTGTTGTGGCAGAAAGGCCAAACACCAGCAGGAGAACTTCCACCTGCACAGCCCTTGGCAGGCTGGGGACAGTCAGGTGCCCTCCCAAATGCCTCTGAAGTGCAGGGAAACCTCAAGGTTTCACTTAGGACAGGGTACCCCTACAGAAGCCTCCCCAAAGGTTCTTCTGCAGGCAATGAGAAGATCAGCAGAGACTTCATCCTCTGGACCAGCTCAGACCAAACCATCACCCCTACCACTGGGAGGCAGCAGCTGATCTGTAGGGCACTTCCCTGCATGGGGAAGCCAGGTGATGAGTAGCCAGGTCAGGGGAGAGCTGGAGTGAGATTCTATGTCCAGCTATCAGGCCAGCAGTGAGTCACACTTCTTGAAAATGCTTGAATTGGTGCTGTAAGTGGCTTTGGGCAGGCAGATTAAGGGCTGTATGCCCACCTACATGGTGCCAGCAGGTGTTGTCTGTGGGCACAGCTGGCCACGAGGCCAGCAGGCAACTGCAGGGGAGCAGCTCACCAGTAAGAGCCAGTCTGGTGCCAGTCCCATTGACACGATTTGTACAAGTGCAGTTTTCCATCCTCAGCAAATAACCTGAACTGAAAAGCATAGCTTCTATCCCCAAGATTTCCATGATGTCCATGGCTTGGAAAGTGCTTGGGATCCCCAGTGGGGAGAGAGGAGGCTTAAAAGGTGTTGAGGCTGCTTACTTTGCTACACCCTCATTTCTCAGGGGGAAGCTGCCTGTAGTAAACCCCATAGATTTAGGAAAAGCACCATGGAGGATATGAACAATAGGAATGCTGAAACAGCAAAAGAAAATTCCTGTTTCCCTGTCCTCCGCCCTTAACCTATCTCTGTAACCCTATAAGGCAATGTCATGTTAACCCCTTACCATTGGTCAAGCTTGGATCCTTTCCAACCCTATAAAAGAAGCATACTGTACCCCATTAGGGGAGAAAGAAGAAGAGCAGAGACCCTTCACGGACCTCCCCAAATAAAGCCATCTCCGTGGAACAGCCTGCGCCTTCTCCTTCTCCTCTCTCTCCGTCTGCTGCAGCCTCCAGCCCAGGGCACCACTACCTAGCAAGCAAAGCTGAAATCCTAAGAGCTTGCAATCACTATAGAGCTGATAATCACCATGCTAGCTAGATGGTAGCCCTGTGGCCTTGGCATGAGCGAGCTTTGGGCACCCGGTCCCTACTCAGGGACTGAGCTCCTGAGCCCTATTGCTCTGCTTTATGATAACACCAATGAGGCTTTATTAGCCGCCCTCTCTCCGACCTTTTCTACCAATTTGGGATTACACTGCACTATTTTATTTGAGCTGCAATGAAGGAGGGCTTGTCCAATGTCCAGTTCACAGCCATATTGCTGGTTTTACGTATGTTGTTTTTTTGTGAGAGCAAGAAGAAATCGAAAGGTGGAAAGGTGGTGTTTTCTGTGCCTTTCACGGAGTCACGCCGCGGCTCCTTGAACATTTCTTGTCTCTGCACAGTGATGCCAGCCTGAAGGACACCCTGTCAGACTCAGACTCAGACATGGGCAGCACGGAGCAGCTGGACCAGGGCAGCACGGACACGCTGGCCAACGGCTGCAGGGCGGACAGCGAGGCTGCCAAGAGGTTGGCCAAGCGCCTCTACAACCTCGAGGGCTTCAAGCGCTGCGACGTGGCCCGGCAGCTCGGCAAGAAGTACGTGGGGTCAGCCCTGCCAGGGTGACAGGCTGGGGATGGGGAGCACTGCTCATGCTGGGAGGGCAGGAAAAGGCAGCAAGGGCCAAGTCTGGGTGCTGGATGGAGTTGGGGCTGCTGGAGATTGTAGGAGTACTGGGGGTAGGATGGTCAGGATGGATGGAGATGAGAGATCTCTGCAGCCAGGTTGTGGAACTTGGGGTTTATTGCAAAGGGCCATGCTGGGAGCTGCCAGCCACAGCTCAGAGCAGGCACAAGAGAAGTAAAGAGAATGGTACAGAGAGAGAAGGCAAGAGCATGGTAAAAAGGATGAGAGAGAGGATGAGAGGATAAGAGAGCGATGTTCCTGTTACAATACAATAAATCTTCTGTGCTGAATATTCTGACTCTCACTAACCAATCTAGTACAATATACAAATCCTATAGCATTTATATACAGCCTATAAGAATCAATACATTACCACACTGTGTTACATTTTAAACCCTAAAAATTCCTCTTTGGGCCCCTTCTGCCAAGCTAGTGGGGTCTGCTCTGACCCTTGGAGCTGCCTGCAAGCAGAGGGTGTTGTTTCATCAAAAGGGATTGCCTTCAGCCAGCCATACCATTGTTTTCCAGTAGTTCAGTAACTAAGGGATCTCAAAGCTTGCTTTCATTTCAATCTCGTTTATAGTTTCCATATTCTCAAAATCTTTTGCCAGGCAATCATATTTATAAAGCTTTCCTGTTTCATCTTCCCCAACAGATCTTCCCATTTGAAGCTGGGAGCTCAATGTCCTTAAAATAGGAATGCTACAAGCTGTCTGTAGTATTGGGCAGTAAATGTCACAAGCTGCTGCCCACCAGAACCAAGAGCTTCCTTGGGGAAGAGCCCAGCACGATTAAAACAATCCCCAGGCTGAAGGGTTTGGGTGCCAGACCTGCCCATGCACTGGGCTCCCTCCACTCCCCAGGTTTTTCACATCTGCACCCCACAATGTCCTTGCTGCAGAGCCTTCCAACCCAGTGTGTACGAGGGTAGGAAGGGTTGGCTGGAGAGCCAGGGACACACAGCGAGGTCCAGGCTCTTCAGCTGGTAGATCTGCCTGGGTAAGGCAGAAGGGAAATCAAAAAATATTCAAAAGTGGGAGGGGTACAGAGATTTCTAAGAGACAGAGTAACAGTAACGAGTGTAGCAGTAACAGATTATTTTAGGATGCCAGTGGGTGTGAAGGCACCAATCCCCATCATCCTTTGCCTGGATCAGATATAACCTGTGTTGCTGGGATTTTTTTTTCTTTTGTCCTTGGAGTGTCTCCCCCTTGCCCAGATCAGCAGAACACACCTGTCCCTCAGCAAATACCCACACTTTCAGTCCAAGGCTTGTGTGTGATTCCCAGCTTAGTGCTGGGACAGAAGGAGCCCAGGAATTGTCTCCTAGAGACTGGCTCTGTGCATCACCTGGCAAATCCTCATTCTCCTCCTTTGCTGAGGCTCTTGCAGCAGGTGCATTGCTGGTTGCTCTTGCCTCAGGTGTGTAACATCCTTCTCCTTTCTTTCATATTTGCCATGACAGCTCACTGAGGGGGGAACTTTCAAGCCCTGGGTTTCTGAGTCTGTCCCTTTGCTATTTCCTGCAGTCCTCACTCACACCTGCAGCCCTCACACCTCGGGGGAGGCTGTTTGGTGACCCACATCTGGGGATTCACACTGCCTTTGAAACAAAAGTTTTGTTTTGATCAGCTGGGTTTTGACATCTGAACCATTTCCTGACATGAGACCTAAATAGAGCTGCAGACTCTTGGTGGATTGGCAGAGCAGAAAAGGAAATAGGGTGAAGATAGGTATTTATAGGTATTAATATAGGTATTAAGTCAGTCTTGCTCACTTACAACAATGTAAGACCAACTTATAATGCTGGGAACAGACTAAGTTTAAGTGGTGCTTTCAGACCAGCTCTATGTAGGAGGGCTGTACAAAAAGTGAAATCTCATTTTATCACTTCTTTTTTCTTTGTGATAATTGGCAATTTTCTAAAAAAAAAAAAAAAAAAAAAGATAAAGTAAACCAAAGCCAAAGCTATTCATCATTGTCAAACAGGCAGAAAAGGCTTGACAAACAAGGAAATGCAGGTTGGATATCTCCCCACAGTTTGTTTCCATCTGCCTCAGTTCTGTGAAATTAACCTAAAACCCTGAAATTCCCATTGGCAGATGTTTGGGAGACTGAACTCTCCATGGAAGTTCCATCAGTGCCCACAGGACATCTTGTGCTGGGTGGAGACTGAACTGTCCCAGGCTGTGAAGGTGGCACTTCCTTGGAGGGTTTCCCAGAATTGTGCTCACCAAATCCCTGTGGCAGCAGCCCAGGCCAGCTCCAGCAGTGCTCAGGGATCTGGGGTCTGCCAGGGTCCCAGCCTTGGGCAGCACAACAAGGTTTTGTTTCACCCCCCAGAGATGAGATTTTACTCACACAGGTTCTTATGGCACTGAAGTGCCCCAGGTGATGCCAAAAGGAGCTCTGCTCCTCAGGGCAGTGGGATTCAGGTAAAACATCACAAGTTTTCCATGTCCAGACACATGGGAATGGACTGGGAGAAAGGCCAGGGCTCCTGTGTCCCCCTGGGGTGGCTTCTGACCTGGTCAGAACTCTTGGTGCCTCCCAAAGCAGGCAGAGGGATGGAGCATCAGACTGGGCTGTAAGCTGAGAGGTCTGTGGAGGCTGAAAGGGCAGCAGCCAGAGGATGCCAGGCATGTCCCCACAGGAAATGCCTTGCAGGGCCACCAGCCAGAGCATGGCAGGAATGTCCCCATGGGAAATGCCTTGCTCTCCTTGTAGGAATGTCTCTGTCATGGTGGAAGTGTCACCCATTCCTGCAGGAAGGGCTGGCACTGGCACAGAGACAGAGGAGGGTAATTCCTGAGTGAGGAAACCAGAGCAAACACAGAAGTCCATCTCAGGGTGGGACAGGGTCATGCCTGGCCCTGTTGTTATCCCATGGCCTGGGACATGTTAACTGCCTCTGGGGCTCAAGGAGAAGAGTCCCATTTATGTCACTGGGTCCCTGGAAATGCAGGAATTTGTTGTTTGCAGGGGTCTGGCTGCCTTCTGATGTCTTGTGACACTGTCCAGCCCTCTTGGCAGAGCCAGCAGCCCTGCCTGGAGCTCCTGGAGCTCTCCTGCTGCAGTGTCCAGCAGCACCCATCTGCCCCAGGAGCAGGGGCTGTGCTGGGAGGGTGGGATGGGAGC
Source organism: Agelaius tricolor (assembly GCF_023055355.1). Taxonomy (NCBI): domain Eukaryota; kingdom Metazoa; phylum Chordata; class Aves; order Passeriformes; family Icteridae; genus Agelaius; species Agelaius tricolor. The sequence goes on along the minus strand of NW_027269278.1, from coordinate 3,623,153 downwards.
CCCTGTGGGTGAGAGCAGGGACATTGCACTGGGAGGGGGGACACAGCCAGCACTGGGAGAGAACCAGGTGTTGGAGGAGCTCAGGATATCCCTATGGTTCCTCTGGCTGGTTTGGCAAGAGGCTCTGCCTGGCCAGCAGCACAGCACAGGGGTGCAGCAGGGCAGGTGTCTCTCATTCTCAGGTGTCTGGGGCTGGCTGTGGGCACTTCAAGGAGATCTTCCAGCAGCACTCCAGGCCAGGAGCAATTCTCCCTGTGGCTGAGATGGTGTCTGCAGTGTCTTGCTGGGATTGGGCTGGCCCAGAGGCAGCATTCTGCTGTTCCTCTTGTGGACAGTGTCTTCTTCCCTGACGAAGGGGCTGATCACTCCCTCTTTAATTACAGTAATGAATTTAGCAAGTTGGTAGCAGAGGAGTATCTCAGCTTCTTTGACTTCACTGGCCTGACCCTTGACAAAGCACTCAGGTGAGCTCTGGGATGGAGAGAGTGGTGGGATTTTGGGGTTTCCTCCAGGCTTCCCAGCACTGTGTGAGCCATCCATGTGACAGGAGCAGGGCCTGGGGGGAGATCCAGGCTGTCACTCAGGCTTTGGTGTCACCTTTTGGCCTCCAAAATGGGCTTCAACAGGAGGGCCCACAGCCTGCTTCCCCAGGGTGGAGAGCAGCTCTCCCAGGAATCCCATCCCATACAGAATCAGAACAAGTGGGAGCAATTATTTTTCTTTGGAATGGGCAACCCATCCTGGTGCCACCACACCCAAGGTGGATCAGATCCCAGCTGGCAGCAATTCCCCTGCACAGCTCCATGGATCCCTTTGCACCCCCTCTGCAGGCTGTGGGACTTGTGGGCAGGACAAATGACCCCTGTCTATGTCCCACCCTGGGCAGGACATGTCTAAGCATCCCTTTGTCTGTGCAGGACGTTCCTGAAAGCGTTCCCGCTGATGGGAGAGACGCAGGAGCGGGAGCGGGTGCTGATCCACTTCTCCCGCCGCTACTGCCACTGCAACCCTGAGGAGAGCACCTCTGAAGGTACTGCTGCCTCTGCTCTGCCTCCCTGCCATGCCACAGGGCACCTGGGCACAGGGCTGGGGTGCAAAAACACCCACAGCCAGGCAGACACAGCCGCAGCTTCTCCCGTCCCCAGGGATCCTGCCCTGGGCATTGTCCCTGCCCTGGGCATTGTCACTGCCCTGGGCACTGTCCCTGCCCTGGGAACTGTCCCTGCCCTGGTCATTGTGTCATTGGCCCTGCCTTGGTCATTGTCCCCACCCTGGTCACTGTCCCAACCCTGCTCAATGTCCCTGCCCTGGGTATTGTCCCTTCCCTGGTCACTGTCCCAACCCTGCTCAATGTCCCTGCCCTGGGTATTGTCCCTTCCCTGGTCACTGTCACTTCCCTGGTCACTGTCCCCACCCTGCTCATTGTCCCTGCCCTGCTCATTGTCCCTGCCCTGGTCATTGTGTCATTGTTCCTTCCCTGGTCACTGTCCCAACCCTGCTCAATGTCCCTGCCCTGGGTATTGTCCCTTCCCTGGTCACTGTCCCTGCCCTGGGCATTGTCACTGCCCTGGGAACTGTCCCTGCCCTGGGCATTGTCCTTACCCTGGGTATTGTCCTTGCCCTGGGCATTGTCCCTGCCCTGGGCATTGTCCATGCCCTGGGCATTGTCACTTCCCTGGGCATTGTCCTTGCCCTGGGTATTGTCCCTGCCCTGGACATTGTCACTTCCCTGGGCATTGTCCTTGCCCTGGGTATTGTCCCTGCCCTGCTCACTGTCCCTGCCCTGGGCATTGTCCCTGCCCTGGTCATTGTGTCATTGGCCCTGCCTTGGTCATTGTCCCCACCCTGGTCACTGTCCCAACCCTGCTCAATGTCCCTGCCCTGGGTATTGTCCCTTCCCTGGTCACTGTCCCTTCCCTGGTCACTGTCCCCACCCTGGTCACTGTCCCCACCCTGCTCATTGTCCCTGCCCTGGTCATTGTGTCATTGTCCCTTCCCTGGTCACTGTCCGTTCCCTGGTCACTGTCCGTTCCCTGGTCACTGTCCCAACCCTGCTCAATGTCCCTGCCCTGGGCATTGTCCCTTCCCTGGTCACTGTCCCTGCCCTGCTCATTGTCCCTGCCCTGCTCATTGTGTCATTGTCCCTGCCCTGGTCACTGTCCCTGCCTGTCCCTGGGAGGGGCTGGGGATGCTGGGTGCTGACAGACCCCTCCAGAGAGAGCCAGAGCAGTCACCACGTGCCAGCTCACAGCACTGAGATGCAAACACATTCTGGCACATGGACTGGTCCTTGAAGGACCTCACAAAAAGGGCTAGAGAGCACCAGGGACTGGAATATTACTCTCCTGGAATATTACTTTCACAAGCAGCTGCTTTGGGTTTAGAAGTGGGAAGTTTGGTCTTTTAAAGGAAAACTGCTTTGAAGCCAATTTTGTGGTGGTTGTTTTAGGAAAAGGTAAAGTCTGAGGGAAAAGAGGATGTCTTTGGGGCTTTTTGTGTTGTTTGTTTTGGTTTGTTTTGTTAAATCCTGCACAACTGAAGGGAGCAGAAATTCTTTAGGGTTCCCAGACACAGCAACTGGCCTTGGTTTAGCAATGACTGGGCTGCCAAGACAGCAAACATCAGAACTGCATGAGAAGGGGAGTAACCAGCCCCAGCTGTGTGACTGTTGTGTGTTTCAGATGGGATTCATACACTCACCTGTGCCCTGATGCTGCTCAACACAGACCTCCATGGCCATGTAAGTAGCCCCTGGAGGAGCATCCATCCTTTATTCCTTCCCAGGGAGGAATCCCCAGGGTAGATCTCTGTTCCCTGGTGCTGAGTGTGTTGCTGGACAATTGAGAGGGGTTGGCAGAGAGTTCTGTGACCTGCTCCAGGTGGAATTTTGGGTACCTGGGGACAGTGCACACCTGAGTGTCACTGCCAAAGGCACGTGTCCTGCTGCCACCAGTGATCCTGCCCAGGCCAGGCAGTGCTGCCTCCTCTCCTGCTGCCCAGGAGCCCTCAGTGAGCTCCTCCCTGCCAGTCCCTGGGGGCTGCTCCTTCTTGTGGTGCAGACACCCCTCCCCAAAAACTGCTGCAAGGGGGCCAGTGGGTTTACACAGCTCTGGATTTGATCTTTCCTTCCCAAAACATGCAGTGAGTTCCAGCTGTTCCTTTTCCCCAGGATGTAACAGGCAGCCACTGGAGAGTTTCATAGGAAAAAAATAGAGTGAGCAGAGCTCAGTGCCCAGAGAAGTGGCTGGAAAATGACAGAAGCTGTGAGAGGATCTCTCAGCACCTTCCAGAGGCTCCCAGTGACCTGTCTGCACACAGTGGGACAGTGGTGGGATCAGTCTCATAGAGCATCCATCCTCCAGCCAAAATGGTTGGAACCTAGGAATTATTTCCATCAAATCATTTCCTGCAGCAGCAAAAGCAGCATTGTGGCAAAAAGCAAACGATGTGACTTCAATCCAAAACAATCTTATTTTGTCTAGTTTTTTTTTTTTAAGTAAAAAAAAGAAAAATAATCCACAATATGCCTCTGGAAAGATAAATATAATTGAAGGGACAAAAAAACCAACCTAAACCTCAAAAACATTACCACTTCTATTCTTCATTGACAAGCTGCCTCAGAGGCCTGGTAAGAAGAAATGTTCTCATGATATCTAGGCACAGAAAAAATAGCTTTCTTTTGACCAGGTGTGCAAATGCCTGAGCTTTTCTTTGAAAAATCTTCTCTTTATTTTTCTGCATGTGTAACATTAATTTCTTCTTCTCCTTTTCCTCCTTTTTTTTTTTAAATTTTGTTTTTTTTTTAAATTTCCTTCTGCTCCTGGAACCTCTCTTTCTGCTCTTTAACCCTTTACCAGGTGGTAAGTGCAGTCCTTCTAGTGTTTTGCTTTAAAGCACTGGCATTTGACTTTGTTATGATTGTGTTAAAAACAGTAAGGAATTCTGTTTGTCTGGAATCCTAAGTGATTGTGCAGTGTTCTTCCCTACTTAGCAAGCCATTAGCAGCTGATATCATCCCATGAAATGCTCCTGGTGTAGAGAAACCTCCATGAACTGTGGTGTACCTGGGAATGTGTGACTTGATCTCCCACCCCTCCTTGTTAGAGATGCTGCCATGATATTCCATGTCACTTTAGATTTTATTTTCCTTTTTAATGTTGTGTGTGTGTTGCGGTGTTTTGCTGTGAATTCCTGGAGTGGGAGATGCCCTTGGTGAGGAGAGGGGGGTGGATGTGTCTGTAAAGGGGCAGCTCCTCACAGCAGTGTCCTGGCATGGTCTGGTTCACCATTCCAGCAAATGGAATGGCACAGAGCTGGCACAGAGCTTTAGAGCAGGAGATTTTGGCCTTAGCACTGTTGATTTTCCACTTGGGTGCACTCAGACCCTGTTTCCAAACCACCCAGAACACTTTAAAATGAGACATTCCCTATTCATGGAAGCACCTGGAGCTGGTGTTAAAAGCCAGCAGTCACCAAGAACATGCCAAGCACAATAAGCATCCCGAGGCTGATGCCTTGGAGTGGCCACCTAAAACAGAGGCTAGACAAACTTAAGAGAGTAAAAGCAGGTATTTATTGAAGAACTTCAATAGGTACACTTTGGGCAGTCAAAAGCCTCTGAGGGGCTACACCCAGGATGGACAATGGCCATGAGTTCTTCAGACAATTTGAAGTTTGATTCATTTACATCTCAGGGGCTAATCCTCCAATTACAGCTTCAGGTAATGGAGTCATTTACTCCAAGTTATCCCCCTCAATTCACTGCTGTTTACATCTCTGGGGCCTGAGACAGTGAGGTGTTCTTGAGTTCCAGGCCTAGAGAGGAATTGTTTTATCTCAATGAAATGGGAGAACAGCAGCTGACAGGCCATGGAGTTTCAGAGCTATACACTAAAGCAGTGCAGGATCTGAAAAATAGAAAAGCTAAATTCTAAGGCATCAAGACTATACATGTAGGATAATCCAAGTTGTTGCAAATTTCTGCCTTGTTGTGCTGGTGCTGTTTGAGCTCCAGGAGTTCTTATGGCAAAGAAAGCACTGCCCTGCTCCATCTGCCCCAGGATGACAAAGCTCAGGGCTGTGTCCTTTCCCACTGCCTCTGTTGTCCCTCCTGGCCATGGGAGGACAGTGACAGATCAACACCTTTGCATCACCAGCACTCATGGGTGCATTTTTGTCCTTTAGGAAAGGCCACCTTCTGGAGAAATAATGGGATTTGTTCAAAAAGCAGAGCACCAAACAAAGCCTGAAATGGGATCCTGGGCAGGTCCTAACTCCATTTATCCATCACTATTAATCTAACAAGCCCTGTGGTCGTGTCCCTAAGCCGAGCTCAGGGCTCAGTGTCAGCAGCAGTGCTGTGTTTGCAGCACTGGGAGGGCTGGGGAGCTCTGAGGGGTGAGCAGGGTGACTCCAGGCTGCCCACAGCAGGTTTGTGTGGCCCAGGGCTCTCTGGCACCCAGCATTTGCAGGTTGGTTCCTAGCAGGGGTGTGATTTTGTTCCTGCAGCCTAGAACACATCCAGGACCAGATCAATTACCCAGCAATTAGCTGCTTTACCACAGCGTGGCTGCTGCCCCAGGTGAGCTCAGAGGTCCCTTACACCAGAGCAAGGGACAGATCACACAACAAAAAGGAAGGCATCCCTTGGGATGAACATGAGCCCCAGACATGCACATGAGAAACCCCAAAAGGGGCCTGTGAGACGTGATTTGTGTTATCTCACTGCATCCACTCACTTCAAAAATGCTTTTTGAAAAGCTAAATTCTAAGGCATCGAGACTATACATGTAGGATAATCCAAGTTGCAAATTTCTGCCTTGCTCTGCTGGTGCTGTGTGAGCTCCAGGAGTTCTTGTGGCAATGAAAGCACTGCCCTGCTCCATCTGTGCCCTGGGGCAAAGGTAAGACAAAGCTTAGGGTTGTGTCCTTACCCACTGCCACTGTTGGCCCTCCTGGCCATGGAGCCTCAGACACACACATGAGGAACCCCAAAAAGGGCCTGTGAGCCATGATTTGTGTTATCTCACTGCATCCACTCACTTCCAAAAATGCTTTTTGGACGTGCATCCAGTGCTGAATCACTCTGGGCTCGGAGGGCAGTGCTGAGCATTCTGCTCCCCTCCTCAGGGCAGGGCTGGAATGGGCACCTTCTCCCTGCAGAGCAATTCCTGTGCCTCAAAGCCTCAGGCAGCATCAGCTCCTTTCTGCAGGCTCCTTGCCCTCCTCCCTTTCTCCACCCACACTCTGTGGTGCTGCTGGATTTTTCCTTTATCTTTTCTGTCCCAAATTCACTGCTGGCCAGCCAGCACACAAGTCTCTCCTCTCTGCTGCAATCCCTGCATGTCTGCTCCTTTCCTGAGCCTTCTGCAGCCCCTGTAGCCACTGAAAGGACACAGGCACACAAATCTCTCCTTTCTGCTGCAATCCCTGCATGTCTGCTCCTTTCCTGAGCCTTCTGCAGCCCCTGTAGCCACTGAAAGGACACAGGCACACAAGTCTCTCCTCTCTGCTGCAATCCCTGCATGTCTGCTCCTTTCCTGAGCCTTCTGTAGCCACTGAGCCCTGGCTGGCAGCTCTGGCTGATGCAGCTCCCGGGGAGGAAGCCACGAGGGCTGAGCTGTGTTGTGCCACAGCGTCCCCAGGCAGTGCAGATTTGTAACAGTGCTTTACTCCCCTTTTTCTTGATCTCTCAAGGGAGCCGGCTCATCTGGAGCTGGCACCAGCAGGAGGCATAATTAGGAGTATCAGGCAGAGCTGCTCAAAGGCAGTGCCTGGCTGGCTGTGCAGCCCAGTTTGCACACACAGGAGGCTGTGACTGTGTTCACAGGGGTCTCAGGATGAGGGAAGAGATGAGGATCTGACTCCATGTTTCAGAAGGCTTGAATTATTATTTTGTGATATATATTATATTAAAACTATACTAAAAGAATAGAAGAAAGGATTTCCTCAGAAGGCTAGCTAAGAATAGAATAGAAAAGAATGATAACAAAGGCTTGTGGATTGGACTCTCTGTCTGAGCCTGCTGGTGGACTGTGATTGGCCATTAATTAGAAACAACCAACATGGGCTAATCAAAGATCCACCTGTTGCACTCCACAGCAGCAGATAATCATTGTTTGCATTTTGTACCTGAGGCCTCTCAGCTTCTCAGGAGGAAAAATCCTAAGGAAAGGATTTTTCACAAAAGATGTCTGTGACAGGAGGCAGGGGTGCAGGGGGCACCGTGAGCTGATCCCAAGGCCTCACTTCTTCCTCCTGCTTTCATCTCAGGAGATGCCCCAGGTCACCTGCAGTGCACATTTGTGGGCAGAGGTTTCTGGTATCATCTCTTTCAGGAGGTTATTTCCTTGCACAGAGGACACATCTCACCCTGCAGGGCATCTCCTGTATCCTCTGCTGCAGCTTCATCCCCTGCCAGACCCACTGAGGCCCTTCCTCTTCCTCACTGAGCCCTGAGCAGGGCTCTGACTCTGCTGTTCTGGGCCATCCTCCCACACCCTCCTGGATGCCCATACCTTGATGTGAAGCCCAGCAGTGTCAGGAAGCTGTTGGGACCCTCAGGACCACCAGTGGCAGCTCATGCTGTCCTCCCTGGCTCCACTGCCCCCTCCAAGCAGTGTCACTGGGGTCTGCCGCACACACTGAGGCTGTGAAGGGTATAACATGGCACTGGAGGCATTCATCTTTCCTTTGTGACATCAAACTCCTGTTTTTCAAACCCTATAATTGCCACTGACTCCTCCCCACCTCTGCTCCATCCCTCTGGAGAGGTGGGATTGCAGGGGAGGCTTGGGAAGGGGCTGCCTGCCTCGACCCTTGCAGGCTGAGGGAGTGAAAGATAAAGGGTTTGGGAAGACAGATGCCACAGGTGATATCAGGGATGCCAGGTGGCCTGGAAGCATCAGTCCCAAACATTGTTGGCATAAGTTGGTGCTGAGTGTGTTCCAGGCTGTGGGATTCTCCCAGTGTACATGTGTTGCCCTCTCCACAGTACCAGTGTCTGGACCATTTCTTTCTGTACTGGCAATCAAAAATAACAGCTTCCATCAAGGACCAGCACTCCCCTGCCCAGTGCTGGCTGTTCCAGGTGCTGGCACTGCAAGCTCTCACAATTTCTCTCACAGCAGGCTTGGAGCCCCATCCAAACATTGTCATTTCACCAGGTGGAGTGCTTGTCTTGAGTTCTGAGACACAGAGCCTGCACCCAGGGCCACTCCAACAAGAGCTGGAGAGGCCATTTTCAGGTGTCTTATTTCCACCATTAAAAAAGAGGCCTTTTGAAACATTTGGGTGCTGGCATGAGCAAATAAAGCAGAGAGCCCAACAGCAAATCAGATCAGAAGCCCTTTGAGCTCTTGGGACAAGCCCAGGCTTCAGCACTACATATAAACTTGTTCTTTGAAAGTCACTGATGAAAGTCAAAACTCTCCACAAGGTTAATGAGCTGCTTCTTTGCCTTACAGAACATTGGCAAGAAGATGTCATGCCAACAGTTCATAGCAAACCTGGATGGGCTGAACGATGGGAAGGACTTTGCCAAGGATTTGCTGAAGGTAATGTGATATAAATAGACAGTGGGATAGTGCCATTATTATTGCAGTGCCACCTAGTCCTGCTGGGACACCCTGAGCCCTTCAATCAGCATTTTTCAGTTGTTTCAGGAGAAGAATTGTAACCCCCATGAATGTCTCTGCTAGCTTGCAGTGAGCCAAAATATGTAAATATGTCTGTTCCCTGGTGGTGTTTTGTCCAGATTTGTGGCATGCCTGCCCCCAGAGCCTACCAGGGGCCCTTTTCCCCCAGCATTTCAGACAATGCCCAAAGCAAGGTACTCCCCACCCCAAGGCACAACCATCCAGCAGCAAAACTTTTCTTGGCCTGCACTACCACGTGATGAAATGCAATGTTCCAACACAACCAGGGCAGTACCATGGGATCTGGTTAAATGTCCCAAAGGCAGTATTTTCTCCTGCCACATGGTTTAGCAGCACCACTGCTCTCTGCACCTGCTGCAGGTCCAGCAGCCTGACCTGAATTTCACTGTATGGAAGGAGGTTGGAACGAGAGGTGCCACATCAGGGGTGTCACATCCTGTCTGGGGTGACATCCCCATCTCCCAGCAGACCTCACCCTATTCTGCCCCTCTGTATGGTTACGACCACCTCCACATTCTGCTCTGCTAGCCCATTCCTGCTTCTTTTCCAGTGTTCCAGGGAAGCCACTGGGATTGTGCACAGAAGGAACTGGAAAAGCTGATTCATCCCTCCCCTGCTACTCAGTTCAAGCAAGGTCATTCATCCCTCCCCTGCTACTCAGTTCAAGCCTCCCCTGTCATTTCACCTGGTTAAGACACTGAAGGTGTCATGGCATATCCCAGACTCTTCTCCCACTGTGTGTAGGCCAGGATTCACTCAGAACTAGGTCCAGCACCCAGAATGAGTCAGAAATGTCGTATTCAGGCTCCTGAGCAGGGCTGGCTGCCAGAGCCCTCTGCTGCTGCTGTGTCCACCCAATTCCCAGCATGGCACACACAAAGAAGGGGTCCAGCAGGACAGCAGCCATCCTGCTCACTGGGAAAAGCTTCTCCAGGACAGGTCAGCAGGGAAAGGATCTCCAAGAACGCAGGGTGTGGAGGAGGAGATGTGTCCACAAGCAGACACAGCTAATTCCATGTTCTTTTTTCAGACACTGTACAACTCCATCAAGAATGAGAAGCTTGAGTGGGCCATGTAAGTATATGCTGAGCATTAAAGGGATTGTGTGTCTTTCCAAGTGGCTGGCAGGTCCTAAGCCATGTTTTCAATCCCAGAGTATTTCCTGCCAAGCCCTTAAGTGCTGGAGTCCCTCTGCAGACAGACAAATGGAGTTTATTTATGGCTTAGACACAAAGGCAGTTGGGAAGGTTGGTGACAGTCTGTGGATCCATGACTAAAGGAAGGGAATGCCCTCTTTGTTTACTATTACACTTGTAAAATGCTGGTTCCTCTCCAGGTGCTTCAGAAGTCTTTGCACAAGCAAAGATCTGGGGTTATTTTGGTCATGGAGACTTTCCATCTCTCCCACGTGGGTTTTTTTCTGGAAATAGTATCTGAGAATCACTTAAAAATGAAGAGACCTTGTGATATCTCCAGTTCAGCTCCCTCCTCAAATTATGGTCATCATTGAATTCAGACCAGGGTGCTCAGGGCTTTGTTCAGTTTGATCCTGAAACCCTCCAAGGATGGGGAACCCACAGCCCCTCTGGATCCACAAACCAATACTTTATTTTTATGTGAGTGGCCTTTTCTCTTCTCTCTGTTGTTTTGACTTCTGCCCACTGTCTCCTGTCCTTGTGCCATGCACCACAGTGAAGAGCCCAGCTTTGTCCTCTCAATAACCCCTCACACGAGGCTGCCCTGAGCCATCTCTTCTGTAGATTGAACAAGTCCAGTTCTCTCAGCTGTTTCTTACATTGCAAGTGCTCCTGCCTGTCACGGGGTTCACAGGGGTCTGAGGATGAGGGAAGAGATGAGGATCTGACTCCATGTTTCAGAAGGCTGATATATTATTTTATGATATATATTATATTAAAACTATACTAAAAGAATAGAAGAAAGGATTTCATCAGAAGGCTAGCTAAGAATAGAAAAGAATGAATAACAAAGTCTTGTGATTGGCCATTAATTAGAAACAACCACATGAGCCCAATCCCAGATGCACCTGTTGCATTCCACAGCAGCAGATAACCATTGGTTACATTCTGTACCTGAGGCCTCTCAGTTTCTCAGGAGGAAAAATCCTAAGGAAAGGATTTTTCAGAAAATATCATGGCTACCCCAGCCCCCAGGTTTCTTGGCCTCAGCTGAAGTCTCTCACCTTGCTGATGCCCTGTGCTGTGCTGGGGCCCGGCAGTGTTTGCTGTATCACCATAGGATGCAGGGAGGGCAGAGCAGGCCATCACTTCTCTTTGCCTCCTCACTGTGCCGCTGTTACACAGCCCAGGATGCTCCTGCCCTCTGCTCCTGCCAGGACACACCGGCTGCTGCTGCTGCTGCTCCTGCTCATGCTCATCACCCGCAGCCCCAGTGCAGCACTCGGGTGCTCCTGGCCCTCCCAGCGGTGGCTTTGTACCCCTCTTTTTTATGCCATCCACACGTTCGATGAGATTTGTTACCCTGAAAGGAGCCTGGAAAGGCTGGCAGGGTGGGCTCCATCACAGGTCACACTGCACCTTCCTCAGTCCTCCTTCCCCTGCTCTGCCACTCAGAGCACGGGCCAGGATCACCAGCGAGGTCCCCAACTCCAGTGTCTCTCGAGGGGACGCCCGTGGCAGACCTCAGCTCTTGAGCTGGCACAGGGGACATTCCTCTCTTCTCTCCTCAATCTTAGACCTCTCTTGTCTCCGGACAGAGCAGGATCTTCTGTGCCATCACCTGCTCTCTTCCTCATCGTGCCCTGACCAAACAGAGCACCAGGAGCGGGTTGGATCCTCCCTCCGTGACTCCCTGCGTGGCGGGGCCATCGCGCCTGGGCTCTGTCACGAGAGGGAGCTGCGGGCTGCTCCATGGAAGGGCAGCTCGGGATGCGGGGCTGTGCTTACACAGCAGCGCCCGCCAGCACCGCCCCTGCCCGGCCACGTACCGGGGATGGCACCCTGCCAGGGTCCCGGGGATGGCACCCGGGTGTACTGCAGGGATGTCACCCTGCCAGGGTCCCGGGGATGGCACCCGGGTGTACTGCAGGGATGTCACCCTGCCAGGGTCCCGGGGATGGCACCCGGGTGTACTGCAGGGATGTCACCCTGCCGCGGGGGTCCCGGGGATGTCACCCTGCTCAGGCGCATCCCGGGGATGTCACTTTGCCGGGGATGTCACCCTGCAGGGTCCTGGGAAGAGGCTGCCTGGGCATGTCACCCTGCTTGGGCACTTCCCGGGGATGGCACCCTGTGGGGTCCTGGACATGTCACCCTACTCAGGCACATCCCGGGGATGTCACCTTGCCAGGGATGTCACCTTGCCAGGGATGTCACCTTGCTCAAGCACATCCCAGGGATGTTACCCTGCCGGGGTCCCAGGGATGTCACCCTGCCTGGGCACATCCCGGGGATGTCACCCTGCTCAGGCACATCCCGGGGATGTCACCTTGCTGGGGATGTCACCCTGCTGGAGCACATCGCGGGGATGTCACCCTGCCACGGAGGTCCCAGGGATGTCACCCTGCCCGTGCACATCCTGGCAATGTCACCCTGCTGGGTTCTGGGGATGTCACCCTGCTCAGGCACATCCTGGGGATATCACCGTGCCATGGGGATCCCCGGGATGTCACTCTGTGGGGACGCAGGGATGTCACCCTGCTCGGGCACATCCCGGGGATGTCACCCTGAGGGGACCCAGGCATGTCACTCTGCTTGAGTACATCCTGGGGATGTCACCCTGCCAGGGTCCCACTGCCGCGGGGCAGCTCCAGCCAGAGGCGTCCAGATCCCCGCTGCCTTTCTTCACCCACCTCACTGTACCCCTGCATCCCTTCACCCATCCCAGCCAGCCTGGGGCCTGCCTTGCTGCAGGGTGTCCTGCTGGGCTGCAGGCTCAGAGCCCTCAGCTCCTCTGCAGGGGGACAGATGCCGCCTGACATGGGGGCCCTGGCTCAGGGGCTCCCTGGCACAGGGTACCTGGTTTTCTGTCAGAGACCTGGCACTGAGTCATAACCTTGCACAGCCAGGACCCTCTTCTCTCTGCTGGCCTCTGCCTTGTGTCCTTGTCCATCCCAGGAAAGGAGATGCCCTTGCCCACAGATGCCACCAGACAGGCAGGTATGTGACCAACAGCAAGGGGCACAGAGGGGTGCCTGAGCCCCACTAACTCCCCAGCCAGGAACAGGATCTGGGCTCTGCCTGAGCCCCAGGACTCCTGTGGGCTGAGAAATCATCCTTCTCGTCCAAGAGGTGTCTGATACTTCGGCCATCTGCTTGCTGCAGGTGAGGAATTGTGTTTTACTGCTCACATCCCAGCCAGTGGATTCACTGAGGGTCAGTCCTCAGCTGAGGTCTGGTCCCAATCTGATCTGCAACCAGAGGTGAACACTCATCCCATTTAGACACTGACATGTGTCAGACAGGGCAGAAAAGCCCTGTTTGCTCTTTCTCCCTTGTGTCCCAGGGACACTGGGAACTATCACTTCCCATACAAGTTCTGCTTTCTTTGTGCCAGAGTAGGTTCATCTCCCAAATGTCTGCAGATCTTCTGTTCCTCAAAGATGCAGAGGACATTCCTAAAAAAGGTACTTCACTGTCTAGGAGGCTGCAGGCATTGCCTCTGAGCAGCTGGGGAATGCTGGTAATACCTTGGTCTTCAGCAAAAATCCTCCTTAAGCTCTGGCTTTAGGACACAGAATTGAAGGCTTTTCCTGTGAAATATTTGCAGTCCTCAGCATGGGATGTCTGCAGTTTCTTGGTGTTCAGACCAGCACCCAGTCCCTTACCTGTTCTGAGTGACCTCACAGTGGGACCACTGGGACAGTTACCTGCCACCCACACTCCTCCCAGCCCAGACCAGCACTATGGGCACTCTCTCTGTTATGGTCCCAACACCTCTTTCCTTTTTCTCCCTCTGACCAGCCCTGTAAATAAAAACTCTAAACCCATTAATAGAGCAGCTTTGCATGCTGACCAAAGCCACATCTCTCTTCTCTGATTCTGTTTCCAAGTGACGAGGACGAGCTGAGGAAGTCGCTCTCGGAGCTGGTGGATGACAAATTCGGAGCCAGTGCCAAGAAAGTGACGAGGATTGTGGACAGCAGCAACCCCTTCCTGGACATCCCCCAGGCCCTGAACGCCGTCACCTACAAGCACGGCGTCCTCACCCGCAAGACCCACGCAGACATGGATGGCAAGAGAAGTACGTGCCCAGGGACAGGGACAGGGACAGGAGAGGTGCCCCAGGCAGTCCCAGAGCCTTGCCCTGCCTCTCCTGGTGAAGGCATTTCCTCACCACATCCCAGGCAGCACAGGAAAGATGCCCACAAGTGCTAGGACAGAGGAAAAGGAGGGTGTTTTGAGGCATTTGTAGATGGGTTTTCAGGAAGCCTCAGTGTTCCCTTCTCACTGCCAGGCAATCTAACCCAGACACACCTGGTCTTCCATCCCCCAAATCCCAGTCTCTGAGCAGTGGGGGAAGGCTGGTTCCTCAGCAGCTGTCCACTCCAGCCCTGGCCTTGGGGACAGTCTGGCCTGCCAAGCTTTGCTCCTGTCCATGTCCTGCCATGTGCTGCCTGGGCAACAGAACAGCCCATAGCTCTGCTACCAGCACATGGCATTACAGGAAAGGTAAAGGTATTTGGGAGCTGGTAATGAATAGAGATTAATTAAACCTTGGGTAATTCCTTTTGCTAATTGATATGATTGGCCCAATCACTGCAGCTGATTAAAGAGTCTTGAGGAGAGATTACCACCAAAGGCCTCCCTTGCTTCCAGCACCTTCTTAGTAGCCCATGCTTGGAGGATCAGCTGTCTGGTGGGATGTGGATGGCTCCCCTCACCTCCCACCCCTCTCCAGCTTCTGCCAAGCTCTCTGTCCCAGACCCATTGAGATGGTAATGCTCCCTCCTCAAGGGAACAGAAGCTGCCTTATCCAGCTGCTCAATTCCAAGCAGAGGAGCTCAAGGAATGTCTCTGCTCTCCAAGCATTAGGTCCAAGGAACATGAACCTGAGTTTGGAGGAGCAGAGACTTCCAGGTGTCCACTGGTAGCCCTGTACCAGCTCATGTCTGGTTCTGACCTGCTTGTGTTCCTGCTGGGAGGCTGCAGAGCCCAGCCACTGTCCCTCAGACACCTGTCCCTGCTCACAAACCACTGGTGAGCCACAGCCTGGGGGTGTGGGAGCTCTGGACATCAGGGAGTGTCTCTGGTGGGTCAGGAGAAGGACTGGGTTTGCCTGGAAGGTCAAGCAGCACTGACAGACATGTACAATCAAATATTCTTCCTTTTTTAGCTCCCAGAGGAAGAAGAGGTTGGAAGAAATTTTATGCTGTGCTTAAGGGGACCGTCCTTTATTTACAAAAGGTAACCATGGGGGATTCTCCCCTTTGCTGAATCCTGCTGTCTCCAGAGCTGTCATGCAGCCACACACCCAGGCAGAGGTGAATCCATGTCCTAACTCATGCATGGATATGGACATGTCAGAGCTCCTCCAGAGACCAGGGCTGGAGGATGCTCTCATCTTTGGTGCTGCTGTTCATGCTCAGGGCACCATTCACAGTCTCAAAGGGAACCCTGGAGGAGGAAGCATGAAAGAGGAAACACAGATTTCTGCAGAAGGATCCCAGCAAGTAGGAGCTGTTGGGGAGGATAAATGAACAGATGATATGGAAGAGGTGAAATAGGATGCTGGGGAGAAATGAAACAGGAAGGTGAAGAGGTGGAGCATCTGACCAGTCTTATCCTGCCTATAGTTTTATTTGCTGGCATAGATCTGATTATGCACAGCTTTATTGAGTCTGGCATAGGAAGCCAGCTGATGTAATATCTCTGGGTTTCACTAAAGCTTTTGATGCTGTCTCTCACAGGATCCTTCTGGACAGAATGTCCAGCACACAGCTGGATAGACTCATCCTCTGGTGGGTGAGCACTTGGCTCATGGGTGGGGAAAAAGGGTGACAGTGACTGGGGTGACATCAGACTGGTGACTTGTCACTAGTGGGGTTCCACAGGGCTCCATCCTCTGCCCTGTGCTCTTCAACATCTTCATAAATTACTTGGACACAGCACTCAAGGGAATACTGAGTTAGTTTGCAGGCAATACTAAACAGAGAGGAGCTCTTGACTCCCTCAAAGGAAAGGCCCTGGAGAGAGACCCTGACAAATGAGAGGCCCAGGCAATCATTGACTGAATGAAGTTTAACAAAGGCAGTGCTGGATTCTGCACCTGGGACAGGGCAATCCTGGATGCACAGACAGACTGGGGAATGAGAGGCTGGAGAGCAGCTGTGGAAGGGGACCTGGGAGTCTTGGTTGATGGCCAGTTGAATGTGAATCAGCAGTGCCCTGGCAGCCAGGAGGGACATCTGTGCCCTGGGGACATCAGGCCCAGCATTTCAGTAAGGCTCTCAGACACAGTGTGGGATTGTTGGGGTGTCCTGTGCAGGGCCAGGAGTTGAGTTGGTGGTCTCTGTGGGTCCTTTCCAGCTCAGAAGATTCTGTGATTGCATGGTTCTATGCTGAAAATTTATATTCTTCAGGACCTTGATGACCTGGGTCCTTCCGTGGGCTGTCAAGTGACACTTTGTGCCTCTCTCCATCTCTGTTCATTGTGTAGCTTCCTCCAGTCAGCATAAGTGTAATTCCCAGGTCCTTGTGGGACACAAAGTCACCATGAAATAGCTTCCCTGAATGCTCTAACATTCAGCTCTCTGGAACTTGGATGCTTGGAGGATTTGATGGAAAGTTTTTTCTGAGGGAAAATCTGAGGAGACCGGATAGGGGCTCACTTGAATGTCAGTGTGAGCCAGCCCAGGATGCCAAATGTTCATTATCAACATCACCCACTGAACTAGCCTGAGCTACCTGAGCAGCACATGCTGTGCAGTAACTTGTGACAGTGTTCACAGGGGTCTGAGGATGAGGGGAGAGATGAGGATCTGACTCCATGTTTCAGAAGGCTTGATTTATTATTTTATGATATATATTATATTAAAACTATACTAAAAGAATAGAAGAAAGGATTTCCTCAGAAGGCTGGCTAAGAATAGAATAGAAAAGAATGAAAACAAAGGCTTGTGGCTCAGACTCTCTGTCTGAGCCTGCTGGACTGTGATTGGCCATTAATTAGAAACAACCAACATGGGCCAATCCCAGATGCACCTGTTGCATTCTACAGCAGCAGATAACCAATGGTTACATTTTGTACCTGAGGCCTCTCAGCTTCTCAGGAGGAAAAATCCTAAGGAAAGGATTTTTCATAAAAGATGTGTGCAACAGTAACCCATTGAACTCACCTTGCTGGAGCAGCACTCCCCGTGGGTAGATGCTCCTGCCTCTTGCAGCATTATCTCCACAGCAATGAGAGTAAACAAACAGTGGATTATATAAGAGAGGCAGAAAGGTCCTGGGGGCAGCAGGAGTTATGACTCAGAGCTCATAGCACACCCCAATGCCTCTCGTGTTTCGCCAGGTCCCGTGGCACACGTCAAAGGGCAGCAGAAACCTGGCAGCAGTGGATGCTCACTCCCAGTGTGGGTTGCTCTTAGCCCAGTGGTGTTTTTACAGCTGTGCCACTCTCTCCTGCACCTTTGGGAAGCTGCAGCACAGGGGGGAGCCCAGATCTCCTCCAGCCCTCCAAGTGTGGTGCTCTTCAAGCCAGCAGCACTCTACTCAGACCTCAGTCCTTTTCTCATTACACCTCTTCACATGGAGTCCACCAGAGTCCTCATTCTATCCCATGGGTTGCACATGAGGATTTAACTTGTACAGTTACCATCAGCATTTCACTGTGTGACACTTTTTCTGTGGGAGAAAAAAAGGCATTTCAACTATCACAGAACCATTTGGATCTAAATGAATTTTCTGCCAAGGGCTTCTCTTGGGATGAGTCTGATGAGAGGCTGTATATTGAGAATGAAATACCCTTTCAGGATGGAATTTTCTTCGCTGGCAGCAGAAGGAGCTGTGAAGCCAACATTGTCATTGCTGGGGCAGAGGGGCTCGGGGCTCTCTGCTGTACTTGCAGCAGTAACCACTCATTAACAAAGTTCATTATGTTTGTCTGAGGTGTTTAGGATTTAAAAAGAGAGCAAGGATGAGGCTGACGTGGCAGTGAGGAGATCAATGCTCTTATCTCAATGACCTTCAGATCAAATGGTTCAGAGACTGAGGGCTTTCTTTATGGACAAGGACTGCAGGAACAAAACACCCAAGATTTGGCTGTGTTATGAAAGTGTCTGATAAAGAAGAGCCATGACTGATGTGTAATTAGCAGGAGGGACCAGAATTGCCAAGGATGCCCCAAGGAAGGAGCATTTGGAACAACAACAAAAACAAACCGAAGGAATGTTTGGGCAAAGGATTTGGGGAAAGAGGGGTTTCTTACTGGTGAGCTGCTGCCAGACTGAACTGTAATCCTCTCCAGGGAATTCCTTGGGCTTGGCTATAGACAGTGTCTGTCAGGCTTGCAGAGACAGGACAGAAGGATGAGAACACGAAGACAAAGTCCTTGCCCTGTCACTTGCAAACATTCCCAGCACCACCAGAGAGTGGATAAATGGAGAGTGGATAAACATCCACCTGCCCTGTGGATCCTTGGTGTCATTTCTTGCCTTCGGGGTGGTTTGCAGAACAAAGGAATTGCACAATACAGGAAGGAAGTGGTGTGCCAGCCTCCCAGGCTCTCAGCAGAAGACAACTGCAGATAAACACGAGGTGGAACCTTGGCTGAGCATAAATCACTGGGGAAAGATTCTCTGATGGGAAGATAGAGGAGAAAGTAACTGCTTCCAGAAGCACCTGATGTCATGGAGCACGGCTTCAGCTTGTTCCACTTTTCTGCTCAGACCAAATTAAGGATCTAGGCTTTAATAGGAAATTCTTGTAAGTTGAACAGGGAACTTCATTTGGTTTTGAGGAGCAAGTTGAGTATAAATAAGACTGAGAGGTAGAGGAAGGGTGTGAGGAAGGAGGGGCTGGGTAGGTGGGTGTATAGAAAAGAGGAATGGTCAGATACAGAGAGATGTGGACATAGCACAGGCAGAAGGGTGGGTGGACAGGTAGAATTCAGTCTGACAGAAGCAATTCAGGCAGCAGCCATAAGCCTGATGAGGAGATGTCACATGTCATTGACTTGCTGGTGTTAATTGCTGGATCAGCATGTTCCAGCACAGTCTGCTGAAGCAATTGCTTGATCCCCTAAAGGGATGCAGCAGAGTCTGGAGGAAGAAATGCAGGCTTGGGAGCAGGGCACACCTCTCCTGTGCACTAATCTGCTCTGGGCACTGACTCATTCCATGGCCTTTGGCAACTTACTTCACCTCTGTGAAATGGGGATAATAACCCTTAATCACCACACATAGAGGGGGGTTAAGAAAAATGATGGAGAGCTTAAAGCATGAGGTGCTTTTGCACAGAAGTGCTTGAAAGGGTGCAGGTCTTCCCACAGGTCCTGTCCCCAACCAGGAAGGGGTTCCCAGCAAGCCCTGAGCCACAGGTGCTGTCCCATGCAGGCAGACCCTTGCCAGGTGCTCTAAGACCTTGCCTAGACTGAAAAGGGCACAGGGGTTCATTTTCCTAATTAAATGGTTTGTTTAGGATGGTAGATGTGAGGTGAAGAAAAGAAAGAAGAGGAAAAGCCACTCACAAGCCAGAGCATGAGGAATATCTGTCAGTCCATGGCCACATTCCCAGCACTGCCCAGGGCTGGCTCTGAGGCCAGAGGAGAGGCAGCAGAACTGATACACTGGGCTCTCCCACCCCATCCAGCTGCCCTCCAAAGGCAGGCACAAGAGCCAGATGCTTTTTCTTGGCAAAGCAAGCTTTGAGATTAGCTGTGGATCTGCTCAGCAGGGGACAGGGACCCAAAGGCACCAGGATCTCCCAGCATTATCAGCCAAACGTGCCATTGTGACACCTGGCATTGGGATGAGCATCCTGGAAGAGCCATCCCAAGCAGGGAGCCTCCAGCACTGCTCACTGCTGTGAACAGCAAGGCAGAGAGAACCTGCTCTGTTCAGCCTCACCTTGATTTACTGGGCCCAGCATTAGAAAAAGAAGATTGGATTTTTCCTTCCACCAGCATTGATGCCTGAGAGCCTGAAATCCATGGAGGCAACACTTGATGATTCCATTCAAGATGAGGATCTGCATTAGTCAAAGCACTCAGCAGCTGTGGCAGTTTCCTCTTGTCACACACCATTAAGCTGGGCTAGTTTGCACTGTATTTGCAGAAAGCTTATTTTGAAATAAGAGATCATGGGCAGCACAGCCAGATTTATTCAAATCCAGAGAGCTTCAGCCTTGGAAAAATATCCCAAATTGAAGTCTGTCTGTAATACATAAGGTCTGAGCAGCAATGTCTTCCTCAAGCAAATATTTCCCTTGCAGTGGGGTAACACATTAGGTCTTCACAAGGCAAAGCATTTGTTTTTCTTTGCAGAAAAGGCTGACAGCCCATCCCTCTGCTACTGAAATCACCACAATGGCAAGGTCATCTGTCCTGCCCACCTGAGTGTCTCCCCAAACACAGGATGCCTGCAGCACCCCCCAGCCTCCTCTGCTGGAAATTCAGGGCTTTTCTCTGGGATTCACCATCCCCAGGGTCCTGTGCCAGACATCTGTGGGTGGGCCCATGGCACTTTTTTGTACCAGGCCAAGTTACATTTGGTGATGAGCACAGGATGGCAACCATTCTCCTGGACAGGATTATTGCTTTGAAAAAATGAAGGAAGAAAGACTTCAGAAACATAAGGAGCAAGAGCTGGGTGAGCCACATGTATGGGCTGGTCCTCAGTGCTCTCAAGAGCAGCAGAGGGGAAACCTTCCTGCCCCTACAGCAGAGAACAGCCCCATTGCTCAGGGTTCCCATCCCAAAGGCTGCAGCACAGCTCCTCCCTGAACAGCTGCATTTGTACCAATGGGACATGGGAAACAGGAAACAAACATCTTTTTGCAAATCTGCACAACAGTTCTGGCTTGGAAGCTGAGGAAGGCTTGGGATGTACAAACCATCATCACCAGACAGACCTGGCCTGGTGCTGACAGCCCAGGGCAGTCAAGGAGAGCAGAATACAGAGCACATGAATCCTGCAGCACTGTAATCATCAGGGCAAGGCAGGGCCTTCCAGGGACACCCTGCCCTGGCATGGGCTGGTGGTTTGCTTTAGCCAGGGCCAGGTTCTTCCACCAGGCTCTTTTTTCACCTATCCATCCATCCCTCTGTCCATCCCTGCCATCCCACCATCCAACTGGTTGAGCTGGCAATGATGCAGAGTGGGAGGCAGGATATTGTGTTAAGTCACCAGGAGAGTAAAAGGGTAAACAGAGGATTGACTGAACTTTTTTTCCTAGAAAGTGCTGTGCCAAGATCATCATTTCAGAGTCCCATGTTTGGTATTTTCTACATTTTTATAAAATATAAACACATGCAGTTACTGCTACATTCCCTACTTGTGTGAAGTGGGGAAAGTAAAGCAGGAATACAGGGAATGCTGCTGCAGTTTGCAAGTGCCAGGCTGAGGAATTACAGGGGACACCATGCCAAAGGAGCATGTGTACTAAAGGGAGACCAAAGCTGGTTCAGGGGGGCCACTCTCAGACTGGCAACTGCCCATCAGGCCCCTCACCTGTACAGAGGTGCCCTGGCTGCAGGGATGCTGCTGTTCAGGGCTACCTTTCTCCACACAGCTGTAGTGACAGGACCAGGAGCAAGGGGTTTAAACTGAAAGAGGGGAAATTTAGGTAGATATAAGGAAAACATTCTTCCCTGTGAGGGTATTGAGGCCCTGTCACAGGCTGCCCAGAGCAGCTGTGGCTGCCCCATCCCTGGAAGTGTCCAAGGCCAGGCTGGACGGGGCTTGGAGCAGCCTGGGATAGGGGAAGGTGTCCCTGCCATGGCAGGAGGTTGGAATGGGATGAGCTTTGAGGTCCTTTCCAGCCCAGACTGTTCTCTGAGTCTGTGAAGATGCAGCACCAGGGCAGGTGCTCATTGAGATCCTCTGCTGATTGGGATTTGCATCCTGGTTTGAGCTCTGCACTTTGGGGGAAGCTCTGCAGAAACCTGGCCCTGCTTTGTGCCTCCCCACAGAGCCTCAGGCATGTGCTGTGTTAGAAATAACTATTGATAATTATGTTTAAAACTTTCATCTCCTTCTTTACATCTTCCCAGTGAACTTAATGATGGAAGCAGTTGCCAGATGTTAATTATTATCATTATCAGCTCCTAGCATTTACTGTACAAAGCAGTGCTTTTCCTGGTCTTGGCACTCTGTGATTATAGCACAGGGAGAAAGGCAGGTTCATTAAAGCATCCCACAAATGTTAGTGTTGTCATTATCCAATTAACATTCCTCTTCACAGGATGAATATAAACCTGACAAAGACCTCTCTGAAGTGGATCTGAAGAACGCCATCCGTGTGCACCACGCCTTAGCCACAAAAGCCTCTGACTACAGCAAGAAGTCCAACGTGCTCAAGCTGAAGACAGCTGACTGGAGAGTCTTCCTCTTCCAGGCCCCGTGAGTGCCAGCCCTCCCTGCAGTGCCTGGGTGGGCAGCCTGACCTCCAGCCACTGCCAGACTGCCTTGGGCCTGGCCAGACCAGCACACGCCTTAGGGGCACACCCGGGGGGAGCAAGGGGCTGAGGGTCATTTCTGCAGGGCTGTGCTGAGGATTGGCTCGTGGGTCACAGTTTCTTGGTAGCTTTGTGCCAGTCCTTGAGGTCCTTCCCAGCTGTCACCAAGGCAGGCTGAGCAGGATGGGCTGGTGTCACTCTAGGACACGAAATAGAAAGACGCAGACACTGGATTCTCCAAGGTGAAAAAGAGGGAAGTTTAATTTTGACTTTATAGATTTCCAAAAGTGACAGTGGGTTGGAGGGTGACAGTGCCACCTCTCCACTGTCCACACTGTCATTGTCCACACTGGACAAACCAACAGTCCATCAAATTTCTTCTCCTCCAGAAAAGAATGCAAAACAATAAGTTATTTACAGAAAAGCACGTGAGAAAGTTTGTTACAAGAAACATCAGAAGACATAGAAGAGCTCAAAAGAACAGGGGGACAGGCTGGGATGTGCAGGGCTGAGTGAAAGGGCTCCTCTTGCTAACTTCTGTTGGTGTATTCTGGAAGGGACAACATCTGTGTGGTGCAGGTGATGGTTCCCCTTGTCATCTTCTGATGGGGAAACTGTCTAAAGCTCCTTAAAGCAGCCTCCCCAGCCAGGGCAGATGTTTTACCTGAGTCCCTTGCTGAGGAATGTGATGGTGTTAGTAAGTGTCAAGTGTGATGAAGTCATCTTCTGTCTCATGTTTTTCATGTCTTGTGCTGAGAGAGGTGACATTGTCTGTAGGGTTGGGGTACTAATGTCAAACTAAAGCTTGACATCTGAATTTGTGCAGCAAACATGCACTTGAAGGCTTGGGGGAGCAGTGTCTGGACAGATTTGATGAAGGAAACACTGGAGACCCTGGGCAGTGTCTCATAAATGACCTAAGTGACATCCTGCTCTGTGGAACCTCTGCTGTGTGGCTCTTGCTCTCCTAAGAGCAGGACATCCTTGGCTCTGGCCTCTCCACAGCTCCTCAGGAATGCAACCAGAGCTGATGAGGAGGGCAGGACTGCCCAGACTTCGAGGGGCAGACAGCAGCCCTGGGATCATCAGGGCACTGTAGAGGAGCCAGTCAAACAGTGCTTCCCTCTGTTCATAACCTGCCACTGAAGTGACATCAAAGCAAGGCCACCCATGTGTCCTTCCTGAGCTCCAGGGTGGCTCCAGGGCTGTTGTCAGCTGTTGTCTGGTCCTGATTCAAGAGCATTTACAGATCGCTTCTCTTCTTCCCTCTTCCATAACAGAAGCAAGGAAGAAATGCTCTCCTGGATCCTGAGGATCAACCTTGTTGCTGCCATTTTCTCTGCTCCAGCCTTCCCAGCTGCAATCTGCTCCATGAAGAAGTTCTGCCGCCCGCTCCTGCCCTCATCCATGACCAAGCTGTGCCAGGTAATGTGTGAGAGAAGGAGTGCTGGAGGGGTGCCCAGTGCTCAGCAAGCCCTTCAGCACAGGATGAGCTCATCTGCAGCTCCCCCTGTTCCTGCCTGATGGACACACTCAGGTGCTCAGTGCAGGAACAGGGGAGTGGGGTAGGCAGCTTGGACAGATGTGGAAAGTCCCAGCCTGTGGCCAGTGCTCCTTTTGCAGTGGCTATAAACAGCCCTGTGCACACACTTGCCTCTTGGTTCTGGCTTGTTTATTGTTTTTTGCCCACCACATCCCAGCACCTTCCTGTTGCTGGAGTGGAAAGAGCAGAATAGCTCCAGAGTTGATGCTGCAGAGCCCAACAGGTTTGGTTTATGTCATGGCACCCTCTTGTTTCTGGAGCTCAAAACCCACAGACAAAAGGGATGTCTGGGTTCCAGTCAGGAGGGAAAGCTTTGGAAACAAGGGGGCACAGTGCACCAGGCTCAGCTAACCAAGAGCAGCTGCCATCCAAAGAGTGGCTTTTGTTTCCCTTTCAGGGAAGGCCCAACGTGCCTTAGCACTTCCCAAAAGTAGGGACACACTGCCACTGCCCCTCAGCAAAGGTGGGGACAGCCTGAAACGTCAGGGCAGAGACACAGCTGCTGTCTGCTGAGACAGATGTGGCCAGATGGTCACTTTTGTCAGAGCCCAGATGGGGAGGGTGCCTCTATCTCTGAAAAGAGCAGGATGAGCAGCTCCTGGGACAGCACTGCTTCTGCCTGGCTGGTACAGGATGCACATTACAGGAGCATTCTGTGCTTATGATGCCAAAGATGCCTCGGTGCCAAAGAAATCCACTCTTGGCACTTGAGATACCTGAGCTTTGCTCTCACTCCAGTACCTGTGTTTGAGCTGCTCCTTATCAGATGAATTTGCAAGTGCACAGCACACCTTTGGCTCCAGCACAGGGGCTGAGCTCAGGGCCTTGCAGAGAGAGTTCCCCCAGCCACAGGCAGGAGGAGCACTTGGGTGCTGCTCTCCACGTTCTCATACCTGACACGCTTCTCTCGGCAGGAGGAACAGCTGAGGTCTCATGAAAATAAAATGAAGCAGATTGCAGACGAATTAGCAGAGCATAAATTACATCCTGTAGAGAAGAGCCTCAAGTCAAAAGAGGCTGAGGAATACAGACTCAAAGAACATTACCTAATATTTGAGGTAAAGGAACTTTCATCTTTTCTGTGATAAATGGTACCTTGGCTGATTGAGGAGAGCAGAACTCCAGAGTGGGTGCTGTGAGTCTGGGAGAGTGTGAAAGGAGAAGGAAGGACAAGGGCTCCCAACTGGATGGGTGTCTTGGGGCAGCCACAAGCCTCACTGTTTTGCACTGAAGCTGAAAAAAGAAATAAGAGTCATTTCTTTCCCTCTGTGATTTCTAACCAGAGGAGGGGAAAACTGACAAGAGAAAGTCTTCCTTTACTGTGCCAAATTTTGACATTTCCTCAGGTCCCAAGTACGAGACTGGTTCAGTTCTCAGTGTGACTCAGTCTTTTTCAGCAACATCAATAAAAAGCAAAGGGAATCCCTAAGAGAATTAATCCTGTTTTGCTGTAACCATTTTTGTAAATAAAGCCAAACCCAGTGTTACAGCTGATTACAGACCCTTTGAGGATGCATGTACATAAGTTTGAACTCCCTGTAAAGTCTAAGAAGCATTTAACTGTGGGAGAAATGGGGTATTTTGTTCCTGTGAGAGTTGAGCAGGAGGTGTGATTCCTGCTATATAGGTGTCAGTGGGAAGGGACTGCTGGAGACCTCTAGTCTTGCTTCCAGCAGGAATTTGGATTATTCCTAATCTTAACCTAGACTGAATGTGCCATTTAGTGGCTGATCCCCAAAAATCACTAAGGATGGAAATATCCCACCTCCCTCATGCCAGGGCTGCACCATCCTTTTGTGTAACACCCAGCCTGATTCTCCAAAGCCACAGCTCCCAGCTGCTGGTTCCCTTGTCTTTGTAACAACTTTCCAAATAGTTTCTGCTGCCTCCCTTTTTCCAGCCTCTGGTTTTGGATGCCTGCAGAGAAGTCTCTATCTGAGCTTTTCTCTGGACAGCCTTTTCAGTCTTCAAGGAGAAGCTGGCACTTCCAGGGCATAATTCATCTCATCTGTCTTATGAGATGTGCTCCAGAAATGCTTGTTTCTTTGTGCTGACAAAGAAGCCAGCACAGGCAGCTTCTGAGATGTTAAGAGAAAGGATGGGTATTACACAAGCCCTCAAAAAGATCCCATCTAGCATTGGAACAGAGGATCCAGGCAGAGAGGATGCCTCCCTTTATCCTGTGCTCTGTGAAGAGCACTGGGGGCACAACTCAGCAGCAATAACTGAGCCACTGGATGGAAACAATGACAAGCAGCAGTATTTTAACCACCCAAGGCGAGCTCCTAAATCAGGAAGCAGCAGGTTTGTCAAACTCATTTTGCCCTCAGTATCCTCCTTATACAATCACAGTGGCAGCCAAGACCTGTAAAAGCAACTGGAGAGTCCTACACAGACCCACAGCCACCTTTCTCCTCAGACCTTCAAACAATCAGGCATTGTGCTGGGGTTAAATCTGTGGGGTGTGATCAGTGATGGTATGGGATGGGTTTTCGTGTAGTAACTGATGGAGTTCCATGCCACACACACCATGGCCTGTCCCTGTTCCCAGACTCTCTGTTCCCTCTTTCCCTGCAGAAGAGCCGCTATGAAACGTACATCAACCTGCTGTGCATGAAGATAAAGGTGGGGACAGACGACCTGGAGAGGATCGAGACCAGTTTCTTCAAGGTGGAGGCCGACGACATCGCTTTGCGGAAGACGCATTCCAGCCCTTCCCTGAGCCAGGGGCACCTGTCCATCAGCTGTAAGGCAGAAAAGGACATTTTAGAGCAGAACACTTAACAAGGAACGTGTGCACGGGGGGATGAACCGGCGATGCTCTGCGCTCCTGGACTTAGATTGATGAGCACAATTTTACTTAGGAAATTATAAGAGCAAAACTGTAGACATGTCTGACGTGGGGATTGCTCTAGTGAAAGAAATCAAAGAAGCTTTAGTTGACACTCTCTGACAATGCTCTGGCATTTCAGCATCATCTCTTCTTCATTCCCAACTGCACCAGTGGCTTTTCTTTCCCTCCTGCTGCAGCCTGCACAACAAAGGGATATGCTGGTTCTTCAAGGGCTGGGTCGCTCTTTCCTCCACCAGCCCTGTTTCTCTCCTTCCCTCCCTGGATCCCCAGCGGTTCATGGTCCCTGGCAGTGCAGGAAATGAGCTGAGACGATGCCTGTGGCACCACCAGCACTCCCAGAGAAGGGCACAGGGTGG
Source organism: Agelaius tricolor (assembly GCF_023055355.1). Classification (NCBI taxonomy): domain Eukaryota; kingdom Metazoa; phylum Chordata; class Aves; order Passeriformes; family Icteridae; genus Agelaius; species Agelaius tricolor. The sequence goes on along the minus strand of NW_027269278.1, from coordinate 3,596,150 downwards.
TAGGGGCACGTCCCTGCCCCACGAGGAGCACGGCGTGACAGGACGGGTGTTGAGAGCTGGTCACCTTCAGCACAGCCACGTGGGAATGTCACCTGCCCATGGCAGGAGAAGCCTGAAGGGTCCTCTGTCACCTTACCCTTTATATATATATATATATATATACATATGAATATATATAAATAAATATATATATATAAGGAAACTTTAACCTGGGTTTTTAACCTCAGTGTGCAAGTGAAGGCAAGCTGCCTGGGGAAGACACTAGGGATGTGGAGGGTCTGACCAGCCCACCAGGATGTTCTGAAAAAATGGAATAGCTGTGTATCTTTTTTTTTCCTTTTTTCTCCTTTTTTTACTCGAATGGAAATCCCACCTGGCTTTGCTGTGAAACATCGCTCTCCCATTCCTGCTTATTCAGACAAACTGCCCCAGTGGCTGCCAGTTTGGCTGCCAGGGGATCCACCACTCTGGGTTCAAGGCACAACTGGAGCTGTGTGCAAGCTCCAGTGGAACCTTTGTGTGCAGGAGTGATCCCCCTGCCCGTCCCTGCTGTATTCCTCCATCCTGCAATGCACATGCTGTACTCTTTTAAGTGGGAATTGTGTTTCTCTTCCTTTCTGCTGTCTGTGGTCCAATGATTTACTGTTGTGCTGAAGTGATTCCTCTGCATTTCAATGCCACGACTGTCCTCCCACACTTTATTTATTTCACTGTTTTGTTTGATCTTTTATCTCAGATTGCTTTTCTTTCCCCTAGGTGCGTTCACAGTAATCAAGTTCCAGTTTTGAAGGATCTTGTAGCTGCTAATTACAGTCATTTATTGTTTATATTTTGCAGCATTTTTTAAACAAACAAAATAAGATTTATTTGGACCTTCAATGTTTGAGAGCCTATGGACTACTGTTTTCCATGATGGTTCATGACACTAAAAACCTCTTCTCAACTTTATCGCCTCTTCTTTTATCTCTGTTTCTTTGTACAGTTTGATAGTTTATTTGAAATGATGCACTAAGAATCATGTAAAAAAAGAATAACAATAAAACTGAATCTGTTGGTAAAGAGAATTAGTCTGAAGCATCGTTCCACCACGTGCTGGATTGATCCCAGATTTCACAGCACCAGAAGGCCAGGCTGATTCAGATATGCACCAGCACCTGATGCAGAAAAGCCAGGATCCTATGGACAGCACCAGAAAACATGGATTCCCTTCCACAAGTGGGTACCAGCCCACCCATGCCCATGGATGGCTCTGGAGCAGGTGTGGATAGATGGGCTGCTTTGGGAGCACATTCAAGTAACTCTTCCCTCTGCCTGGTGCATGCCAGGTGTGTCTGTCCACACACAGCCTAGAGATTTATGGGAGCAGAAAGGTACCAAGCCCTGCATTGTGACTGGAGATGTTCTCACAAGGTTCCCAGAGGAGTCTGTGGCTGTTCCTCCAAGGCATCCTTGCTTTTGTGCCAGGTACTGTACAGACATTCCTGCACCCCAAGATGCTCCTACTCACATGAAGTGTCTGGTGCTGAGACTCTTGCAATGGAAGTCCAGGGGAAAGCTGGGCCCAACTCCTTGTCTCCAAAATCCCAGGTAATATTTTGTATTTCAGTCTTCCCTTTCTGAGCATCCCTTCCAGTGGCAGTGACATCTCCAGTGTGTTTGAGGTTTGAGCTGCCACCAAGAGCAGCTCAGCCCCCTGGCTGAAGGTGCCAGTCTGCCATCCTCAGCCGGGAGTAACTTGCAGAGAAAAGAAAGATCTGCAAAGTCTCCTCTGGGCAGCAGGAAAGAGACTCAGAGCCGTGAGACTGAACACCCAATGGATGTGGAAGGGGTGGCAGCTGGTGTCAGACAACACTTGGTGAGACAGCTCAGAGTATTGAACTTGCTCTTGCTGAGTACCTGCAGTTTGCCTCATGCACAAGTCCTGATCCAGGTGCACAGGTACATGAAAATGTGTTGAGAGCATCTTACCTACATGAGGGGAGAGCCAAAAATGCCTTGTTAGAGCAATCCACAGCCTCAGCTTCTGACTTGGAAGAAAAGGAGTTTTATCATCCCTTTTCTCCCTCCTTGGAGGTCAAGGACTCAGGCACCCACCACTAAGAGAGAAGAGCAGCGTCTCAGAGGAATCAGGAAGCCACATCCTTTTCTCCTCCTGGAGTTACTCAGATGCACTTTCTGCACATCCCCAGCCTGTGCCAGCCCCTCCAGCGGGCACCACAACTGCTTTGAGTCTCACACAACCTTACTTGGCAGTGGTGGTTCAGCCTGACCTCCCTGCCAGGCCACTTGTCCTGGACACAACCACGTTCATTTTAGAGGGACTTCTTTGTGGGGGAGACTTTGTGACCCCAAAACCAGGATCCAACACTGCTTGTGCCACCCATCTGTGTCAGGAAAGCAACTCCTTATCCTCTGGGAAGGGCACTAAAGGCACCATGCACGCAGAGGAGAGCTGTCAGGAGGCTCTGGTGGCTCCCCCACCTGTGAAAATTGCTGTAAAATATTTACGGCAAAGCCCTAGGAGCACGCACGGCTGGAAATGAGGAGTCTAAAAATAAACCAGCCAGGGAAAAAAGAGAGAGATGCAGGCTCCCTTCAGAGGCAATTGGAGAGAAAATTGAAGTAGCGTAACTGCCTCTAAATATAGAACACAATTATGGGAATCAAGGGGCACGTTTAACAAAAAAAGCACCACAAAGAATCCTGAGGCTGCCATGGCTCAGAGCTAGTGGTGTCTCAGCAGATGCAGAATATCACAGATCCCTGCAAACCATGGAGCAGGGAAATATCCCCCTGTGCAGGGCAAATCCACAGCTCCTCTCTCCCTCAAGGGACCCAGAGAGATTCCTGGTGGGGATCAGCTGCATTGAGCACACCCTGAGGTGTGACCACATGGTTGTTGTGCATGGAGACCCAAGAGCTGCACCTGCTTGTAGTGCAGATGCTGCTGTGCCAGCCTTGGGGGGGCTTCTCCACGAGTGGAGCTCACAGATCCTGAGGAGAGCCAGGCAGGGAGATGGGGCTGCTTTGGGAAGACAAAAGCACCCAATCTCTCTCTTCCATGTGTCTGGTTTCCCCAGGGATCAGCCTTGATGATCATCCACACGTGTCCCTTCCAAGGGGTGGGGTGTTCTCTGCCCATTCCTGTCCATCTCACCTTGCTCCAGGAGCCACTGGAGGAGCTGAGATGGACCAAAGGCAATGGGGAGCTGGGGCATGGCCCAGGAGGAACATGAGAGTGGAGAGCTGCCCTGCTGCCTTCGTCCAGTGAGGCTGGGGGCTGCACAGAAGTGGGACATGATGTGTCCAAAGGCAAATGTCACCCAAATCAGGACTTTTATCACCCAAATCACCACCTTTATCCCAGGTCTAACACCTCCTTTGCACATTGCTCTTGGGTGACATGGGCAGGAGGGTAGGGTCCTTCAGCCTTTAACCTTCTGGGAAACCAGTGCTGAGATGCCTTCATTCAGGGTGGAGTGCTGAGCCCTCTGGTGTGTCTGGAGGTCCCACAGGACATGGAATGAATGTTTGGGGTGGCCTGTGACACAGCTGGGTCAGCTCCAGGGCAATGGGCATCCTGGGGGGGTTGGAGCAGGAGAAGCCCAGGCTGTGGGTGTGCTTAGCCTGGCCTCCAGCATGGGCAGCACTGTGAGGGCTGGGCAGTTCTCTCACAGCTCTGGGCATTCATAGAATCATAGAATGGTTTGGGTTGGAAGAGACACTAAAAATCATCAAGTTCCAACCAGATCAGTTCGTTCCAACCTCTCCATCTCAATAGGATTGACTCACTGTAACAGATCCCTCTCCTGTTGAGTTCAGCTGGGGTTTTTGGACACCTGTTCATGTCACTGAGCAGGAACAGGGGAGTGAGTTCTGAGCTGGGTGGGGCCATGGGCGCCACCTCAGGGCCTGTGCTCCTGTGACCACACCACAATGTCAGTGAGTCCCTACGTGGGGTGGCCAGAGGCACAGATTTCCTGTGGAGGAGCTGAACAAGGGCCCTGTTCTGTGGGTGGGTCAGCGCTGCAGGGCAGCAGGGCACTGCCAGGGTTGGACCCAACACATCTCCACTCCACTGAGGCCACTAAATAGGTGCCAGGCCACAGCACATGCCAAGCATCCTGACCTCTCCTGGCACATCTGGAAACTTCCATGGTTCAAGTGAAGGGGGATCTCCTGATCTGCAGTAGGAGGAGGAATGGCACCCCCAGAGATGTGTGGGTAGCAGTCACTCACCTCAGTGAGCCTCCACTCCTGAGCCCTGCAGGGAAGGTCAAATGTCCATGCCAGGTAGAAAAACACCCAGCTATGGGTCTTTATGGGCATAAAGATCTTTACTGCACCAGAGCATCTATCATGTGAGGAAGGGATGAGGGAGATGGAACTGTCCACCCTGGAGAGGAGAAGGCTCAGGGGGACCTCATCCATGTGTATAAATACCCAGTGGATGGGAGTGAAAAAGAGGGAGTTGGACTCTTCTCAGCAGTGCTCAGGACAGGAGGCAATGGGCCTAAAATAGTAAATGAGGCAAAGGGCCCAAATTAAAAATTAGCAAATCCAGTTTGTGTGGGAAATGGATTTGTAAAGAGTTTTCAGGGTTTGATAGAAGGCCTACACAGTATGAATCTGTATGCAAACTTTGAGAGAAGAAATGCCAGTTTGAATACAAGAAGACAAATTTTTGCTTTGGGAGGGGCAAAACACTGGCAGAGGTTACCCAAAGAAGTTGTGGTACTGCCATCCCTGAAGATACTCAAACCCTGACTGGACACAGGCCTGGGCAGCTGACTCTGGGTGAGCTGGTGGAGCAGGAAATGTGGAAAAAATCTCTTCCAGCCTCAACCGGTCTGTGATTCTGTGTATGGTGCCTGTCACAGCTCCCTATTTGCCCCCCAAAGGGCCTGAGATTAATGCAGCCCACAGCTTGTTATTTCTTATTTTATTTATAATATAAAAAATGTTCAAGTGTTAAACAGTCAAGAGTTCTGACATTCAGACAATCCAGAGCAAACTTTGACAATCATCTTATGACAAATTAGCAGAGTTTTCTATCTGACCCCATCGCGGGTGAGGAATAGAGGGTTTAGTTACTTTATTGCTAAAAGTTAAATGAAATAATACACTGTCAATTGTTGTATTATCTTCTCAGTCACAGCTTCACCATGCATCCAATCTACAGTATCTGAAATGCAAAGGACATGCAGAAGTAAAAATATAAAAAGAAAAAAGTCAGGCTACAATGTAAACAGGTTTGCTGCAGAGAACTGAGGAGAGGGGGGCACTTCCACGGGGGATGCTGTGCCGCCTGGACACGCAGGACTGTCTCTTTGCGCCACAGAGCTGATGGCCAGAGCTGCTCCGGGTCTGGGGACGCGCCGTCCGTCACCGATGGCGGGAGGTGACGGCACCAACTGTCCTTACAACACACGTGGCCCGGCCGTAGGGTGGATCCGCTCGCTGGGCCCCCCAGCAGGGCCCTGCCCGGCCACGGCAGCGGAGCCCAGAGCGCTCGGGGCCCTGCTGGGCACACGGCCTGGCGCCGTGTCCAGGGTGACGTGCGGCCGTCTGCACCGCAGAACCACCCTGTGGGTGTCCCCCGGCACCCCGGCCAAGGGTGTCACCCAGGACACCACAGCTCCGGCCATGGCTGCACCACTCAGCCGAGGGACGCCGCGGCCTGCACAGCGCCGGGGCGGCCACGGGCACCGCGGCTGAACGGGGCTGGCTCAGCCACCCGGATTCAAGGGGACGTGACAGGTGTGATCCACCACGGGCACAGGGCTGCCTGCCTGGCTTCACTACAAACCTGTGCCAACCCCACTCCAGACCCACCGGTGAGATGGCCAAAGGTTGAGAGCTATATTGTAAGGGCTGCTGCTGCTGCGCGATTTCGTTTTCTCTTCCTACCTGTGTGGCAAAAGAAACATTATTTCTGCATTTCAGCACAGTGCTGTTGGGTTTCTTTTTCTCCTGATTTAAGCAAAAATACAAGTAGTTTACAGGGCAAGACAGATCCTCGTTAGACATGATAATGGAAATGCTCCCACTCATGTCCTTAATGTGTGTTTAAACAATACTTTAAAGAATAAGATCATTAATAGCAGGGTACGGGGCAAAGTGGCAAGGCTGTTTTCTTCCAACAGAAGAGCGCCCTTGTGACAGGTTGTCTCCCAAACAAAAATCTATGACCTTAAAAATGCTACTGAAACAGAATCCTCGGCATGAATCCCAGCACTAGCATACAGCAAAAGGCACCACGATAGTTTTGTTTTCTATTTTTAAGTAGTCAAAAATTGGCCCACTTTTTTTTAACTTTATTGTTTGTTTTCTTTTCTTCTTCTTTTTTTTTTTTTTTTTTTTACTTTTTTTTCTCGGAAGCTGTAAATCAAGACATTACATATAAATAGAGATTCCCTATAAAAAAGTCATTGTCATTAGCTATTATAAGACAACTTTGCTAAAATGAAAATAAAACATTTTTATTTGTTATATTTTTTGTTTTTCCCTCTTTTATATAAAATAAAAATATTTATTTTTTTTGTTTTTTTTTTTTTTTTTGTTCTGTTTTGTCTCGTTCTGCGGTTTGCGTGGTTTTGTCTCGCCCTCGGCCTGCTCCACGTGGGTCGCCCGTGCGCGGGAGGTGCCTAGAGAGGGTCGGGGTCCGCTTTGGGCGCCACGTGCGCCAGGCTGCCGCGGCCGCCGTCGCCGTGCGCGCTGTGCCCGCGGCACGAGTAGTGAGTCCGGCTGTCGCCCGGCCGGTGCAGCGGCGGCGACTCCGCGTGCGCCGCCTCATTGTTCTGAGTGCTTAGGAACGGCGTGCTCTCGGCCACCAGCTCCTCGTCAGACTCGCTGTAAGAGGCGCTGCTCAAGGAGAACGAGTCCCGCACGGCTCTGGCTCTGTGAGGGATGTGCCCGTTCAGTTTGGATTTTTTCCACCGCCTGTTGCTGCTGGCTGTTTTCTTTGGCTGCTCTAGCGCTGTGACGTACTCCTGCGTCGTCTCGTACTCGTCGTCCTCCGTGATGCGGAAGGGGCTGGAGGGCAGGCTCCCCATGCTGTCGTTTAGGTAGGTCTTCCTTTGGTAGTAGCTGTCGTACCTCTGCGTGTCCTGGAAGGGGAGCTGGTACCGCCGCAGGAGGGGCTGCTGCTCCTCCACGCGGAAGCTGATGGGGGCCGCCGGCGGCAGGGACACGGCGTGCGCCGAGTTGGGGGACGTGATCTCGAAGGTGGGCACCTGCGTGGTCATCGAGTAGTGGAAGTCAACGGGAGACAGACGTGCTGGTGTGGTCAGGGCCGACACGTACCTGGAAAAGCAACACCTCTGTTTGGACACCGAACAACCCAAAAAGCACCAGCTGAGCCCACCCTTTGCTGGGCTAGCCTAGAACACCTGGCCCAGGGACCCAGGAGGCCTCCTGCAAGACCAGAATGTGACAAAGAAGTCAGAGGAAGGTGGGAGTCCCAAAAGCTAAGGTAATCCATGCATGTGAATTACCAGCTGCTGCGTGCCATCTCTGACCGTCGTGGGAGACAAACACATGGGGCACCACCTGTAAGAACTGTGTCTGCGTGGGCTCTGGGGGTCCACTGAGGCTAGCTATGGACCCCAGCCCACACAGTCTTACACAGAGCTAAGCAAAAGACTGGAAGCGCTCTAACCCACGTGGAAACCTATGTGGTTTGTTTATATCCAAGGTGGGCAAGAGGCCATGTACTCCTGGCAGGAGACTTTTATACCCAAGGGGAATGGGGGATGGAGGAGGAGGACCACAACCAATGGGATATAAGTGGGGAGGGGCAGGGGGAAGGACTGACCAGGGAAGACACCAGCAAGTATTGGGGGAAGAACAAACCATGTGATATAGCATAAACTATATAAACTATTCAGTGCAATATAAAGACTACTCTGTGCAAATCTCTAACAACCCAGTGCAAAACAACAACTAAATAAACTATTTAGTGCAATAGAACAGCCTCCAGTGAACCTGCTCGTGGAAGTTCTCCTGGGGAATCAGCTGGAGGGACCTTGCACTGCTGAGCCAGGGGAGGGTGAGCTGCTGGCTTCAATGGGCAGCATGTGCTGAGCATCCCCCAAACTGCTTCTCCCAAGGGACTCGGTGCACAATTCCCACTCTGCATCGCTGCAAACCCTGCAGCATCTCCCAGCAGGCTGAGTCATGGCTTCACTGCCTCTCATCTGCCTGACAGCTGCTTTCTGTTCCCTCTGGAGCTGCCAGGCTTGTCTCTGAGGAAGGTCCCTGGAATTCCCTCTTCCTGCTCAGGCCACGGATGGGGAAACCCTGGGCATTGCTTTCTCTGACTTAGCAAAAATCTTATGTCTCTAAAAGCCATCTACCAGTTTCATCTAGTGAAAACATCAGTGTGGTCACTCAGGTCTGGTCTAGCCCTTTTTTCAGCACCACCTCTTTCTAAGGAGCAGATCTTATTTCCTCTTGATATTCCCAGTGGTATCTCTGCCCACTTCCACCAGCCCAGGCTCTCTCACTCACTCACTCACTCACCCAGGCCTTTTTACTCATGTGTTTTGTGATGTTTGAGATCTCCATAGGACCTGGGTCAGTCTACCTGAATAGACAGGGACAGGAATGAGAGCAGGAGATGCTGCCTTTCTCCTCTGCCCCATGGATAAGTTCCACTTCCTTGGAGGGCAACTGCCCAAGAGGGGCCATGTGGCCACCAGGAGTCACTCATGGCCACCTACAAAGGGCTGGAACAAAGGTGGAGATGTGCTTCTGCTCCATGAGGAACCAGACTGGGAAGAGGACAGCTGCTACTGCTGCTGTTGGTGTCTCAGCTCTGCAGCTTGTGTTCCTTGAAGGCTGGAACCTACCAAGTCCTGTCCCAAGGCTATGCCCACGTGCAGCACCCTCTCACCTGGCCATCCAGGACAGTGCTGAGGACAGACACCTTTTCCCCAAGCACTTGAGGGCCAGACCCTGCTTGGCAGCCCACCAAGCTGCCCAGGGTGTTTTCTCAGCCAGTTTTTCTCTACAGTTGCTGACTGCAGCCAGGCATATTCCACACCCATCATCCCTATGCTCCAAACCTACATTGCCACCAGGGTGCAGAGCTGGCTGCTGCCCGACCAGAGGGAATTGGGCCTCCTCTGGTAGGACCAGAGCTGGAGTTCCCCAGTTCTACCATGGCACCGCCACTCTAGGGCGGGCAAAGGCAAATGTTTTTGGGCTTGGCACAGAGGCATGGCTTGCCTCTGCCGTGCTGTGGGGGCAGCAAGCAGTGGGCTCTGACCTCTCGCTGTGGGGCGAGTCGCGCAGGGAGTCCACGGAGTCGCGGTACTGCGTCGTGGGCCGCCGCTGCTCCTCCATGCAGAAGGTGGCCCCGCGCCGCGCCCGCGCCTCCACGCACGCGGGGCTGTTGCATTTGCTGGTTCCCACCGAGGACAGCATTATCCCAGACTGGGAATCTGAAGTCAGGCTCTCAGTTCGCTCCAAGCTCCAGGTGTGGCTTTCATGTCTGCGGAGCAAAGCCCATGTGGACAGTGAGCAAGGAACCCCCACCCAGCTCTTCTCCAAGGACGCGGGCACTGCTCACGCTCAGCTCTGCACCTCTGCACTGCTGTCCCCTGTCACAGACATCTTTTATGAAAAATCCTTTCCTTGGGATTTTTTCTCCTGAGAAGCTGAGAAGCCTCGAGAACAAAATGTAACCAATGGTTATCTGCTGCCGTGGGATGCAACAGGTGCATCTGGGATTGGGCTCATGTGGTTGTTTCTAATTAATGGCCAATCACAATCAGCTGGCTCAGACTCTCTGAGAGACACAAGCTTTTGTTATCATTCCTTTCTATCCCTTTCTTTTCAAGCCCTCTGATGAAATCCTTTCTTCTATTCTTTTAGTATAGTTTTATTATAATATATATCATAAAATATTAAATCAGCCTTCTAAAACATAGAGTCAGATCCTTGTCTCTTCCCTCTTCCTGGGACCCCTGTGAACACCACCACAGTCCCCCTTCTCTCTCTCTCTCTCATTAGGACACATCTGGCCAGGGAAGCCCAGATTCCCAACCCTACCTTTGATTTGCCATTCTTTTCTCCTTCTTGGAGATGCCATTAGAGGACAAAGGAAGTAAACCAGTGCAATAGCAGGTATTTATCCCACCACAGAGGAATACATGCCTGGGAGCAGGATGGGACAGCCTCTGGAGGGAGGCCAGGACAATTCTGCTTCGTGCTTGCAAAGTGTTCTGGGTGTGGAATAATAACATATTGGCTATGCCAAGGCAAGTCAGCCAAGGTCCTTCAAATGTGCCACCTGCACTGCCAAGTGACAGCTCCTTTGGAATTGCTACCAGAGAGGAGCCAGGAGAAGCCACTCAAAATGAGCTTAGTAAAGTCTACCAAAGATTTTGGCAGGAAAACACTGTCAAGGTGTTAGACAAAGACCATGATGTGCTGAAAACACTTTCAAGGTGCTAGACAAAGACCATGATGTGCTGAGCAGCTGCAGCCCTGCCAGCCCCAGCCTGGGTGCAAAGAGAGCATCCCACGAGGACTCACTGGGGATGCACAGGGCCACCTGCACACTGGGGCCATGCCACGGCCACCATGCTGACCCCCACCATGGCAGAAACACACGATCCATGAGAGCAACCTCTCTGAACTCCCAAGCTGCAGATGGAGCTGCGTGGGTGGAGGATTTTGGGTGGGGGTTTACAGAGGAGAGCAGCCCTCATTAAGATTTCCCAAGAACTTGTTAATTATTGATGGCTTCAGGCACATGCTCATTTATAACTTCAAACAGCGTCCTCATTAGAGGCACTGATGGAGTAAAATGGAGCCTGATTATGCCAGTAGTTTGCCTCTGGCATGACTTCAAGAAGCACCTGCTTGCTGCACTTGACTCAGGAAAATGAGGTGGCAGGTAGCCAGGACCAGAGGCTACCCAAGGTAGGTTCCTCCCTACAGCTGTCATGAGCTAATGCTGCCCTCCAGACACACCTCTGTGTCTTCAGAAGGTGCCCAGGGATGGCCCAGGCCTTTTAAGTGAGCATAGAAGGCCAGCAAGGTGCAGCTCTGCAGGCACAGGAGCCTCTGTGCATCAAGCTTGTACACACCTAGCCAGGGCTGGGCTGAAGAGCATGAATGCAAAAAATCCTAGAGAACATACTGTCTGACTCATGAGGAGTGGATTTCCCTGGAAAAAGAATCATTCCCAGCCCATCAAGTCATTCCTGGCTCCCTCTCTACTTGCTGGAGGTAAAGCCAGAGGAATCTGGGGAGGAATTCACCTGAAAATCCAAGTTCAGCATCTGAAGTTGATCTTGCCCCTTGTAACTGAGAGTACTTGCTCAACCCTGAGGAATGCCTGGGCCCTAAGGAAACCTGCCTGGAGCCATCTGTGAGCTTCAGCTGAAAGAATTCCTGCGTTCCCAGATGAATGGAGACAACCCCATCAGGCTAATGAAGGACATGAGCCAGTCACCTATCAAAGGCAAGAGATCTCCAAGGAAAACCCCTGTCACCCACTGGAAGAAGCACAAGAGCTGTCTAAGAGGAGGAACTGGAACATCCAAACTCAAAACAACACAGGAGTTTCTTTAGAGCATTTGAAAGAAAGACTTTTTTGGAAATCACAAAAAGAGGGAGGGACATCTGCAATTTAAATGTTCTAAGAAGCCTTGAGAAGATTCAGGTTCCAGGCCATGGTGTTCTTCCCCCAGTGGTTATTTCGAAATGAAAACAAAAAATTGTCAAAAAGCACTATTGGTACTTTCCTGCTAAACCAAGTTTTCCAAAAAGCTTCAGAATGACTTCCAGTGAAAGAGGAGCCACCACCTGAGGTGGAGGCTGATAAATCGCACAGGAGCATTTTCTTTCTGGTCAAAACCTGTGACTTCCAAGTCAGACCTTGACTCTGAGGAAGCAATCAAAACATTTGGTGATATTTTGTGTAGTTTGTCTCCCACAAGGCAAATACATTCTAAATATAAAACACATAACCCTGTGTGCTTAATGAAGTATTTCAGACACAACCTGCAAGACCTTTCCTACACACATCCTCCTGTTTGGGTCTGTGCAAAGCATGGATGCACAGGCTCATTTCCTCCTGTTTTCCAGCTATGTCAGTGCTGCAGGATCCTGCTGGCACCCTCCTGCAGGTCAAGGAACACACTTTTCCACACCTCTCACTAACCAGCTGTGCTTGCAGAGTCCTGCAGTGTCGACATGGCCTGTATGCCACTACAGAGACAGACATCAAGTGAAAACAGAAAGGGAGGCGAAAGGAAAATCTTAGAATCTCACAGCATCCTACAGCAAATAGCAGGAAAAGGTCCATAGAAAATGGAGTACATCACCTCTGGCTGGAGGTTGGAGTGGCTGTGGAGCAGTGATGGGACGGGGAGCAGGAATGACTTCCCGAGAAGGTTGTCTCTGTTTCCCTTCGGATCACGTGCTCAGTGGCAGAAACATTCTTAGAAATATACTGCAAAATAAGAATCACACAGATCAGCCACCATTCATCAGTCTGTGAATGCTGCCAAAGAAAAATTTAGCTGGCCTGATTATTTCTGGTGAAATCAGGTGAGGACTGAGTGAACCCAGAAGCTCTGCACCCACAGGAAGGGACAAGGAGGGTGGAGCCTTTTTTCTGTCCCCTCACTTTGAACACTTGGAAAGGGCTGTGGCACAGGGATTGCAGAAGGGTTTGGAGAGCCAAGGGATTCCCCAAAGGACAGTGGTACCATGTGTAGCTACTGAGCAGAGACACATCTCTGCCCACAGCTGGTTACAACCGACCGAGTACCAGCAAAAAGAGAACAACGTGAAATCAGTCAGAGATGTGAGTCCTACAGAAACTCCAGATGTGATCCAAGTATTTATGCTGAGATATCCTTCATCTGACAACCAGCCCTGCTTCTCACAGGGGCACTAAGCTCTCTGAGAGAGTCAGTACTGTGGGGCCAGGGGCTGTGGTTCTTAGAATTCCCTTTCCCCTTCCTTCATGGTTGGGATCCAACCTAGCTAAATGTTAATATCCTAAGGCTGACCCAACAGAGCTTGCAGCTGATTCATTGGATTAATTTCTAACTACTTCTTGTTTGGCTCTGCCTCCCCCTTCCCTTTTTCTGACCCCTTTCAAGGCCTTGGTCCAGCAAGGCACTTCAGCCCATTGATGGCCCTTGAGTTCGCGGGGTTTGATGGGAATCTTGTACAACCAAAGTCACAAGAGTGGCTGAACTGCCCTCTGGATCGTGTCCTAGAGAGACTTAGATTGTTCTCATTGGTGTGACAGTGGCATCCCACCAGGACAGAACCCCTGGCATGGGCAGGTGGGCTGATGGACAGCTGACCACATCACCATGATGTGTTTCACCACAGAGACTCCAGCCACAGCCATGCTGATCCCATTTGTCATCCCACCAAGTGGGACTTGACAGGATAGAGTAATAAACAGGAAACATTGGGAACATCTCTCCTAGTGGGAATCAGGGTCACACTTGATTAATCAAAACAAGCCTATCCCAAATGCCTGAACCTCATCCTGTACTTCAAAGCAAAATCACATTCCCCTTCAGATGTTGGTTTTGGAAATGTTTCTATGCAGAATCTTTCCTTTTGCTCAAGTTTGTTTGGGCTTTGCTCCTCACACACAAGCACACAGGTGTGTAAGGATACACATCCACGTCAAACCCCTGGCAGAAAACATCCCCTCAGGAGCATGCAGGGAGATGGAGGCAAAGGCTCTTACATCAGCCATTTGGATTTCCTCAGGATCCAAACGTGGATGGCTTGGCCCGTTCGCAAGGCTCCGGTTTTGATGAGCAGGACACATGTTCTGCCGCAAGTGGTTATGCATTTGCTTTCTTTGTTTCCTTTAGAACAGAAAAAATCTATTAGGAGCCCTTCTCTCATGGGGCTCTGTGCCCCCAGGGATGAAAGAGAAGGCAAGTCCTCAACAGTGAATGTTCCAATGGTATTTGCAGAAAGTTGCAAACAACACGAAACAAGGCATTCAACACTTAACACCTCCTACTGCTTTTCCAAACAAAAGGTCAACTTTTCTTCTCATGGACAATTTGGGAAGCTGGGTCCAGGGTCCCCTTTCCAAGGTAAGGCCCAGCACAATGTAGCAGAGCCTGCTGGCAGTGGAGGAGAAGAGTGGGGAGAAGGAGAAGGGGAAGTGAGTCCTGGCTCAGCCTTGGTGACAAAGCACTTGACCCGTCTTGCATGAAGGACAAAGTGGCAAAGCCTGCCCAGGGTGAGGCATCTGCTCCACAAGACCCACTGACTGCAGGGGCACTCTGAACTGAGGTGCAGGCTGAGTAGGGAGAAAAGTGCAGTCCAGGCAGGGAAGGCTGACCATAAAAGAGGTTCCCAGGTCTCCTGTTCCATTAGGATTGCTCTGGAAGTCCCTGAAATGTACATAGCTGAGCCCACAGCTCCTGCACAACAGCCCAGTGTGCTTCTGCTGGCAGAAGCTGAGCTGCTGGCTTGGGGGCCAGCTTTTCCCTGTAACACAGCATCACCTGGCTGGGCAAAATGGTGTTCCAGGGGACAAGCAAATGGTGCCAGGAAAAAATCCTATTCAGACACAGTCTGGTAGGAAGCTTCCCTGGCCTCCTGCATGAGACCTTCCTGGGAGTACCACAGCACAACATCTCCTAAAATTAGCATTTGGGTGAAAAGCGTGGACGTGTGGAGCATGAACAGTGGCACTCACTAACCTGTAGGCAGTTCTTGCCTGTGAGCCCCCCATACTCACTTGGTTTTACAGTAAGCTACCACACAGACGATGCCCACCACAAGCAAGGCAACACAGATTCCCGTGATGGTTAAAACCCTCTTCTGGTAGAGCTCCTCTGCTTCTGCAAATGGAGAGAAAGGAACCAGTTACTGATGGGCTCCAGCACCTGGGCTGCTTCTGGCTGCAGGGGAACCAGCACTGCATGGGGGTGAAACAGAGGACAGGGCTCGGGCAGATCTCCTACCAATCCTCCTACCAATCCCCTGCCTGCCTAATGGCTGCCCCAGCCCTGAGCCCAGCTGGCCCAACCTTCCTCACCCCTCCAAAGACCCTTTTTGTCTCCCTGTGCCTTTGCCCTCTCTCATTTGGTAGCTCACCCCTTCTGCACTCACACTTCTCACCTTCCCTTCCTTTCCCACAGTGGCCAATCTCACAAAGCCCCACGACTCTCCTCTCCCTTCCAGCAGATCCCCCCTCTCTGGTGCCTTGACCAGCTGGCCCTGGAGCATGCCCCACTGCCCAGGAGCACACACAGGAGCCCTGTGATCCCTGACCCCAGGCTCAGGATGCCTCTGCCTCCAGCAGCTGCATGCCCTGGAGCAACAGGCCCCAAAGCATGCAGGTGCTGAAAGGGACATCCTGGAACAGTCAAAAAGCAGCATGAGGATGGAAAAGTGATAGTGTGTCAGGCAAAGAAAAGGGAGTGGAGTGATTAAAATAGAGGAACCAGTCATGGATTCTCAATGGAACCCTAGGAGGAGATTGACACCATTGCATCAGGCAGCTCAGAGGCACACACAAAATGTAAGCAGCTTGCTGCTGCCCCTCAAACACCACCAAGTGTCACAGGCTGCCTGTCAAACCAGAAGAGCCAGCCACAAAACCCAGACCAGGCTGGAAGGGAGTGATTCATTCCCATCCACCAAAGCTCCCAGGAGATGCTCAGGTCTCGTTTGCACTGCACCCAGGCAGCAACACCATGGCCAGGGCACCTCCTCCTTCATGGCTACACCAGAGCTGATGTGACATCCAGCAACCCCTGCCAAGAGCAGCAGAGGCAATTTGGGTTCTCCAGCTGGATGACTGAGAGAAGGATTCAGTGCAGAGCTGCCATGAGGGTTTCAGCTCAGCAGCTGTGAACAAAGTCCTCATGTCCCCACACTATCTGGTAATGTTAAATTTATTGGGGTTTGTGCCTTTAATATTCATTGGGGTTTTTTTTCTTTCCCATTTAGATTAGCAATAAAAGTCATGCCATGGTTGATGTGCTCAGTGTGCTTCCCCACACTGCTCAAAATACCTTGAACAGACCATGTTCCACCCCCTGTGCCACCAAACACTCAAATACAAAACCAGAAGAGAAACAGGTCTGGTCCCAGAAATCCCTGGGACTAGACTTTAGCAAAAAAAAGTGAGTGGGAATGAAATATTCCAGACAACTGGATATTTAGAACAATTTCACCTTGCCATTCTAGGCTGAAAAAAACATTTTTGGAGAAAACAAAATTGGTGCTAGGAAAAATGGTTACCTCTTTTTAACTCTCAAAATGGAAATGGACAAAGGTTTGGTAGACAAGGACTGGCAAAAAAACCAACCCTGGCATGAAGATGCAAAATGTAATAAACAAAGCTTTCCTGAGGGGCTTTTTTCCCCTACAAGGAACCAGGTGGAGCTGGAATGGGGGAAGAGCCCACCCTGGGGTGAAACTCCTTCTTCAAGGACATGTTTCTTTGGTATGGGTGCTTTACCCAGCATCAGCAACCATGGCAGACACAATTTCTTGCTCTTGCACATCCTTTGGACCTGGATTACAGTTGTACAGCTCCCTCCTTCAGACAGGAGTTTCAGAGATTTTATACAAATTAGGAAAAATATTTGGGATCACATCCTGGTTATGGATGGCACTGGGCAAGAATTTTGCTACTTCTCAGCAAAAACTACTTTAACCAATAAAAAGAAAAATAAAAAAGGCTACAAGAGTGGTCAGTTTTCAACAAAAATCCTTCAATAGCAATGCTTTTTGCTACAAAGACTTTAGCCCCTAAGCAGAAATCATTCCCTTTGAATCATGGAGGAGGAAGAAAGAGCAAAGACATTAAAACTATGGGGGTGGGGGGGTTTGTTTGCTTTTATTTCGTTGTTTGGGGGGTTTTGTTTGTTTATTTGGCTGGGGTTTTTTACCTATAACAGGACAAAATTCTTTGGCCAAGGCTCAAATCCCAGCCTTGGTTCTGGTGGTCATGTCAGCATGGCACCCTGACTCTGGCATGTCTGACTGGCCTGAACCTTCACCTGAATTGCAGGGGAATGTTTCAGCTCATCAGAAATGCAGATTTGGCCTCTCTGCCTCGAGCTGACAGCTCTGCTACACGAAGCAGTGAAGTGTGAGGCTGTGCATCACTGCTGCAAACTAAAAATTGAATGATCTGCTGATAGTAATTTAGCTTGGCTCCCAACATCTCATTAAAGCTGATGCTCAATAACAGTATCTTCACATTGTGTGACCAGAGAAATGGTACTGAGAAATTTCTCCCTCTTCAACAGAAGGGGGGAGTGGCCCAAGCAACACCTCAGATGAGGCTGAGCAAAGCTTTATATGTTTTTAATTTTTTGAATAGCTCATTTGCAGAACATAATCCTCCAATTTTTAGGCACTTTTCAAATAGCACACAGGCAAAATGGAAAGAAAACCCTCCAGTTTTAATCAGAGACAGGACAAATGGAAGGACCATTTCCACTAATCACTTGGGGCAAAACCACCTCAACAGCAACAGAAAGGAAATGAGAGAGTGCACGCTGCAGGTTTGTATTTGAGCAGGTAAGATCCCAGAGCAGGTCCATTCGTGTCTCTGTGCTCTACAAACACATCTTCAGCAGCAGCACCATCACTTGAACAGCAGCAGACACTGAGAACAAACCATGTGGGGCCACACAATGCCAACAGAGCCACGGGGCAGCCATGGTGTCACAGCAGGGCATGGCAGTGACAGACAAATGGCAGAGGAGAGACGCTGCAGACGGGATGGGTGTGCTTCTGTGGGGACATGGAGAATGGATGGGGAACAGGACAAAAGGTCAACAAAAAAGGGATGTCAAAAATCCTCAATTTGAAGGTTTGTCCAAGTGTATTGGCATTAGCAGCACCACTTTCTCTGAAGCTCCCTGACTATAAAATTCCCACCTTTTCTGCTCCAGGGGGATGCACACCAGTCCTGGGGGATCAGGCATGCCAAAACTGGAGGAGATACATTTCTCCAGACTCAGCTAGTCAATGTCCCTCCACCTCAGGGACCTCACAAGGCAATTTAGGATCCACAACTGGAAGACTGGTGTCCTCATACCTCTAGCAAAGGGAATTGAAGCATCTTTGTGTGAAGATCTGCTCTGGTTGACACTGCCAGGCCGATGCTTTTAGTTTAAGTGATCAATCATAGAATCATCACAGAATCCTTGAATGGTTTGGGTTGGAAGGGACCTTAAAACTCATCTTGTTCCAATGCCCTTGCAGCATCCCAGGCTGCCCAACCCCTCTGCTCCCTCCTGACCAGCCCTCCCTGCTCTTGCCTTCCACCCTCCAGGGAAAACTTGCCTCAAGGATTTGATTTCCCAAGTGCTTATTCAAGGGATAACTTGATATATATCTAAAGGCAGACTGAGGAGAATGGAAAGAAAATAATATGATTATGAGTAACTGGGCAGGAGCAGGTAAATGCCCAAAGGGGATATTTTTAAAAGCATTTAACTCACTGCAGTGTTTTCCCAAGCTTGCCACTGGGGTGCTCAGCATTACACCCTCCACTCTCATGGGCACTTACTGACTTCCCTGGGATACTTTTCTAGACTAACTTGTCTCTTGTCATCTTTCTTGGCCCAATTTTATCCTGCTCAAGAACCAAAAGGAGCTGCTAAATTTGGAGATGAGGAATGGCAAAGCTCATCCTGACCCTTTGCAGGATCTGGTGGAGGTTAGTGTGACTGGGATGGCAACTTCTATAACAGCCCTGATATTTCTAGAACTTCTCTTCCCATTCCTGGAATTCCTGCCTGTCCCCAAGCAGTAGCCACTGGCAACTTTTTGGATGGACACAAGACCCCAGCTTTTCAGTTAAATACACAAAAGCATGTTGAATGGAGATGTATGGCAATTGTAACATCCCAGTCATGCCACACACACCACGCTGCTGCTTGGAACAAAGAAAAAAGTGCTGCTAAAAATACACCTGCAATTTCATAGGTTTGCATTTAGAATTTGTGATTTGCTTTGTTTTGGTTTTGGTTGTTGTTTTGTTTGGTTTTTGGTTTTTTTTTTTTTTTTTTCAATCCAAACATCTATCTTCGTGCCAGGGAAGAGAACAGAACAGCTGATTTTTTAATCATCCCATTAAAGCCATAAATATAATGTTGGAAGCTCTTAATGGCTTCTGATTAATAAATGAATGGTTGTTCCATACCCTTTAATTCAAATCCAAGATGCTCTGCCAATGCAGAAAGAAGACAAGGAAGAGAAAGAGAAAAAGAAAAACAGGTCTGTCAGAGAACTCTAAAATACAAACACACACACTGTGCAGTTACAGCAGGTTAGCTTTGGTAGGCTCAGCAGCACTCACACAGAGACACTGTATGCTTCAGAGCATTTCAAACCCCCACCACAACTCACATGTTATGCAAAGAAAGACCCAAACAAATTGCAGTGGAAGTTAATTATGAATTCTTTCAGTTAATTATGAATTCTTTCGAGATGAGCCATGTTTGTTAGTACCTGATATGGAATTCACTGTTTAGGCAGGGAAAAAAAAAAAAAAAAAAAAGAAAAAAAAATAGGAAAGGTACACTTGTTCTGAAACAACTCCTGACAGGTCAAAACACATAGAGACTGCATGAGCCTGGTGAAAACCATTCATTCCCTTTCCTCAGGGCAGATCTGCCCTGGCTGGTCCCCCACGCCTGCAGTGCCCGGGGCTGTGCTGCAGAGAGGAGCTGGGCACGGGGCTGGGAGGGTCCTGGGGCTGGCCAGGACTGTGCTGTGCCCCCCTGACCCCAGCCCAGGGCACAGCAGCCCTGGCAGCACAAACCCCCCGTGCCCCTGCCCTGCCAGCCACGGGCGCTGCGAGGTGCCCGGGCAAGGCAGCGTCCAAAAGTGCAAATGGCACTGAAAGCTCCCCTCAGATCTTCCAAACTGCACTCCTGCCGTGGCTCTGCATTGTTTTAGTGTGCTGCACAAAGCCCAGATGGGAGCACGTGCTTTCAGATTCATATTCAGCACAAGTAAGATTGCAGCTCACCTTGCAGAGACAGTGCTAAGCACAGGAGTCTGCCCAATGAACCAACAGTGCAAAACAGGTATCCTGAATTTTAGTCATTTCCCATTTTCCTCAATTCCTGTCATTTTCCAGACAGCACCTAAAGAACAGCTTTTCTTACATAAACATGAAAGTTCTCCATACTTACCACCACACACAAAAGTGAGCTCTGCTGCTCCCAATCACCATACACACAAGATTATTTGCAGCTTGGAGATGTCCAGATTTATTTACTATCTTTTCCATAGGAACTGCTTTTTGCTGCACAGAAATATTGGCTTTCTTTTGCAGGGCTGTTCAAAATTTAGGTGGGGGGCAGGGGTGGGGGGAAATTAGCACTAATTGTTACAGGACATGTAAACACGTGTTCTAAAGCAGGTTCTTCTCTTCAAACCAATGCTGATGTTTGGGGAGGCTTTTGTAGAGGGAAGTTGGGGTTCTTTAAGGTTTTGTATAATTTAAAGGGCACAAAACCTGGCTGCTCTCTGCTTCACATATAACATTTGTGTAAAAGAGCATCTCACAGTCATTTTGTGCACTTTTGTACATTTTGTGGCAGTGACACGGACATAATGTGGTGGGCAGCAGAGAACTGGACAGAATATATTCATCCTAAACCACCTGGCTACCACACCCAGCCCTGACCTGTTCCTAAGCCTTCCTACCATTGCACACACCTGTGTCCCCTGACACTGACAGATGCAGGTAGAGATACCTCAAGTTTCCTCCATAAATCTAACCTGTTGGTCCATCTGCACACAGACATTCCTCCCTGTTCCAGGGTGTTTTGCAACATCTGCAGCTGCAAATGGATGCAATTCAAAACATTTTCATGATTTTTTGCAAACTCAGAAACTCCTGTGAGAGCAGAGGTGGTGGGCAGGACCTGAGGAGCTTGAGCCTCTCTCATGTCAGAGCTGCTGTTTCCTTTGGCTC
The DNA here is from genome assembly GCF_023055355.1 of Agelaius tricolor. Classification (NCBI taxonomy): domain Eukaryota; kingdom Metazoa; phylum Chordata; class Aves; order Passeriformes; family Icteridae; genus Agelaius; species Agelaius tricolor. Next base: position 3,575,182 of record NW_027269278.1, on the reverse strand, counting down.
CCCAGGCTCAGGGAGCAGAGACAGCCAGCTGGCTGGGAAACCTGTGCCAGTGTCTCATTACCATCACAGGGAAGAATTCCTTGCTAATATCCAATCTAAACCTGCTCTCTGTCAGTTTGAAGCCATTCCCCCTTGTTCTGTCACTCCAAGCCCTCTAAACCTCTCCATGTTTCTTGTTGTCCTCTCCAGCTTCAACAGGACAAGCTCCATTGGAAGCAATTTATCCAAGGGCCACCACTCAAATAAACTGGGGTGAGACAGCCCTGAGATGGCAGCTGCAGGCTGAGGAAATGGGCAAAGCATTTTTCTCATAACCTCCATCATCATCATCCTCCTCCTGTCTGCACTGCACACATCCTCCCTGGTCAGGGCAAGCTGAGCACCCTGAACTCCTGTGGCTCCCTGAACTGGGCACAGGAGGGGTTTTTCTGGAAAATCTCATTCCAAATGTGCCTCCTGAATCTTTCTGAAAATGTTTTTTCTCAGCATCAGACAAAAGACAAAGTCCTGCATTTACTTCATCTGCAGTGACTCTGTGACTATGATGTATTGTAGTTATTTTAAAAGATGAACAGACAAAAACATTTAATGTAAAGTATTCCTGTAGGAGCAACACCTCAAGCAAGATGACTCTCACTGAACTGTAGATTTATAGGATGATTAAAAAGGATTAAAGCCTTAGCAAACAGCTGTGAAAGCTGTGGCTGTGCTGACTTGGTCTTCAGATTGCCCAAGCACATCGATAAGATGTTTAGTTACTGCATATTATTCCCTCAAAATGCACTCTCTGGGACACAGAGCATGCTCCAAGGCAGGAAACAAAGTGGAGAACTGACATCTGAGGACTAGCAGGATAATAAACTGGTGATAACTTTGTTGCTAATCAATTGTATTGACAAGAGCAGCACTTGCAGGTCTCTGATTCAGGTTTTTCCCAGGGCATAGAGGGAGCAATGCAAGATAGGAGGACACAATGGGGACAGAGGACACTGTGCTGTGTCAGGAGCTGGGTCATGTGGGATCTCCAGGAACAGGAATTCTGGAAATGTTCCACAAACTCCACAGCCATTCACCTTCTCCAGCACTGCAGCAATCAAACAAATTTGGTTGGCATCAAGGGTCCAAACACAGAACAACAGAGTGTTCAAATCTGCTGTGGATGAGCATGCAATCAACTTTAGGAGATCCCAAGGGGAACCTGTGCTGTGTCCTGGGGAGAGGCATCACCCTGCCATGCTGAACCACAAACACCCTGTAATTACCCAGCCACACCAAAGCACAGCCATCACCCTGTGATTCAGGGGCCAGCAGTTACCCTGCCACTGAATGGAGGCTGCAGAATGTCTGTGGAATTGAAAATGCTGCTAAATATTGGTTTGGGGGTCAGATGAGTGAGAGGTGGAGGAGGAAGCAGAAATTTAGGTCAAATAAAGAAATAATCTTCCATTTATCATTTTTGTATTGCAGTCAGAAGCAGGTAGGAAACCACTGCTGAATAAGTGAGGTGAACAGAGAAGCTAAAACTCAGATCCAGACCTTCCCAGAAGAGCTTGAAGTGGTAGATTTATCCCTCTGCTCACCAGGACAGCTCACCTGAGCACGAGGAGCCAGGCTCCAGAGGCCACCAGGGTCACTCCCAGCTGCCAGGTGAGTGCTGGGGAGAGGAACCATCCTCCAGAAAAACAAGAAGCCTCTCACCCAGTGAAGCCACACTGCTCCACAATGGCTGGGCCAGCAGCACTGCAGCCAGCTCAGACAGCTGAGGACAAAGCTGCTCCCCCAAGGGACACCTGCTGGAAATCCTGATCTGTGTTTCCAAGCAGACCAGGAATAAGGCTCCAACTGAGAATTAGAATTCAATTTGTAAAGAAACCAAGAATTAAATATGGGGTAAAAATGGAGAATCTGCTAGATGACATTGCATATGAATGTCAGCTCTGTTTGAGGGTGTTTACAGGCAGGCTACAGCTTGCAATTTTAATTGGATCACAAAGTAGAAAATGAAAATGTTTCACTAACCAAGATGAATGGTATGACATTTGTCCTCCAGATTGGTGATGATTATTTGTGGAGATGAATAAACAGCAAAGTTAAGATGAAGTTTCAGTTTCCACAAGCAAGAGGGAAGCATAAATATAAAACTTTATCCCAATTTTCTAAACTGTTCCATAAATCACGAGTGGAAAGTATCCAAATGTGCAGACTTAGGAAACAGAAATGTTCCTGCTGACCACGTTTAACTTTCAGGATCTCAGCTGCACCAGGACTGAAAGAGCTGCCAACATGTTTTACAAAGCCTTTGCCACCAGCCAGCCCAAAGCCTGGCAGGTTATTAGTAAACCTCCAGGGGGATTTAACAAAGACCTGAAAAGTTGCTTGTAGAAGAGAGAAGATAGAGGTAAATCTTGATCTGATGTAGAACAGGCAGCTGTGAAACACAGATGCCAGCACAACTTTGAAAAAAGAGTTTCTTAGAAGGAAGGATGATTTTGGACAAGGTTCTGTCTTCTGGGAAAGCTGCAAGCCCTAGCTGTGCCTGTGGAGCTGCACCCAGCAGGCAGCTCCAGCACCCAGCAGAAGCTCTCAGGGAGAATTCCTGACCCTTTTGGACATTGTGCATCCTTCAGCCAGGTGTGCCAGCAGAGAGGAAAATCTGGCTGCAGAGGCTCAATGGCCCATGGGTGTCACTGCTGTGGATTCATTCTGGCTGTGGAGAAAGAGTCTGAGGTGCTCCATTCTCACCAAAGCAGGGACAGAGTCCCTGTGCTCTGTGCCACAGGGGCCACCTGACAGCTGCCCCCACGAGTTTGTCTATGGAGACACAGATTCATAGGGACCTTGATGTGAAAAACCTTTTAGCAAGAGGATTTAATGACTCATCAGCCATGGAAATGACTCTCTCTGTTCTCATCTGCCAGGGCATTCCTCAGCTTCATAGAGCCACTGCAGACAATCACTGTCCCCTCTGTTCACTGCCATTAATTCCCTACAGTTTAAATTTCAACTGATTTAAATGTTGCTTTAATGTCCCTTTATAAGGTTTTCCAAACAAAATGATCTCCTAACCTTGATCCATCAGCCTTATGTGTGAACAGAGTTGGGACAGACTGGGGGTTCTCTGAGCTACCCCACTAATACAATTCCTGGTGAGTTTCTGTGCACCAGTCTGGTAGAAAATAGCAACAGTGTGAGCAAAAAACATCTTTAACATTTTCTCTTTATTTTCAAGCAGTGGTGTCTATATCCAGAAGTGCTGGCAGTAGGCACCTGCTCATATGGTTGCAACAGCAACATAAAGAAACATCACATCTCAACACTCTCAACTCTCACATGAGAGAAAACCTACCTAAATACACCTAATTTTCAGCTTAATGTGGTCTAGCAGGTGTTTTGGGCAATCAGAGAAAAATAAACCTTCAGAGCAACCTGTCAAAGAGACAAAGACAGCCTGAGCTCCTGGAGAACATGGGGAATTTCACCTGAGCAAAATGTGAATAAGGGTTTAAACAGAGAGGTAGGAAGCTGCTCCCAAAAGGAGGACACACAACATCTGGCAGGATGCTGGGATGCTGCACCATCTCCATCTGTGGCCCAAATTCAGCAAAATATCTGCCATAGCTTTCCAGAACAGCATCTTCAATTTAGCTCACTCTGCAGAGACTCTCACTCAGCCCTGGGATATACCTAATAAAAGTCATTGTCTTATCTAATATTCATATTAAAGAATCAGGAGGATCCAATCTAGGCCTGAAAACCTGAAATACCCCAAATGCATTTAAAACACCACCAATATAGGTGTCCTTATTTAAGTATCTGTCAAATGCTGGCAGTGTTCTCAAAACATGAATCAGGACAGAGCTATTTTATTTCCAGTGGAAATGCCTGAACCTCATTTAATCTGTTTCAGCTTTTGACCTGTCAGAACCCATATGGGATGAAGCATTGAGTGAATTATGGAAAATCAGCAACTTCTGCTGTGCCCTAATTATTGATCAAAGGAGAAGGTAAGCATTTGCAGGGTCCACACTTGAGTGAAATGCTTTTCCTACTCAGAAAAAGAGAAAGTTCAGTGCAAGATTTTCTTCAGTGCTGCTGCTATCTATATTACCCAACTGTGACCTGAAAGTGAAAACAGCTATAAACATGTATGAATCATCTTCTTATGTGAATTTTATCCAAGTTCAGACAGGTAGCCTGGATTGTTGAGCTGTTTTTACCTTACTATGCTGTGGTTTAAAGCAAACTTGAGGTAAGGAAATGTACATGTGTCAGTTTTAAAGCTGACATTGTTCCTCTAACACGTGAATAAAATTAAAACAAATCTCAGTCCCATAAAAAGCTGGATTCTGCAAGCTGGGGAAAAAAAAACACATGCTGTTTACTCCTGCCATTAATGCTCTCAAAAGGCATTTTCCTGACATAAAACTCATTTCCACCCCTGTTTTGGTTTTGCAGCATGGCAGCAATAATGTTTAAGCCCATTGGACACCACCTCATGGAACGTGCTACAAATCAGCTCCATGGGGTGAGCATCCCACTGCTGGCTGCAGCCCTGACACCCTTCCAGGGCTTCCAAGAGGGAAGGAAACCCTTTAGCACCAGGTGAAAGATCAAAATAGAACATTTTGGGCTGTCATTTTAAAAAGAGCTTGCTTGGATGTTGGAGTCTGGGAGGATAAATCAATGGAGGTTTCAGCTTCGGAAGCCAATTTGGAACAAAAGGCAATGTAAAAACATTGAGCTGTCCCAAGGGTCCCACAAAGTCCATTTGCATCTTGTCTGTATGCTCCATGCAAGGGAGTCTAATTCCAGCACTTGCCAGCTATTAGCACGTGCTAATGAGGCTCCTGCAATTCCAGTCCAGGATGAGGACAGCAGGAATTAGACTTGGAGCAGTGGGAGAAGCATTCTGGCAATCAAGGAGCCATCCTGAAGAGGCATTTCTCCTCTGGTTACCACTAATTAAAGCCTCTTTTTGGCTCTTTTTAAAAAAGCCTCTCTTTAAACCCACCATTTGTGGTGGGTCCAGTCAGCCAGCATGGAGGCAGGATGGGTCTCAGGGACACTCACAGAAGGTCACAGGGAGGGTCACAGGTTTCCTGCACTGTAACTGCATCTCCTTCCAGGGCAGCCCTTACCCCGACCAGGATCCCACTGATGCTGGGACACTGACTCAATCGGGACCCACAAAAATCATCCACCTCGACCACCATGAGCCAGTTATGTCTATAGGTGAGACTGTAGGAACTGGAAACTAGAAACTGGGAAGCACTAAGGGCAAAGGCTTTATGGTATTTACACCCACAGTCACTGTACTTAGGCTCAGTCCCATATGCAAGGCTGTCCAACCACCTAGGAGAGACAGGAACAGCTCTGTGACCAGGAGGGACATAGTTTGATGCCCATTTGGAAGGTTTATCTTGTATTCTGCATGGCAGTGGGGCTGGGAAGCCCAGAGGCAGTGGGAGCCACCAGTGTGACCTCTGTGCCACAGACTGGAAAGTGATTTCATTACAGTCACACTCTGGCTGTGAGTTCCTCCTTTGGTTCAAGGAGACTCTCACCCACCTTGCAGGAGTGGTGGGAAGATGCCCAAATCCTGCCCTGCACAGCACAGGGAAAATGTCAAAATCCTGTCCTACACAGCACAGGGAAAATGCCCAAATCCTGCCTTGCATGGCACAGGAAAAATGCCCAAATCTTGCCCTGCACAGCACAGGGATAATGCCCAAATCCTGCCTTGCATGGCACAGGGAAAATGCCCAAATCCTGTCTTGCATGGCACAGAGGAAGTGCCCAAATCCTGCCTTGCATGGCACAGGAAAAATGCCCAAATCTTGCCCTGCACAGCACAGGGATAATGCCCAAATCCTGCCTTGCATGGCACAGAGGAAGTGCCCAAATCCTGCCTTGCACGGCACAGGGAAAATGCCCAAATCCTGCCTTGCACAGCACAGGGAAAATACCCAAATCCTGCCTTGCATGGCACAGAGGAAGTGCCCAAATCTTGCCTTGCATGGCACAGGGAAAATGCCCAAATCCTGTCCTACACAGCACAGGGATAATGCCCAAATCCTGCCCTGCACAGCATGGGGAAAATACCCAAATCTTGCCCTGCACAGCACGGGGAAAATGCCCAAATCTTGCCCTGCACAGCACAGGGAAAATACCCAAATCCTGCCTTGCACAGCACAGTCCATGTCAGGACAGCAATGCTGGCAGGTCCAGCTCCACACACAGCACAGGCTCATCTCACACAGCACACCCACCACATAAACCCTGCATTTTGCCTGAAAAGAGCAAGCAGCATTCAGCTCAATCAGAAATGAAAGCAGAGCCCATTCTAACAAACGGGGAGGTAACGAGCCCCAGTTCTCCTCTTGGACACTGTCACAGCTCCTCTTAGGACCAAGCAGAGCTGGGAGTGCACAAGACAGGAAGAGGGCTCTTGGAGAACAGAAGAACCTGCTTTAAGGACATGACACAGAGCTACAACGACAAGGAGAGAGAGAAGTAGAAAGAGACATACTGGAGAAGCTGACCATTGCGAAATGCTGACACCGGTCTCCTGTGAATTCGATCGGACACCTACCGGAAGAGAGAAAACCAGAAAGAGAGAAACAAGATAGCAAAATGACACCCAAACAGGCTGAAGTGAGGCCCCTTCTGATCCCTTCCACGGCTCCTCTCTGTCTGCTTGCAGCCTTGACCCTTACCTGCAGCCCTAAGCCCTACCCAAAGCTGACACCAAGAGCCATCCCTGACTAGAGCACGCTACATCCACCGCTGTGCCCGGGAGGGTTTAAGTAGTGTGGTGCATTTTTTGTCTTCAAACATACTTTGCTTAGGATCTGGCATGTACAATCGCAAAGGCAGTTTCTCCAAACATCTCTGTCCGAAGAATCCATTTGGACATCTGGAGGGGAAAAGGGGAGAAATCACAGAACATGTCTGGCACAGTTCTTGAGGCTAAGGTCAGAAATAAAAAGTGCATTGTGATGAATGGAAAAAATAAAGGCTTTACATGCGTATTTACTCTTTGCTTTCACCAGGCACCTGCAACATCAGTGCTCCAGCTCTGGTTTAGGCCTGGGTCTTCAAGCAGGCAGCCAAACCCCTCCTGCTCTGTCCTGCTCTGCCTGCCTCCTTCCTTCTCACCTGCTACAAGCACCAGCTGGCAGGAAGACTGAGATGGGCTGGATGCTACTCTCAGAGACTCTGTGGAGCTGCTCTGCAGACTGGCAAGAGGCACCAAAAGCAGAGAGCAGCTGCTGAGGCGACAGCGAGCGTTGGGTGTGGAAAGCATCACCCCATGGTGACCCCAGAAGTACCAGGGGTGTTCTCAGGGTGGTTAGAGAGAAAGCACGTGCAGAGTCTCTGTGTTAACAGAGAGGAAGGGACAGAGAAGAAAGCTGAGCTGAGCTGAAGGGGTCTCACATGGTGTGAGAGGCTCTCTCAGGCTCTGTCCTGGACTGGGTCACCCGATGGGCCGAGGTGTGCCAGCCCATGGGCACCAGCTACACACTCACAGGATGCCCAGGTGGCAGGGAAGGTGCCCTGCAGGGCACTGGCACCAGCCCATGAGCAGCTCCCCAGAGCTGAGCCAGGTTTGGGGAGCTGCAGAACCACCCAGGGTGAGCAGCACTGCACCCTCTGCAGCTGCAGGTGAGCCTGGGGAGCCATGGGAGCCCAGCCTGGCGTGGTCAAACACTTCTCCCCCAGGCACTTGTCTCCCTCCCTCACTTCACATCTTCTGGATATTCCTTGGATAGTCCTGCACAGGATCCCGAATTTTCTTCAAGTCCCAGCTCTCCCCTCCCTGTCCTGCAACTCTCTCCCTTCTTAGCACACCTCTCTTTCCTCTGAGCTTAAGAGGGCTTTATAGCATTTTAACATCTGTTTTTCAACTTTTTGTGAGCAGAGCTGCAGGCTCTGCACGTGACACATGTCAGACTTTCCTCACTCTCAGATGCCACCCACAAAATCTCAGTGATCTGCAAGTGGTCAGCAAGGAAGGGACTGAAAGACACCTCATAAAACACAGATGAATCAGAGGCCAAATCTGATGTCTGTGGCTCAGCTCCTGGCCAGGAGGACAGCAGAAGGTTGGAGCAGCCACAGCAGCATCAGGGAACTGCTCCCAGCCTGTGCATCTGGTGGGGTATGGTCCAGGTCCAGGTCCAGGTCCAGGCCCAGGTCCAGGTCCAGGCTCCATGTAGAAACCCTTGATTTTTAGTAGTTGTACTTCATCATGGGCATCCACTGACCTGGCTTTGGCACTTGATTTCTTGCTGGATTTCACTGCAGTTTGGGTAGGCCTGAGCTGTGCAAAAAAACCTGCTGCACCCTCACTGCCCATGGCCAAATGTGGGTCAGCATCTGGGTTTTTGGGACCTGCTCACACCTCTAAGGGGGAGTGTGCTGGGCTATTTGTGCACCCCAAACTGCTCATGGAGAACTTTAGGGCATGGCTCTGCACGAGGCTGCACTGAGCTCTCCAGTCTTACCCTTCAGTTTCTCAGTATCCAAGTCACTTCTGAATCTGAGAAGTGAACTCCCTAGTCAGGCAAATATCTTTGAAAAATTGGTGCTTTTTTCTCATTCTTGGACGTTCATCTTGGGGCACAGGAAATGGAGATGAACCAGAAATACCAAGAAAAGCTCAGCCCAAGGGGTCACCATCAGACATGAGGCCTGTTGGCCTTCTCTGCAATGGAGCAGAGGAAGCTGGTGCTGGGAAGTGAAGGAAATGCCCCACTGTCAATCAAAAAGCACAAACCTGAGGCACTGGGTGGCACAGACTCACAAAAACCGCCCCAGGACTGGAGAAACCCTCCAGAGATGGCTTTGAGCAAGGAATCCAAAAGAGAAGGTGTCTTCCCAATCCTTTTTTTTGAAGTTTACTCATCACCTCTGACAGAGTCAGGAACTTATTCACAGAGTCTTCAAGGGAATCCAGTTTAGCTTGCAAGGTGCTTCCCATCTCTCTGGGATCTGACATTTCCTGGATGTTGTGAGCACACCAAAGGGCCTCAAGGGTGCTGCTGAATGAAGCAATTGTCCCACCCACCCCAAAAAGGGGGTGTTTTGTCAGAAAGGAGCTAAAATTACCTCAGGTGCACACCTGCAAGAGGTCAGCCAAGGGTGGAACTCCAGTGTGACTGAGGCTGCAGGAAAGACTGAAAATTATGGGAAAACTGGTGGAAGGAAATAAAAGCCCAGAGAAAGAAATTGGTAAGAAGTGGGAAAAAAAAGCAAAACAAAAAGGTGTCAAAGAGGCTTTGATGCCATGACAGCTACCATACAGCCCATCTTCAGATCTCTGCAGTCAGCCAGGCGTGGGTGGGGAGAAGAGCTCTCAAGACAGAAGGCAGCAGACAACTGCCTTCCTTGTGTCTAGGACAGCCAGGGTTTTCATCTTGAGTTACTCAGTGATTCAGCACTGGAAGAAGTGACAGGAAAAATGCCCCCCTGAACAAGAGCACCTTCTGTCACCTCTCAAGCTTGTGTACAAGCTGTCAAGACAATGTGCCAGCCCTGCATACCTGGGTTCTGGCTCCTCATAAGCAAGGCTGCAGGCAGAAGCAGTGACCAGAAGACCTTTGAGAGCATGCAGTGCTTTTGGTTTTTTTAAATCTGTCTCTAACTTCCAGGCTGCTGAAGATGATTTATTATTTATGACTGTGGCCCCAGATATGACTTCAAGGAAAGAAATTTCCAGCATGCTTGGCACATGGTTCTCCCAGTCTGGACAGGAAGAGCAGTAGAGATCATCCCTTCTGCATTAAAATCTGCTACCTGTGGTGAGGGCAGCTCTTCTGCAGTGAGGAATACACCTGAAAGTTAAGGCTCCCTGCAGCTGAGAGCTGTGAGCTGGGAGTGATCATGGCCTCCTTCTTCCTGCACATTTGACTCAAGAGGCTCTGGCTGGCTGGCCCAGCAAAACCAAGGCCCTCCTTCTTTGGAAACCTCTTGCAGGGACTTCACAGCTGGTGGGCTTCCCTCCAATATCACCGTGGGAGTTTGTGGTGCACTCACAGAGGCACAATGGGTCCCTCCCAAGGGAAGGGGACAGGGCTCTGTCTGTAGGAATGGTCCTGGGGAAGGCCAAGGCTGCACCAACCCCTTGCAGACAGCACCTTGTCCCCTCTCTGGCCTGAGTGGATACTCCCAAAACTGCCCTTGCTTAACTCCATCTCTCAGTGTCTAATTGCTGCCTCTGAAAATTTCTTGCAAATGCCATTGATAAAACTGGTCAGGGATTTTTCTGTCCAGATGCTGTTTTCTGTTATTGCTGGAAAATATCCCATTCTTTTAATTTTGACCTTAAGACCTTTTCTTTTTTTAATAACCCCATTTTGAAAACATCTGCAAAATTCTGCTCTTGGGTTCAGGATGAATTGCAGTGAGATATTTACATGGTAACAAAAATGCAGTAAGATGATCAGTCAAATAAAGCATCTCAAAAAGCACAAACCAAAATAGTTTGCATGACTCATTTTTATGATGTTTTTCTTATTGCTGAAAATTGAGGAACTTCGACATTTTGCCCCATATCAGGGCAGGGCAATAATTATTGTTAATTATTATTTGCTACTTTTGTTTTCCTGCTGGAAGCAAAACTTTTTCTGTCCAGCTGTTGCTCTAAATCTTGCAAGGGTAGGCACATTTCCTTTGCACCCCCAGATCTTAATTAAAATATGCCAAATTCAGTAGCTCTCATAAAGCAATCCATGTTACAGAAAAATGTGAATGAGCAGGTGCTTCAAAATGACACAATAAAGACAAGCTGTAGCAGAAGGACACAATGCACTGAAGTAAGCAAATGGAAAAAAAAAAAATGTTTCAAGCACGTTGCTTTTTTGTGGGAAGGGCTGAAAAAGAAGACAGTTCTGTCATTGTCCCCTGACCAGTCCCAGATGATCAGGCTCTGGAGAGCCACAAAAGGCTGGACTCCACCAAATCACTGATGGGAAGAAGAGAAAGCACCCAGAATAAACACAAAGGCCTTCTCCAGAGCAGCTAATCAAGGCATGTTTGCTGCAGAGTGGAGTCCAAAGCTCAGGGACAGCCACTGCTGGCTCAGGGATGGCAGGATCTGTGCCCCACTGAGCCTTTGCTGCTGCAGGATCAGCTCCCACACTCTGATGGCCTCAGGGGCTGATGCAGTCACTGTGCATTGAGCTGGAGGCACAGATGGGCCACTCGAACCTGCAAAGGCACCTGACCTCATCACCCAAGACAAACAGCATGCAAACCCCAGAGAACAGAGTCCTGGCTGGTTCAGGGGATTTGGAACAGGATGTGGGGATTTTCACCCCTCGCTCTCCATTTCCAGGGACATTGCAACACCTCCCCACAGGGCTGCTGGACACCCCTGGGACAGTGACGTCCCTGTGGCTGTGCAATGAGCAGCTGCTGCTGACCAAACGCCACTGGCAGGGGTGGAACAGCTCCAGGTGCCACAGGGCAGCTGAGCAAACAGTGCTGCCAGGGGGACCATGGCCACACAGCATCCCTGTGACAGTCACACCTTTGGATGGTGCTCTGGGAAAGCACAGGGGAGCTGGCAGCCTGAACAAAACTTCAGAATGATCTTTCTCTTTCCTGGGAAAACCTGCAGGAAACAATACTCTTGGGGATGTGATTTTGAAAATTGGTGACTTGGATTCATCAATTAATTTTAAAATGATCTGATGTTTTCTCCTTTTGCTTTGTTTTGTTTTTTATTCTCTCCTTGACTTTCACTTTTTGCCTGAGGTGGGCCAGGCCTCTGACCTGCCTCCCCCACGTAAGGCAGAGCTGTCACCCCAAACCCAGGCTGTCTGTTTATCTGTCAGCATTTGCAAATCATCCAGGCTGATTCTTGTGAGCACAACTGGTCCAACATGGCGTGGGGTGCTGCTCCATAATACTCTTTAAGTCTTCTGATCCCACACAAGATCCTGGCCCAGAGCAGATCACTTTGATTCCACTGACCACACAGAAGAGATGAGAAGAGCATTTCAGTGGGCAGAGAAGGCTCTGCAGTGATGAGACCTGGCCTGCTTGCTTTGTTTGGCTGGGAAGACCCCAACTGTACCTCATGTGTGCCAAGACCTAACTGGGGAAAAGAGCATTTCTGCTCTTTGGATAGCACAGCCCTGTGGGGCACCCAGCAATAAAAGGTTAGAGCAGCCTCCAAGCGCTCTGAGCTGTGCCAAGGACTCTCCAGGATGGAGGCAGATCCAAGAGCTGAGGCTGCCACTCATCCCAAGGCTCTGTGTGACTGGGCACAACAAACCAGGCACCACTGCTGTGTGCCCCAGCCCATCTCAGGGCCTGGAGACTTCCTTGTGTGCACCCCCTCTGTGCTCTGCTCAGACCTGTCCCTGCCCTGGAGGCATCTCCTCAGGCCTCTCTGAGCAAAATGATCTGCAGAAGCCTTGGGAAATTCTTCCTGTCAAGATCCTGGAGCTTTTTAATTTACAAGGGATGCTGAGTCAGTTCTGTCTGTGTGTGGCTCTGTCATTTCCCAGGTTTATGCAGAAAATTTGCAGAATATTTGAGGCAGGTCCCACTTCTCCCATTTGACTTCCAGGTGGTCTGTTTGCAGAGTCAGGATAGCAACATACATTGTATTATGTTCAGGTTTCCTTTGTGTAGGATTTACTTCAAATTAGGGATAAAATTATGGAAGGGCACAATCCAGAAAGACACAATTTCTGGAACAATCCAAGTCCATTCTGGGCTCTTCCTAGTGAAGAAAATGCTTTATCCAAGGTCTGTCTGAAGCATATTAGAAAGGAAGGGAGGAAGTGGGATTACAAGCAAATACTTTGTTCCTGAGCATTTGAAAGACCAGGAAGAACACGTTTCTGGGAAGCCTGTTATAAAATAATAATAAAAAGCCAGCTGCCAATTTAGGCAATATTTGTTGCAAATCAAGCATGAACCACATCAGGAGAAGAAATTATTGGAGAACTCATCTGCTGGTTTTGGTCCAGACTGCCAGGGGGGACATCTTCAGGAAGGATTTCCTGTGCTTCTGGGCATCTGCAAGAATGGAACCCACCCCAAGAAGCTGATTACAGGCTGGTGGCAGGCAGTGAACAAGAAGACTCCAAAATTCTGGTAGCTGGCATTGGAAAGGGCGGGAACATCACAAGGGTGCTGGAGTGGGGGGTAGAACCCCCTGAGCATTCAGTGAGGGAGGGCTGGAAGCTGGCACAGGGGCCAGATGATCCCCCCAAGGTCCTGGTGGCTCTGACTGGAACAGTGCCATGGAAAGAGCACATGGACACACGTGCTGTGCTCCTGGCTGGAGCTGCTCATGTGGCTCTTGCTGATCTCCAAAGCCTTTGAAGAGGTTGTGAGCAGAACCTACTGATCTCCTCCATGCTCCTGGCTCAGAGGCACAGTCAGGCTGGAGGGCCAAGGCTGCTGTTGCAGAGATCAGAAATGAGCTTGGAAGCCTGTGTCTTTGCCTCTTCTCCTTTCTCCTGCATCTTTCACAAACCACAGCAGCAGATCTAGTGCCTTGGTGCAATGAGGAAGCCATGGAATGTATCAGCTCTTTGTTTGCAGGCAAAGTGAAGTCTGTTTATTCATCAGCATCTTCCCCAAAAATCACCCTTGTCACATAAAATGGGAGAGCCATTTTATGGGAAACACTTTTCAGTTCAAATGCTTCTGCATTCCTCAATAGCTATTATCCTCTAGAATCCAGAAACTCTAAAATTACACCACTTCAACAGCCAGGTTTTCTTATCTTCAGTCTGAGATTTAATGATAAAAACACCCAAGGAGAATGAGCATCCAGGGATCTCCTCAAGCAGTAAGATCAGAAGTGACTGTGCTGTGTGGAAGGCATTGGGTCCCCTGGGTTTCTGAGAACATGGAGCCTTGTTTTTCTGTTTTTCTTGTTTTTCACCTTTTCTGGCAGATGAGCAGTGACAGTGCAGACCTTCCAGCACCTCCTTCTGGGAAACACCTTCCTGCCCTTCCACACATGCCTGCTCAGTTCCCATCTGGTTTTAGCAATTGGCACCTTGGAACTCATCAGGAAAGGATATCATTTTACCATCTGCAAAGTGAGGAATTCAGGCTTTCAAATGATATGAAATAATTAGGTCTGTTTGGTGTGGCACATAAAATCTTAATGGGATCCATCACTGAGTGTTCCCTCTGTTCATCATCTGTCAGAGCAGCCTGGTTGGAAGGTAGGCTGGAATTGCTTTGGTTGAAACAGTCGAGCTGCTGAAGACATTGGACAAGTACCACAGTATTCTTTATTAGGAAAAAGTGATTCTTATGCATGGTAGGGGTTCAGGTAACTCTTGTCGTAATTAGAAATTGATCCCATTTGAATCTTGATCTGCATTTAGGTTCTTCCCAAAAGAAAGAGCCTTGAAATCTGTGCCTCTGCCATGACCACACTGCTTGCAGATTTGATTCATACACTCCTCCACACTTCAAGGGTTCAGCCTTTCCCAGAATGGAAAGATTGGAATTTCTGGGGCTTCCTGGGCTGCAGCTACCCCAGAATGGTGGTTGTGACTTTAACCATCATATGGGGCTTCCCCCCTGTTTCCTGTGAGGAGCACTGACCAGAGGAGCCCACGGTGCCACCAAGAAGCCAATGGCAGTGACAACTACACCAAAGCACAGGGCTGGGGGGACAAGGGCTGCTCCCACTCCCTGCACACATGGGAAATGTGGGAGCCACAGCTTCTGGTTTCTGTCCTGCCCAGCTCTTTCTGTGTCTAAGGGTGAGCCTGGGAGGACTGGGAGCTGCTCCTTCCACCCCAGCTGCACTGGAAAGCCAGAGCACAAGAGCTCAGCAGGATACATTTCCACACGGCCTCTTCTGCTGCTCCCTGCAGAATCAAAGGAGTTCTGGGACAAGGGAGGAGCTGTGCTCAGTGTGATCCAGCCCTTTCAGGCTTTCCACAGGGGATGAGAGTTGTGTTCAGTGCAGCCTCCAAGACCTGAGGAGCTGAGGTACCTGATGAGCATCACATCCTGCAGTGCTGCTGGGTGACGTCCACAGATGTGAACACCTTTGGCTGTGTCTCCACTGAGAGGTCTTGGGTTCCAAAGGGAGAAAATTGTCAGCTCTGGGTTTCTGCAAGCTGGGCAGTGATGCCTGGGTCACCAGGGGAGCTCAGGAGAGGATTCCATCTGCCCAGTGAGTGCACACCCAGGGCACCACGTCCTGCTCACTGTGCAGGAGCCCAGGGGCAGGGACAGGTGAGCTCTGGGTACCTGCACCCCCAGCACTGGCAATCAGACTGCACAGCTTGTCCACAGGCACTGCTAGGCTTGGGGGTGAGGTGTGAGATGCCACTGGGCTGTCTGGCTCTGAACCAGGGGTGAAAAAGTCTCACATCCCATTCCAAATCCCTCAGGCTGTGCAGCCCCACTTCAAACCCTTCAAAGCTCATTTTAAGGATAACTTAGTACATGTCTCTAGTTTTTCTTGCAGGTTTGAAGGGGGAAACAAACATCCCACACAGTGGCCACAAAGCTGCACAGAGAGGAGAAGAGCTGGGGGTTAACCCTTGGCCCATGAGACACAGGAGAGGTTGGGGCAGGTCTCAGTGAGGGACCCCCCCAGCCATGGGGAAGGAGGAGGCTGTGCCCCTGAAAATCTCCCTGATTGGAGAACAGGACCTGTCAGCTCAGGGAGAGCAAAAGGGACCCAAATTTCCTTGGAGCTGCAGAGGAGAAAGGGGAGAAAGGGAAAAGAAGCAGCCAGAACAAACATATTCTTAGAGGGAGAAAAGCCAGGAAAAGTGAACAGTGACACGCACACAAAAAAGGAAAATACAAATCCTCTCCCCCCCTCCCCATCCCTGCCCCTCTAGTGCCCCTTTCTGAACCTGCACAGCTCAAACTGCAATTGCCAGGAGAATTTCAGAGCTCCCCCCCAGTCTGGCAGTTGCACAAAGGTCTCCTCTCCCTCAGCCAAGAAATTTCCATATTGACACAAGAACTCCACTCACTTACTTGCACGACAGCTGATTAATGCCCTCGATGTAGTAGCACACCCCTCCATTGACACAATAGGACTTGGCTGTTTCGTTGCATTTTCTGGCATGCCCGGACCAGGAGGAGAGAGTTGTGGTTACTGCAGGGGAAAACAAAAACACACACAAAAAGGATATATTGTTATTTCCTTTGTTTGGCAATTCTGCTTCCTTAGATGATTTTCTATGAGTTCATTTGCCAAAGTAAAAACCCCAGAGCTACAAACCTTAGCCTGTGCCTGCAGACCCACCTTTGGGTCCCAGGGCTGCAACTTGACCCTTCCTTTCCCAGCAAAAGGGGCCAAGTGAGTGAGGAGTTGAAGACTCATCTTCCTCTAAGCAGCCAGCACGGGGTACAAGATCATTTTCTTGGCAAGCTGCAGGGAAGTGCCCCTCTCCCAGTGTCCTTGGCCCTCCCTCATGCTGGGGATGCTGTGCCAGCAGGCAAGCAGGGCTCAGGAAGGAGAGGGGCTGCAGAGTCACAGAGCCCCAGTGATGTGCTGCTGAGGCCCGAGCACCTCAGGACACTGGAGCCAGACCCAGAGGTGCTGCAGGGGACTTTGCATTGCTCCACACCTCTGCCAGCTGTGTTCTCAGAGCCAGGAGCAGGTCTGGCACGAGCAAGAGCAGCTCCATGAACAGGGCTCCATCCCTGCCCTCTCCTGAGCATTTCTCTGTCCTGCCAGAACTGGGCTGCCCCTACAGCCCCAGCAAAGTGCAGCAGGAGAAGTCAGCCAGCCCCAGCTCGTGCTGAGGCAGGCAGCCAACATGACTCCAGTTTCCCAGGTGCTTTTCCAAATCTAAACTTCTTTCTAGAGAAAACCTTTACAAAATGTTTCTAGAGAAAACCTGTCCCGTAAGTGACGAGAAAACCTGCAGAATTTCACTGTAATTCCTGTCTTTGAGAGACTCTGATAAACTTAGAGTCTCCAAAGGTAAAACAAAGGCTCCTAGGAAGGAAAAAATCAGTTGTTAGAGCACTGATACAGGTTACAGATGGTGAGCAGCTTTAGGGAATGCAGACCCATTTTCACATAAGTCTAAGGAGTGCTGGGCACTTAAAAGCATGGATTTGTTACAACTGAGCACTTAACCTCATTACAAACAGTCCCCTTTCCTGGGCTACCCACCTTGCTCAGACCCTATCACAGCTACACCTCCAGCAGTGGCTACTGCCTACTTTGCAGCACCTTTTATGCTGTAGCCAAAGCTTCTGAGGAGATATTCTCTTCCATCCCGTTTTCCAAAGCAAGAATGAGCTTCATGGAGAGGTTTGTGACACCATCACTGAGACTGCATCCTCACTGACACAGGACTCGAGGAAGAAAACTTGAACCAGAGCCAGGCAGGAGCCAGGCAGAGCGTGAGGAGGAGCAGCAGGGCGAGCCATGGCCTGTGCCACAGGGAGCCAGGGCTGCTCCCTATTCCTTGGGCAGCCCCTGTGCCCATCCCACCTCTGCAGGGGCTGCAGCACACACAGCAGAGCCAAGGGCTGCATTCCCAGCTCCTGCTGGGAACATCTGGACTCTCCCAGGCAAAGGAGGCTCCCAGCACCTTGGGAAGCCTCTCACATGTGGGTGATGCTTGGCACTTGAGCTTGTTCTGTCTCTCACCCGTCTGGGACTCTCTGCAGGGTCTGTGGGGTCTGTGCCTCTCCAGAGGAGATCCCCACTGTGCTGTGCCCACCTGGAGCACCCACACTGTCACCTGAGCAGGGCCCAGCTCCCTGCTCTGCCCCATGTGCTGTCCCAGCCATTGTCTGCCATTCCCATAAGGAAGTGGATGCCTCCCACTGGCTGACAGGCCAGAGCTATTTCCATGCTTTGCCTTGAATAACCATTGCCTCTGGCTCTGTCTTTTCACAGTTATCCAGAGCACAGCAAGCTGTCCCAAAGTGCTCTGCTAAGGAGACATGGAAAACACTCCAGCAGAGACCCAGAGTGCTCACAGCCCTGGGACAGCAGCTGCTCCCTCAGGGCACGTCCTGCAGCCAGCTGGGAGCCAAATGTGGACAGCAGGGTGCACACACTGGGGTGTTGGAGCAGAGGATGGTTTGACCAAGCCTCCAGTGAAACCCTTTCAAAAATCTGAATCCCACACTTCTGCAGGAAATTCAGCACTCCCTTTAAGTTAAGATTAATGGTAACTAAAAGCCAAAGCCATTATGAGCCTGTGTAATTTATCTGAGGAATGCAGACTCATTATACAGACAAGACTTTATAATTTATACCTTTACAAGATAGTAGCACATTTCTGCTCAGGAGAGGAGAGCTGTGGGTCTCTGATAAGTGTGGGTCTCTGCAAGTGCACCATTGGATCAGGGAGCACTGAAACTTCATCAGCCCAAGAGCTGGTGCAAATTGAAAGGCACAGGGATGAAAAACAAGCACAGGCTGCAGGGAGCTGTCACCCCTGCAACCATCAAACACACCACTTGGTAGCAAGCAAAATGATACATCTGGCAAAGTCTCACATCATAAACCCTACAGGGAATGATTTTGGAGCAAGCCTTGCCACAGCAAGAGAGGGGCAGAGAGGGAGAATTGAAAACAGAGCCCAGAAACCTCCCCATAGGAAACACCCCAGATACAAAGATACCCAACCCACCAAGAAAGGTGGATGGGAAGATGCAGTGCTGTGTGATGTGATACAGGGAGGATCACAGCGCTCATCAGCCAGAGATTGCATGGGATCTTCATCCCATAGAAACAGTTTTGTCCCTTTGGAACAGGTAAAAAAGATCCTGACATGGTTGAGGCTTGGGCATCTTGGGCACTTCTAGGGGAGGGCTGTCAGCAGAGCTGTGCCTGTCAGGAAAATACATGGGTGATCACCTCTACTGGAAGCATCTTTCTAATGTCATTATCCTTTCAACCCTGTTTCCTGCAAGTACCTTGCCTTTTGCGCCAAAGAAGCACAAAGTGTTTTAAAACTGAGCCATGGAATCACCTCACTCCAGTCCATTTGTCAGCACAGAGATGTGGCAAAGGCCACAGAGAGAGGCAGTTCCCTGTTGAGAAGGGAGCATCAGGAAATGAGGCTATTTCAGACTGTAACACTGGTCAAGCCAAAGCCCTGTCTTGGCCCCAACAGTGGCAAAGCTAAAAAAGATCAGTGATAATCTTCCTTAGGCCATGCAGGATGGGCAGCTCAGAGACAACCCAAGGCAGCCTCAGTGTTGTCACATTTAGTGGCCTTTGCTGGATACTTCCACCAACAAGTTTAGTTGCTGTCTGAATAAATCTAATCTTGTAGCACCCACAATATTTGTGACAAGAGCTGCAGTGCTATGAACAGTGTGTAAAGCCACATCTCCATTTTGATATTTTAACCTGCCCTTTCCTAGCTCTTGTATTAGAAAAAACTACTCTTTATCCCTACTTCTTTCCCCTGTGCTACCTGTGGCATTGCAGGCACAGCCAGCATCTCCCTCCCTAGCTGGGAAGCAATGATCTCTATTTATTCTTTTTTGGGTCATCCCTGGTTATGCTTTTCTCTTTGGAAATAGTGAGACCATACTGCACACATGATATTTATGGGATATTTATTCCAGTCATAGGAATTCCTAATGGGTTTTTTTTTTGAGGTTTGGTGCACTGAATACAGATCTGTCTCTGTCATAACCCTGAAATCTCACTGGTGTGTGGTAACATTCATTCTAGAGCCTTCCAAGGTGCCTGATCACCCTGGGATGCTGCAGCAGCTGGGATTTCACATTCATGAGAGCAATTATTCACGGAGCAAGGATGGAGAGACCTGCCAAGCTCCATGGGAGGACAAAGGGAAGCAAAATGTCTCACTTAGAGAATGGTAACTGTGCCTGGGTTGAAGCGTGGCCCTCGGACACCACGTGGCTGCAGATCACACACCAGCACCTCAGAGCAAGAGGCCAAGGAGATTTCAGTGGGTTTCCAGCACACTGGTGGGGTCATTCCCAGATTCACAAGTTCTTTGTGTTTAGCTCTATTCCCCATCAGCCTGGACCAACACTTGGACAACTGCATGCCTGGTCCAGAGTCATGTGGGATGTTGGACCTTGGTGCAGTGAACCTCACACACAGTTTATTTACAGCTCTGTGCCAAACACTGTGCCTGGTGATCCACAGGCACAATTACTTCCCACAGCTATTTCACATTAACTGCTGTACAACAGCAGGCAGATTTTCCCCCCCATTGGCTGGTGTGGCAGAATAAGTCCTTCATTCAGCCTCCAACACAACTCCATCTCTCCCAAATGACTCAGAAAGTTGTGAAATTGCTGAGATGAGTGCAGAACTGAATAAGCAAGAGAGCAGTTTTGGGTGGTAGCAGGGTGGAACAGGACTCATGAAGGCAGTGGGACGTGATGAGGGGGCTGTGCAGTGACACCAATCATGTACCAAGAACCTCCCCAGGTACTTCAACAAATTAAAAGCAGAAAACCACGAGTGTGCATGAGGCAAGCAAGTGGTGACATTTCCTTCTGACCAGGGGGAATAAGTAAGGTGCCCCTGAGACCCACAGTGGCAAACTGGTGAGAAAGCCCATGCAGGGTGGGAGAAGGGCTGGAGCAGCTCAGCCATCAGCAGGTCAGACCTCCAGCTGGTCTTCAGTCCCAGGACTGAGAACAAAGCAGGAGGGAGGGAGGAGGTGAGGACAAAGAAGAGAGGAGAATAATGAGGTGAAGAAAAGAGGTGAGGACAGGGAAGAGAGGGCTGGCTCTTGATGATGTGTTTGTGAATGATCTGCAGCCACATTTTATTGTTGCTGCCCCAGCCAGTGAGGACAGAGCAGCATAAACACATGGGAGATTCAGAGCACTGGAGTCATTCACAGAGTCTATTTTCCACCACATGCCTCAGTCATTCTGGACTATCATCAATGGCAGGGCAGCAGAGAAGAGAGCCAGGGGCAGTGACTGTGCCAGGTGGACTTCCCTTCACACAGCCCATCTACGCAGAAAGGCCATTAATGATTGTGCAGGGATTCTTACACAATTCCTGCCATGCACGTCATCTCACCTCTGCAGGCAGCTCACCAGCCTGTTCCCAGAAGCCTGGTGAAATACTCCCCCTGCAAAGAGTTAATTAATGCAGCTTGGACTATAAATTATAGTTAATTTTTCACGAGCTACAGCTACTGTCGAGGAGAGCAGGGAGACAGCGATGGTTTCGCCGCTCCTTTTCTTCTTTATAAATAACTTTGGCTGGTGGGTTCATAGAGTACAGACACTTTATTCTCTCAATATTTAGACATTCAGTTAGACAGATGAACTCAGCTGGTTGGGGAGTGTATACAGATTGCCTGCTCTGTATATGCCTCATGTACTTACTGATAAAACACAGAATGGCTGAGGTTCCTCTCAACAGAGCTTGTTAGAAGAACATGGATGAGAAGATGTCTGGCCAAGATATTCCTCAGTTGTAGGGCTGTAATCCTGGTGTGAGCCACACTAAATCCATGATTTACACTGATTAATACATGGAGGGGCTGGTGATCCTCACCATTCCCTCTGTGGCAGATTTCTGTGTGTCTGATACGACACCTCCTCCTGCAATAAACCTGAGCAGAGCCTGGATGCTCCCCACTGTTATCTGTACATAAAATCAGAAGGGCCTGTGCATACTGGAGTATGCCTGAAAGCAGACTGGGGACTCTGAGCTCATAAAAATCCCGCTCCTGTGTGTTTATTCATTTGGAAATGACCAAATATTTACCCCCGCATTTTATTGAAATAGATCCTGCTGGAATCATGTTTCCAGTTCCCGAGGGGATCATTAGGATCAATAGCTGCACACTAGGAGCTCATCCCAAGATACAAATACCAGACTGCAAGGCACTCATCTTGGAGCATCAGATGCTGCTGATCAAAACAGCACAGGTTGCATTCCCCACCTCTCCCATCTGCCCTGTTCAGGGGTTTCACTAAGAAACAAGTTTAAAGGTTTCTGAGCACTCAGGGGCTGCCTGTTTCCATGGGACAGGCAGTTATTGCAGGGGCAAAGTCCTGTGTTATTGTCAAGCTTCAGGCTGCTCCTCTGGAATGATCTCTGCAGCTTTACGAGGGAGCCCTTCCTATGCTCTGCTCTACCACAGGGGCCTGAAAATGCACATGACAGCAGTGCAGCATTTCATTTTCCCAAATCCCCAGCATCAATTGTAATAGAAGCAACATGATACTTCAATGAGGGGATTTGTTCAGCAACCTAAAAATCCTTCCACAGAGCCAATGCCAGCGTGAAAGCTTTGCAGGCAGGGCAGCTGAAGTCCAAGAAGTGAAGCAACACACCAGGATCCCAGGATGGAGCCAGAAGAGCAGATCCCCTGGTCCAGAGCCCAGTTCTGAAGGCTGGGCTCAGCCTCAGTGCTCCCAGGGGACATCAGCTCCCACCCCACACTTCATCCTGCCCCTCTTTGCCTTTAGAGTCTTTGCACCACATCTCGAGTGGCAGCTGCGTGACTACTTAAAAAATGCACAGTGTGCAAACTGAGCAGTGAGCAGGATGTGGCAGCTGCCAGGCACCTCAGAGCTCTCTGCAGAGTGGCAGTGAGATCTCCACACTCACCTCAAGGCCCCGTGCCTGCGTGCGTGCAGGTTCCGCTCAATTACAGCCCCACCTCCAGCAACGGGGCTGAAATTATCCCAGCAAAGACCACACCAGCACTTATTTTTAGTCTAATATTGAAAACTGCTCTGTTCACATGGCCAGACTTGTGTCTGCTCTGTCTGTGCTCTGGGCTGGCTGGACACCCTTCACCTCCAGGCCCAGAGCTCTGTGCTCACACCTGGGGGCTCCAGGAGAGCTCAGGGGCCTCAGGCTGGAGGGGCCAGGGACTGCCCAGCTGGGATTTCACATTCATGAGAGCAATTATTCAGGGAGCAAGGATGGAGAGACCTGCCAAGCTCCATGGGAGGACAAAGGGAAGCAAAATGTCTCACTTAGAGAATGGTAACTGTGCCTGGGTTGAAGCGTGGCCCTCGGACACCACGTGGCTGCAGATCACACACGGGCACTTCAGAGCAAGAGGCCAAGGGAGATTTCAGTGGGTTTCCAGCACACTGGTGGGGTCATTCCCAGATTCACAAGTTCTTTGTGTTTAGCTCTATTCCCCATCAGCCTGGGCCACTGCAAACACTTGAACAACTGCATGCCTGGTCCAGAGTCATGTGGGATGTTGGACCTTGGTGCAGTGAACCTCACAAACAGTTTATTTACAGCTGTGCAGTACAGAGCAGCTCAGCCATCAGCAGGTCAGACCTCCAGCTGGTCTTCAGTCCCAGGACTGAGAACAAAGCAGGAGGGAGGGAGGAGGTGAGGACAAAGAAGAGAAGGGAATAATGAGAAGAAAAGAGGAGAGTAAGACCAGCAAGGTCACAGGCAGGTCTGCCATGGTCACCCAGTAAAGGCCAGGCCAGACTGGATTTGAGAGCAGGTTTGGGGGGTTGGTTGAACCATAACCACGTGGCACACGTTCCTGTGGGGTGTGGAGCTCACAGAGCACAGCACAGCCACTGCAATCATGCAAGTCCATCAAACCAAGCTCACCTGGAAAAGTGAGGAGAACATTTCCTACACCCAGCCACGCTGGGCAGCAGGGAAGGGATTAAACTGGAGGGGATTCCCTCAATGGCTCTACACCAATGAGGCTACAAACAGCCCAATGGCATCACCAGGATGACAACTATGAAATCTGTGGACCCAAACTGGTGTGTGGAGAGTTAGACTTAATTGGAGAAAAAAGCTGTGTTTCAGCTACCCTTCCCACAGGGGTCTCTAGAGGGACTCTGGGGGGGCTTGTGATCCCCAGCAGATGAAATAAAGGCCCCAAAACCAAACCCAGAGAGCCCAGCTTTCATTCAGGTGCTTCATATCACCCCCCAGTCCTCTTGCTCCCAGCACAACTCAGCATTGCCTGTTCTGCTCTTTCTCCCTGTTCCCCTTCTCCTGTGACCCTGAGCCTCTCTCTGCTGCAGAGCACCCTCAGCCAAGGGCACTGACAGCCCCAGAGGCTGATAAAGCACTCAGCCAGGAACTCACCCAGCTCCAGAGTGAGCAAGGAGCATGAACAGAGTCCAGGGGAGCAGCTGCCATGATCCACATGTTGGTTTAGATCACCTGCCCACCACTGGCACAGCCTCCTGCACCCTGACAGTATCCAAACCACGCTTCCTCCACCTGGCCTGTGTTCTCTCCTTACCCTCAGGGCTTCACCTGCTTGTTGAAGTCAAGGGAAGGGGCTAGAGGAGAGCTCAACAGCAGAAAACAAGCACAAGGGATTACTTGACCTTCTCAGAGACTTCAAACTTTATCTTACCTTTGTAAAATTAAACTTTGAGAGGGTTTGGCTAGCTCTGTCCTGTATAAACTTTCCATCTCAGAATGCTCTCCAGATTTCTCTGACCCTTCTTCCATTTCTGCCTCCATCAGAACGCTCTAAATGTCAGCACTGGTTCCTATCCTGTTTACCCAACATGTGCATAGACTCCTGAGCCTTGTTTAGCTGCCCCATGCTGCTCTGTGACAGGATCACGTTGCCATTCTGGGCTCTCTGATGTTGAAATGAGCAGAAAGGACCTTCCTGTCAGGGCACACGATCAAGTTACCACATCCCTGCAAGTTCCTGCCTGTGAGCTGAGCCACTGTGACCACCCAACTGCACAAGCTTAGCCTGTGACAAGCACAAAACAAAGTCTCATTTAACATTTTCACCACCAGTGAGACTACTGCAGCACAAATGAAGCTGAGTGGAACCTCCTGCTGTTCACAAACCAAGTACTGGGGCATCAGTGTTTAAAGTCCAGCAAGTGATTTAGAAGATTTCAGTGAAACAGCAAGAGCAGGGACAACCTGCAGGTGACTCTGAATACAGATATTGAAAAGAAATGCAGGACTTTTGCAAGAATGAGATACTTGTCTGCTCTCCAGATCATCCCACCTCACATCTTCATCACCTCCCCATATGCTGTACACACGTGCAATTCTCCATCACCATAAAAATCAGAGAGATTCTGAGTTGTTCAGATAACGCTTGAGAGATATTGCAAAAAAGGAATGTGAAGGAAAAAGTGAGTTATAGCTTTAACTCTGGGGACTTTGCCATCTCTTCCCATCATTAGGAAAAACAAAAGTGATGATGCAGCCATGGAGGAAAGAAGTTTTCCAAAAGGGGAAATTTCTGTGTTTCCTTTCTGAGATTTGGCTTTTAAGAAAATAGCATTAATCTAATATGATGCAAATAAGTAGCATGGATCTCTTCTGGTGAAAACAAAGGGAAAATCCTGGGGAAGGATGGTGTGGCCATGGCATTAATGATGCTGTATCTCAGCTTGGTATCCCTAGTGCAGTGCAAGGCTAAGCACTACAAAAAACCACATTTTAAGTGCAGTTCTCTAATCAGAAAAGCTTTTAAAGAATACCTGGCCAGTGCCTGCTGTGGCTGCAATCAGATTTCCTTTAAATTCATAAAAGACTGAGCTTTCAAAGGAGGAAACATCCCCATAAAATCTGCAGAGCAGAACTGCCAACAGTGAGGCACAGCCAGCTGTGCTCTCAGCTCTGGGCATCTGCAGCTGGGATGGAAACACACACAAAAAATAAATCCCTGCCTGCTCCTGCCTTCCCAGGGCTTTTGCCAGGATCCTGGTGGGCTCCCAGTGGGGAGAGACCCCCTGACACAGACAAAACACCCTCCACCAGAAATTGCTGAGCCAATGTCCAGGCACCAGGATTCTAATCTAGACTTGTATCCCCTCCTTGGTTTTTATTGCTCTGTGCCCATTTTCTACTGCTTTTGGGACAACTGAGTAGGAGGGAATGCTAAAAAGCATTTCAGCCACAATAAATCAAATTAAGAATTTGGGGAAATCTGTTCTTGCTTTCTGGACACTCAGAAAAAATGGGATGGCAGGGCATGGATGGATTTTCTGCAATTTTCTTATTACCTATGCTTAGAAGACTCATGTCTTTTTTCTTGTACTTCCTACAGCCTGTTTTGTTTGATCAACTATCCTCAAAAAAACCCCAAACACAAAAACAAAATTATAAAAGAAAACCCTGTTAAATCAAAGGCCATAACAAGCACATCTTGCAAGTACCAATAACTCCATGTACTGAAAGAGCTGGGAGTGCTTGAACTTCAGTTGCAATTTTAAGTATCATGTCCTTCAAGCTGCCATTGCAATAGTTACCAAATTCTCCCTCTCCAAGATAGACACCAGCAATATAAATCAGATTTTTTTAAAAGATCTAGGGAAAGAAAGACCAGTGGCTTTGGGAAAAATCAGACAGAAGGAGTGATTAAAGAAGATTCCAGGAGGCAATAAAGCATTTATGCAAAATGTCTCACAATAGCAAACAAATCAGGAGAAAGCAGCTGTATGGGGGGGTGGGGGAGAGGTACTTACACTCTTCTTCCATAACAACTATTTTAGTTTCTGAGGCTGGTAAGACTTGTGGTGCTTTCGTTGTTCCTGGGGAAATTAAGGTAAGAAAGTAGTGAACAAAATAATCTCTTTTGAGCAGAGCAGGGTGGGCTTAGCTACTGTGGGGAGGAGCAGAGGGGCAGGTGCTGCTGGGGGCACAGGCTGGGGGCTGCCAAGGTGTCAGTGCTGCTTTAGGGCAGGGCATTGGGGTGACAGAGGCAGGACAAGGAGTGTCCCTGCAGGGGATGGCACAGGGCACGATGTCCCCTCGCTCTGAAGGGCCTCGTGTCACCATAAAGAGGCAGAGATGGCTCAGGGCTCAGCTGGCAGGAGATGAGCAGAAATGTGGGAGGTTTTCTTAGCCCTGATGGCCACAAGAGTGCAAAGATGGGATGGCAGGATGTGGCAGTGGGGAAAATGTGGAGTTTAGGAGAAGGTGGGATTTTCTGAAGAGCCTCCATCCCAGGTGAAGTTCTGCAGCACAAATAATGCTTGGACCAGAGCTGGAGGAACAGCAAACAGATGAAGGAAGGTCCCCAGGATTAGGGGAGACAAGCACAGGGAGTGATTTCCTATTTTTGAACCAGGATACTGGGAACCCCAATGCCCACAGAATGCTCTACTCAACCCTGCTGGCAGCACCAGCACCTTTGGAGAAGTCCCTCACAGCCTCTGGATGAACAAAGGAGGAAGCCCCAGGAGCCTGGGCTGGGGGTGCAGCCCTGCCAGAGACAGGGGTGGGACCACCACAAAGAGCTCGAAGCAGAAAGAATTTTTTGTACAACTTGATTTTCTCTGCAGTGTTTGATAAGGGACAGGGCAGTTGAGGAGATGCCTAGAAATTTTTTGAAGAAAAAAAGAACCTGAAATAGTCACACATCAACTGTGCCCTCATGGCTATGTGATATCAACATTTGACTATTCAATGATGAGAACTGGGAAATGGGATATTTTTCTAAGAAAGCATCTAATTTACTTCAAAGTCATAAAATCTGCAATATATTGCAGTATATTTTGACTAAGTCCAGAAGCATTTCCTCAGAAATTAACACCCTCACAAAGTTTCTCAATGCAAAAGCATTTATTTCTGAGCTGGGAGTTTTGTGGAAATGCTGGAATTGTAGAGGAGGGGTGAGGGGAGGGTTTGGCTGAGGGGCATTTTCTAAGTGCCAAGGGGTCTCTGCTCTGCAGCCACTCTCTCTAAAGATGTGGTGGATTTGGTGACTTGCAACAGATGTGTATGGCTGAAAAGCTGCTTTTCTGAAACTGAAAAGTGGTATTGGAATAGAGCAAAGAGCACTTTGCAATGGGAGTCACAACAGGATCAGTGCTAAGGATCTTGGGGAAGAAGAACCAGGGGACAATACATCTGTGGATTCAGGCGCCCTGAGGAGTTTTGCACTGAAAGGTGTCACAGAAGAAGGGAGGAAAGCTTGCAAGGCCCCAGGAAGGCCCAGCAGTGAGGGGACAGGAATACTCCAGGAGAGCACATGCCTGCAAACTGGGGAAGGCTGCTTAACTCTGGGTAGCTGCGGGGGAAAGGGGAAAAAAGAGTGGTGAAAAAAGGTGAAAAATAGGGGGGACAGGGCCACAAAAGCCTCCAGGGATCAGCATCCCCTGGACTGGCCCTGCTGTGGTGGCAGGTGATCTGCAAAGAGCAGCAAGGTGTGCCTGCAGCTGAGCAGTGAGCCAAGGGCAGAGGGGAAGGCAGCTGAGAGCATGGATCATCCAGGCAGGGAACCCACCACATTCACAGAGACATCTCTGTGTGCCTTTTGTGGGTTTTCAGGTCTTAACAATTTCTGGGCAGCTCAGGAGTGAACCCATCCCTGCTGGGAGGGTCCTTGCCACACAGGGTGGTTTCCTGAGCACCCTGGCAGGTGCTGCCTGCCCTGCAGTGGCCAGGTGTGCATTTCCCTGTGTGCCTTTCCCTGTGTGCATTTCCCTGTGTGCATTTACCAGGTGTGCATTTCCCTGCTGTGCATTTCCCTCTGTGCATTTCCCTGTGTGCATTTCCCTGTGTGCATTTACCAGGTGTGCATTTCCCTGTGTGCATTTCCCTGCTGTGCATTTCTCTGTGTGCATTTCCCTGCTGTGCATTTCCCTGCTCTGCCTTTCCCTGTGTGCATTTACCAGGTGTGCATTTCCCTGTGTGCATTTCCCTGCTGTGCCTTTCCCTGCTGTGCATTACCCTGTGTCCGTTTCCCTGCTGTGCATTTCCCTGTGTGCATTTCCCTGTGTGCATTTCCCTGCTGTGCATTTCCCTGTGTGCATTTCCCTGTGTGCATTTCCCAGGTGTGCATTTACCAGGTTGCATTTCCCTGCTCTGCCTTTCCCTGTGTGCATTTCCCTGCTGTGCCTTTCCCTGTGTGCATTTCCCTGCTGTGCATTTCCCTGCTCTGCCTTTCCCTGTGTGCATCTCCCTTTGTGCATTTCCCTGTGTGCATTTCCCTGCTTTGCATTTCCCTGCTGTGCATTTCCCTCTGTGCATTTCCCTGCTGTGCATTTCCCAGGTGTGCATTTCCCTGCTGTGCCTTTCTCTGTGTGCATTTCCCTGTGTGCATTTCCCTGTGTGCAGGTCAGAGCCCTGCAGCTGGCACTGCTCAACCTCACTCCCCCTCCTGTGAGAGGGTTTTTGGTGCTGGGGAAGGGGCAGCAGAGGAGCAGACAGGGCTCTGATGGCTGCACAGGGGGAAGGGAGCTTGCACATGCAGCTCCCATCACACAGGAGCAGTTTTTGTGGTGTGGGGCAGCCAGAGAGTGAGGCAAGAAAGACAAAAGGAGAGCACTGCCTCAGTTTCTTACTCGGGGCACCTTTCCTATCAGAATTGGAAATAAACCCAGCAGAGGATGAAGGCAGGGAGGTGTGAGCAAGGGTGGCCTTCCTGCAGACCCTGCCAGCACTGGGACTGGGCAGGCAGGGGGAGGCTGTGTGATGCTGCAGCTTCATGGAAGAAAAGATTCAGAAACGCCGAGGTTGAGAGAGAAAATACTGCCAGAAAGCAGCAGGAGAAAGCTACCTTCCCTCACATGGGATGAGAACAAAAACCTGGATCCCAGCAAAGGGCTGCAGAGCCCAGAGGCAGAGCCCAGCTCCCAGCCCAGGCTGCCACAGTGCCCCTTGTGAATGGCAGGAGGAAGAGCTTAGGAAATACAGTCACCCCCTCCCAGCTGTGCCCTCCCAGCTTCTGGCAGCCACTGTAGGGACTTTCTGAGCCGGAGGGTGCATCCAAACCATCGTGTTAAGCAATATAATTATTATGACCAAGATAATAATAAAACCACCTAACCTCAGACTCCATCCGCTGAGCTCTAAGAGATGGAGCACACATTCTAGGATGAAAATCAGAAGCAACTTCACTCATCACAAAGCTATGGTCTAATTACTTGTCTTCTGGTGAGTTTTGCTTCTCAGAAATTCTTTAAAAAATGAAAACATCAAGCCCACCAGCTTTCTTTCCTCCTTACCCCTTTTTTAAAAAAAATACATAGACTGTAAGTTTATTTAAAATGTAAATTAACCACATTGCCAGTGACAGATAACAAAGATAAACATTTATGCTAAGCTGCATTTTTCTTATCTCCCAAGATTGTTTTACTCGATATCCTGAAAGCATGAAACAAAATACAAGACAGACCATGTGCAGAACCTTTCTGTGGAATGGTAGACAGCTCGAGACATTTGCTGGCTTCTTCACTTACCACTTTTCACATTCAGGCTGCCTTTTGCGGTGTCTTTCCCTAAAATGTTCTCGGCTTCGCAGCTGTACTCCCCAGCATCTTCAAGCTTCACCTTGTTGAACTGCAGTCTGGAAATCTTTCTGTTGAAAAGTACAGCAGACATTTCTTACTCCATTGCTGACCAACCTCATGAAGTGACAACCATTCCTGGCCCAGGGATGCTGCCTGGAGGGTCACCCCTGCTTGACAGGATGGGCTGCCTGAGCTTGCTGAAGAGGCACTGGAGCCTGGATGGGATTTGGACAAGTCCCTTCCCAGGATTTGCTAGGTGAACATCTCCCTCTGAACCCACTGCTCTGAGCGTGTGATGTGGTTTGGTCTGACACCTGCTCTCATTCACACAGAAAGTCTTGTGAGGAGTTGAGGCCCAGAGTCCCAGCACTCCAGCACAAGCTTTCCACACTGGAAAAAAGCCAATTTACTGATGGACAGTGGGATCTGCCTGCCAGACAGAGATGTGGAGAGGAGATGCCTGCTCTGCACCTTCCTCAGCAGGGATGCTGAGCAGTCAGTGCTCCACCAGCTGCATTCAGCAGTGCCACACACTCAACACAAACACCCACAGCACCCAGGGGGACTCACCCTCACCACCCTGCACATCCACCCCCTGGGGTTTGCCCTGCACATATCACTGACAGCTTCAACTCAACCTAAAAAAGGGCAAGCACCTCGTGTCCCCCAAATCCACACTCCAATGGAATACAGACATGTGTGGCTGAGCTGCACACACTCATCTGAGCAGCCAGATGTGCCTCCAAAGAGCAGGAGAGGGTGGGTGGGACAACTACCCGTGTCACTTCACAGCCTGTGTCACTTCACAGCCTGTGCCACTTCACAGCCCATGTCACCTCTGAGTCTGTGCCACCTCCCAGCCCGTGTCACCTCCCAGCCTGTGTCACCTCCCAGCCCGTGCCCCTACAGGAGAGGCAGATCTCTGCTGCAGAGCTCTGCGGCACTGCTGAAGGAGCATCGCCTTTCCCACTGGCTGTGACTCATTCTCTGGGATGGCTCTGACTAACAGGCAAAACCTTTTGTTGCCCATTTTCACAGGGATCCATAGGAGCCTTCAACACACACTGAGTGCCACTCATGAGACCGCAGTGGGACTCCCACATGAGACCCTCTGGTTTTCTACATTTTCTTCCATTTTAGCCATCTTATCAAAACCCACCCTGTCTGCTCTTCTCGTAAGAACATCTCTGTTTGCTTTCTACACCAAACTTTTACCTCAGGTCTGTGTCACTTTATTTAGAGACTTGGAAGCGCTGCCAGCTTTAGAAGGAGGTCCCAGTGGCCGATGTTGCTGAAGGCAAATATAATTCCATTTATGTGGAAAATAACCATTAGCCTTGGACATAGCTGCAATGTTACACGTGTCATCCGAGAAGGACTTTTCTATGGGATGTGCAAATCATTGTCCATAGGAAGCCCTTCACAGAAGCACACTGGCATCTTTTTAACACCCTGACAAGCTGTTCTCCTGGGAGGCACGGCGCAAGGACACAGCAGGAACATCTCACTAGTTATATTAGTAAATTAAAAGCACTTGGAGACAACTTGGTAGAGCTCCCAGGAAACAGGCACTGCCCTGTTTTACAGGATGCGGTCAAGGGCTCAATTGCATGAGCTGGGGCCACATGTGGAGCAATTTCTAAACGGATGTTGACAGTATGCAAAGACCTCTTGAATCCCTCTGACAGTAGGTCTCCCCCAATCCATTTGTGTAACACATTCCAACATGGGAGCCTAAATAAGAGGGGTGATTCTGCCTCGACTCCCAGCACAACACCCTTCTCTGAGTGTTCTCAAGTGTCTGAGCACAGCCTGTGGCAGCCCTGGGCATGGTGCCCTCACTGCTGTGCTGCCTCTGGAGCCAGGTAATGCACAAGAAAGAGGCATTTAAGGACATGTAAAGGCACCCAGTGCCTGTTGCTGCCCTGGGTCTGTTGGTTCCTGCACCTTGCTGGGAGGCACAAAGGGTGCCTGGGCTCTGCTGGGCTGCAGCACCTTGTTCAGGAGCAGGTTCCCCACTCCTTCCATAGAGGAAGGTGTGAAAATGCTCATCAAAAGAGTGAGATGGCTCCAGAATGCAACTCCAAGCCTGCTCCCAGCCCAGCCATTACTTTCTCCCAGCTGTCTCAACCCTCTCTGCCAGAATACACCATTTGTTTCACAAACCAGGCTGCAGTGCAGGCAGCACATGCTGAAAGCAGCTTGGAAGAGCAAGGCTCTAACTCAGAGTCCATAGAAAACACCAGCCTGGCACATCAGCACGCTGGGGCTCTCTGCCAGGGCAGAGCTGAGAGCATCAATGGACATGCTGCCTTCAGCTGCCAGAGCACAGATGTTCTAATGATAATTAGCTGCATGGCAATCTCAGTCCACAGCACATTTCACCAGGTGGAGCAACTGGAAAAATCCATTACTGCATTAGAATATCACCCAGGTATGTGATTTTTTACAGATAAGGGGGTGTAAGTCCCAAAGATGTGAGTTAGGGAGTGGCACAAAAGGAGCCACACTTGACAGACTCAGCTCCAACAAGAGGGTGAGAGACATTTGGTCTTTTACCTGGAACTGGAGAGGAATGTGAGCAGAATAAAGAGTGATGTTGGCATTTGGAGCATAGCAACATCAAGGTGAAACCAAAGGGGATTACTTTGTTTTAATGCACAAGACTTGTACTGTCAAAAGAGCTTATTTTTGCCATCACAATTGGTTGAAATGATCCTGGACTGGAAGATTCCCTTGAAAAATCAAGAGTTTCTTCTTGCTTTTCATAGCCCAGGCCAATGGTGTGGCCCCTCTTGGTCTCCACACTGGGCTGTATAAGGTCTGGTGACAGACTCAGGGGAAAGGAGATGAAGGTTGGAGATATGGATCAGCTTTCATGTGGAGCATAAATGCAAAGAGAATTTCCCCATTCTAAGAAGCACTGAAACAGCCAGAGAGATACTTTGCCTCACAGCATTAACCATGGGCCTTTTAGTTAACATGGATAATCCTGTGCACTGGAAGAACTGAGCTGAAGGATGTCAGATGGACAAGTCCTCACCTGACCTGGTTCTGATCTATTTTACTATCTCCAAATGCTCCTGAAATACCCCAAAACTCCACTGGAAACCATCTTTTCCAAGTTGTGCTCTTCCCCCTGCTGTCCCCAGGGGCAGGTACTTTGTTCTCCTGAGGGCTGATTTCACAGACACACCAAGGAGTGGCCTCCAAGGAGTTACTGTGGGCCCAGGAGTGTGGGATGAAGGCTCCTGGGGACAGCAGCCCTGGGAGAGCCCCACGTGTGCGTTCACAAGGGTGCCTGGCTGCCAGACCATGCCATTCTTCTGCAGGAAGGCTCTGCCCCAGGCTGTTTGCTCAGTGAAAGGGCCAGGGTCACTGACAGATCCCATCATTTCGCTGCAGTGCAACTCTGTTGACATCTCTTTACTCCAGGGGAAAATGTGCCTCATTGTCTTGCCTGACCCTCAGCACATATGACTTAGCCACGCACTAATTATCTCCTGTAGTGCCAGTGGAGGGATGAGCCACGGGGAATGTGCTGTATGCAAGCTCTGAGGGATAGGATTCACAAGGAGACCTTCAGCCTGGCCAAAAGAAGATCCCCCAAAATACCTTTCTGGCCAAGAGAAAAGAGTCCCCCAGAGGGCAGTTTGGAGGGATGAGTAAATCACCCTCTTCAGTGCCAATCTCCAGACTACAATGGGAAACAGGGAGATCAGCCCTTGGCCAGGACCTACACAAAGATCCTGGCAAATTCTGGCTGGGAAGGGTGTCCTCATCGGCTGTAATTTAGACATCTAAATGTGAGCTCAGGCCCTGAGGCCTCCAGTGCAGTGAGAGGAGAAGAAACAGGCCCTGCATCTGAGC
Source organism: Agelaius tricolor (assembly GCF_023055355.1). Lineage (NCBI taxonomy): Eukaryota > Metazoa > Chordata > Aves > Passeriformes > Icteridae > Agelaius > Agelaius tricolor. The sequence continues at coordinate 3,541,147 of NW_027269278.1, read as the reverse complement.
CAAGGAGGAACTTCCCATGACAGCAGGCATGTTCCCACCAGCACTCTGGTCAAGCTTGAATCATGTTTCCCCTCTTACCTACTGCCAAGTGGAAATGGGGCCATCTTCCCAGGTCATCTCCTCACTAAGCCATTCCTGTCAGAGCATGGGATCAGGAGAGCAGCTGCCATGAGCTGCCCCTGTGACACCTACACTGAGGACTCCGTGCTCCCTGTGTGAGTTCAGCCACTTCTGCATCGTTCTGGACAAGAACAGCTCCAGGATTACGACTGTTGCAGTGGTTTATTAGTCTTCTAAAAATAGGGTAACTAACACATAAGTAACAAAGTCAAGGAATGAGCTGACAAAGAGAACTTGGAGACCACCCCATATGAGGCCCTGAAATTGTCAATGGAGAGCACTGCACATAGTAAACACACCTGAAACCATAGGAAAAGGAAATTCCCAAACATGACCCTTGCAAAGGACACACTGGCTGCCCTGCTGTGGTCACCCATTAACTCCATTCCCTCTGTTTGCAGCAGGAAGCACACTGGCATTGCTGAGAGCATGAGTGCCAGCAATTGCTGTAACGTGCACTGCTTGCATCCTGCCAGAGATTTAATTGGTACCTACGTGCTGCCCTGGCACCCTCACCCAGCTGCATTTGCCCTGAAAGAGCAGGTTAATGATTGGCAAGAAGATTCAGGACATCCAGCTTACAAACCACAAGTGCTGTGCAGCAGCCATCGAGCACTGGGCAGCCCCATGGCTGGGCCAGGGGCTCTGGGGGGACACATCCATCCCCCCCAGCACTCAGTGGGTTAATTCAGGCAGAGGGAATCACTGCAATGCAAAGGCAAAGCCATGTCTGGCAGGGCAGGAGCAGCCAGGAGCATTCTGTCCCTTGCACAGCCCCTCTGATCTCTTCCCTGCCCTCCAGCTGTGCTCAGCAGAGCTGGGCAGGTGAGCTGTGCTCACAGTGCTTGAGGAAAACAAGTGTTTTCTGTGCTCCACAGCATCATCTGGCCAGCTCAGTATCAGCTACAGAAAGAACAAATGGGAAAGGGGACAGAAATGCCCTCAAGCAAAGCAATGAAATAAGGCGGGTAAGGACAGGAAGGTTTGGAATTTTCAGCTTGGCCATCATCCCTTCTCTATCTCCCTTCCTCCCCTCACACCATCTCCTGACCCGCTCTGTGCTTGACCTGCTGGGATGGTGGGGGACAGGTAATGTCCTCACAGTGCCCAGGACACGACCAGCCATCCCCTGACCCACTCTACCTGCTGTCTCCTGCCCCTGTTCCCCAACATTAAAGTGCTGTTCTAACCTGAGAAGCAGATTTGCCCCTTCTCTGCTCAGCAGTGCTGTGGTCTCTCTGTGCCCAGGCTTGGGACAGGCTGATTTTAAGAGGAAGACTCTCCCAGTCCTCACTCTGCAGAGCTGACACTGACACTGGGCTCAGAGTGAGGGTGAGCTACTTCTGGGTTGGACAGTGTCAACAGGAGGGGACAGGATCAATAAGTACACTCCAAAGAGCAGGGTCACTTGTGCAAGCCCCTGCAGGCTCAAACGCAGCCAGGGGTGTTCTGCAAATGGGGAGAGGTGTGGGGCAGCAGAGGCAGTGACACCACCACAGCAGGGCCTGGGCTGGACTTTGTGGCTGCTGTGTTGAGAGGCAAATCCCTGTGCAATGCTGCTGCTGCTCCCTGTGCCAGCCCAGGCTGTGGCACCTGCCAGGGTGTGAGGTCAATAAATGAGCAAAAGTTGAGTTTGGGGCTGTGGCTGATGCACAGACCCAATGTCACTGCAGGGCCCTTTGTATTCTGGAATTCAAGGCAATTGATCCATCCTATGAATGCTTCCTCCAGCCCCAATGCCAGGATTTTAATTTCTTTGAGAAAATGTAGGTCCTGGAGCAGTGCTCTGAGGCCAGCTCCCAGCAGGTTCTTTCCCTGCTTCCTGTGATCTCATACAGGAGCAGTCCCAAGACTTCCCAGGGACTTCCCAGCACCAAATGTGGAACAGATTCCTCGCTATCCCAAAGAGTGTGTGACCTCAATTCAGAGACAGGGCCCCTCAGGGTGCCCAGGTCTCACTACCTCAGCAACCAAACCCTGAGCTGGTCATTGGCAGGGAGGGAAAAGAGGGCCCGTGCTGCTGGGGACAAGGCTCAGAGGCCTTGGAAGTGTTTTCCTAGTTTGGAAGTGTGTCACACACTGGGTGGAGGCTGATATGCAGGGCAAATCAGAGGCAGGACCAAAACTTCAGGGACTGCCAGGAGTGGGGGGGAAGGCCTGAGAGGACCTTTAAAGCAAAGCACATAAAGTTATAAAGGATCAAGGAGGAGAGGGAGGTGCCACACCAAGAGCAGCTGTCATGGGGACAGCCCTGGACAGAGCCCTGCCCTGGAAATGAGCAGGGCCAGGCTGCAAATACTGACACCAGGAAAAGCATGTTGGGGAATAGAAATCATGGGAAAGGGATGGCACCTTCACATGGGCAGGGAACTATTGCTCCAAACCCCTGTGAGACACCACCATGGTCATACACAGGGTGTGCAGGAGATCTAGATAAAGGTTTGGGTCTCCTCATGTCATTCTTTTCTCCCCAGGCCATTTTCTGCAGCTGGTACATGTCACAGATCCTCAGCAGTGTCTGCTCTGCTGCAAATTCCTGCCTGCAGGTCTGTGATGTGCTGTGCAGGATGAGCTGCCAGCAGCCCCAGCCCTCAGCCCAGCCCTCCTCCTCAAAGGTAAAACATTTTAACCTAAACAGGATGAATGGGATTTCAGCTCATGTCTCAGGGAGGGCCTCGACCTAATCTGTGACATTTTGCAACCACAGGGGGCGAAGGTCTGCAGAAAGAGATTTTTATTTTGTTTTTGTAAGCAGCCAGCATGGCTGGAAAAACCACACCAAATTTCAGGCACACAAAGCTCCTTCCACCTCTAAGTTTGCAGAGCCCATCAGCTGAAGCAGCCCAGCAGCTGACCCTGACTTGTTAGCAGCTATAATGCAGTCAAGTTTGATTAAATGTCCATCCCCTGACTCTCTCAGGAGCCCCAGTTTGCAAAGTTTGTGGATTGTTTGAGCTCAAGACCCAACTGCTTCTCCTTTCAGTTCTCAAATTCCCTGGTTCAGTCCCAGGTGCATTGGCCAAGATGATGTCCATCATCTCCTCTAAAACAACAAGCAAACAAACAAAGGAGATGCTCTCCTTCACACCCCCCTCCAATAAAGTGCCTTCAGCAGCTAAAACCAAATCCCAAGTATGGGAGGCTCATAATGCCATGGTGAGAGTTAGCAAGGCAGCAGCTCCCCTGGTGATTATAACAACACCGGTGCTTGAGAAGAGTCTTTGCTTCAAGGCATCTGGAATTGCTCTTGCAAGATCCATTGTCAAATGAGCTTTTTCCTTTGTTTAAAAATGTCAGCCCAAAGACCCCTGCCAGAGTGGTGGTATAGCCTGCTTGGGTTCACTCTGGCTCCCACAAGGCTTCAACAGTCCTCTTTGCCCCTCCTTGTCTCCAGGCTTAATTAGGAAATCATTTATCTTTATTGGCACTCTCTTTCCCCTGCTGCTTTGGCATTATTTTTTTTTTTTGGCCTTCATTCCAGTGCAGTGAGCTGTACAGGGAAGACCACAGCCCCATTCATTGTGGGTGGGGAATAATCTACAACTGGGAGCCCTACAAGGAAGACCCCAGCAATGAATCTGCTCAAGTGGCATGGCCTGAGGGACTACTGTACAGAAACAGGAGAGGAGGGTATCCCTTGGCTCCACTTACAGGCTAACAATAGGGATTCCTGGTGATACTGAAAGTAGGACACCACTCCCAGGGGATGTCATATGGTCAGCCTGTCCCAAACTGAACTGCCAACCCTCTCCAATCTAATGATATGCCTCCTTCATCACCCCAGCAGTGTCCCCTGGTAGAAGAGCACACAAAGGGAAAGGGCTGTAAGGACAGGCACAGCTCAGGGACTCCCAGGCTCCAGCTGAACCTCTGCGTGTCCCAGGCTGAGCCTTGAGCGTGACTTCAAGAGGGGAAGGTTCTCTACACCTCCACAAGCAAAAACTCCCTTGGCTTCCTCCATAGCTGGCATTTGACCATTTGGATAGTCAGAAAGTCAAAACCCAACCTGAATATCTTGGGAGCCTCAGTCAGACCTCAGACACACTCAGCCAAAAATGGCATCACTTTGGCAGCTTGGGGGGAGAGCCATTCACTAGGCTGGATTTCCACTACCACAGGCTCTTTCTTGGTAATTTCTCTGGGTTTCCCATCAACTGTGCTTTATTCAAATGGAGATGAAGATAAAATTCCAGCCAATAATTTCTTCCACCTTAAAGAGGTTTCCCCTTCGTGCAAGCCGGGCTTGCCCCAGCCTGTCACTAATTACAGATGGAACATGAAGTTCAGAAAGGAGGAATCAGAATTGTTCCCCTCCCTCCAGCAAATATCCATTAAAAAAACCTGATTCCTCTGCCTGATGGCACCAGAGGTTTTGCTGGTAAGTTTAAAAAGAAGAGGGAAAATGATTGATGGAAAAGCTGAAGAGCTGACATGCAGTTAAGTGCTCCTCTCCTCATTACAACATACACACCCCTTATTTTGAAAGAGATCCCCTATTCTAGAGATCAGATAAAAACCCAATCACCAAAAAAAAAAGTGCTTCAGTCATACTTTCTAGGTAGAAACCTCAAGGCTCTTTACATACATGGGGAGGAAAGCCAGAAATTAATCACAGAGAGCAACCAGGTTCTTGTCTCCCATCCTATTCCTCTGCATGCTAAAGATCTCAGAGCTGGGGACAGATTTCAGCTGTGCCCAGCTCTGCCAGGGCCTCACAGGGCCAAGGGAAGCACAATGGACATCGCTTTGCTGGAGGGCTCCTTTTGCCTGGCTCCAGCAGAAATCTCTGTAAGGTATTACACTTCTAAAGAAATGATCCTGTGCACCTGGAAGTTGAAATGATCCTGCACAGCCTGAGAAGTTTTTGCCTCGTGTATTTTCCCTGTGAAGGTCCCTCCCCAGTGCTCCATTTCTGGCCCTCTGAAATCCCCACTCTGAGCTGAAGGGAAGCCCAGAGGATTATCTGGAGACCAGTGTTATCTCTAAGTGGAGCCAGATGTATAAATCCCATTATTCCTAAAATAATTGTTATAGAATAAGATGTCCTTTCAGAGATTTACAGTTTGGGATGCTTCTCCTTCCCTGGAGTCCCCTCCCAGCTCGCTGCAAGTAATGCTCTACACCCATATCACATGTCCCTCCACTAAACTTGGCCCCACCAGCTGCATAATGAAGACATCAAAGTCATGAGGGCTCTCTCAGCCCTCAGCCTGCTCTGAGCAGTTTTCAGTGCTTGTTCCATGCAGTCAAGACCAGAGGCAGGCAGCTCCAATGCCAGGGGACACTCTGCCTCGGGGTTTTCAGCTCTGGGGCCCAGCAAACGGGGACAGAGGTGGCAATGCCAGGGTGGGTGTGCACAGACCCGCCCAGATGCTCTCAGGGAAGTGATCCTGCACTGCTAAACAAGGGCAAATGCTCACTGAGGGGTAATTACCTCAGAACTGTCCCACAGAATGGCAGAATCGTTCAGGTTGGAAAAGCCCTCTGAGATCACTGAGTCCAACCATTCCCAGCACTGCCAAGGCCACCAATGAACCAATGTGTCTCCAAGTGACACATCTACACAGTTTCTGGACACTTCCACCACTTCCCTGGGCAGTCTGTTCCAAAGCCTGACCTCCATTTCAGTGAAGATGTTCTCCCTAACATCCAAACCCCCTTTGGCACAGTTTGAGCCCATTTCCTTTTGCTCCTGCTCAACAGCTGCTGGAGTCCAGTCTCCACAGCCTGGTCCCAGCACAAGACAGTCACATTTTAATGGCAGCAGGGAGCAGAAGATGGGATGGGAAGCAATTCTGGGAATGCTTTGGGCTCACCCCTTTGCTGCTGAGGGAGTCTCAGACACCAGAAGAGGCAGGTGCTCAGCTTGCCTTAAAATGTTTATCCTTGGGCTTGCTTTGCCAGCAGGAAGCCCTTCCAGCACCACACATCTTTGGCCTCTCACTGGAGAGCCAGCAAGTTTCCATGGAAACTGGTAAATGCAAAATGATGACTTGACAGCAGAGTGCTGAGGAAGGGGGACCAACTCCCTTGCATTTGTTCCTGTCCCTGGCCCAGGGGCTGCCTGTCCCCTTGGCTGGGGGTGGGATGTCACCCTGCCACAGCTCCGTGCTGGGCAGAGGAGGAAGGGCTGGGACACTGGGAGCACAGCAGGGCAGTGCTGGCTGCTCTGGGGCTGGCTCCTCTCTAGCCCTGAGGGAAAGCACTCCCCAGCACCCTGGGCATTCCCACAGAGTGTGCTGCAGGCATTTCTCCAGGGCATCCCAGCCCCAGCAGCCACTGCTAAACAACCAAGGCCACGAGAATGACAAGGGCCCCCAAAAACAGCGAGGGCAGCAGAGGAGAGGTGTGGCAGCAGCTCTCTGGCCACAGAGAGCAACACACAACTTTCCCAGGCCTCTCTGGGAAAAGTCTGTGAGAAAATCAGAAAAAATAATAAAAAACAATCTTATCTTCACTTGCTACACCTGTTGTGATCATGTAGAGTGTGCTATAAAGATTTGTTCACCAAAAAGTAGTTTCTTAATTAGCCAATGGTGATGATGTTTAGATTAGAGGACCAATTAGGTCCGGGTGTATCATAACTGACTATAAAAGCAAGGAGTTTCTTAATAATGATAATATAATAAAGACATTGATCAACCTCCTGAGGAATCAATAGTAATTATTACCCAGCTGGGGGCCCATTACTGTGACAGAGAGAGGCAGGCACAGCTCTGCCCTGGCTCTGCTGCCTGCAAGCCCAGACAGCACCCAGTTATCCTGGAAGCACTGACCACCTCTCTGCCTCGTCCCAAAACAGCCACAAGCCCCAGAATTATTACAAAGGAGGTCAACCATCTTGGGTGTGACTCTGACACCAAACCCAACAGGACTGAAATTAAATTTGGGCAATTGGCAACGCCCCGTTCAAACACTGAGTGATTTTTTCTAACTGATTTGTAGTGGCTTCTAATTTTAAAAATTGCTACTCTAACAAGTCCATGATGACCTTGTATTCACACACCCAGAACATATGTTAGCAAAGAATTAGAATCAAATTTTCCAAGGGGTCAGGCAGTTGCAAGCTGACTGTTGCTGGCTAGGTCAGGATGTATGAATGCAAACATAGCCATGAAAGTGGAATAATTTTAAGATACATCATATCTAAATATTGGGCCTTGAGAAATATCAACATGGATTCATTTTAATCCATTCCCAGTGAGAACCCCTGATCTTGGTCACTGGGACCTCTTTCTCCAGGTGTTCTAGCCCTGCCTGAATGAGCTGGGGCTGAGGGTGACACTAAATGAGGGGGTGCTGAGGGTGACACTCACTGAATGAAATGGTGCTGAGGGTGACACTAAATGACGGGGTGCTAAGGGTGACACTGAATGAGGGGGGGCTGAGGGTGACACTCACTGAATGAGCTGGTGCTGAGGGTGACACTAAATGAGGGGGTGCTGAGGGTGACACTGAATGAGGTGGTGTTGAGGGTGACAGTCACTGAATGAGCTGGTGCTGAGGGTGACACTAAATGAGGGGGTGCTGAGGGTGACACACTGAATGAGGTGGTGTTGAGGGTGACAATCACTGAATGAGCTGGTGCTGAGGGTGACACTGAATGAGCTGGGGCTGAGGGTGACACTCACTCAGAGCCACCTGAGAGCTTTTCTGGGTGGGGACTTTGGGGCAGATGTGAGGGAGCTTGCCCAGGGTGGACAGATGGAAGGATTTGCACAAGGCAAGGTCTCTGCAGGTGACCATGACCCCTGATCAGTGTTGTGAGGCAATCCTGCATCTCAGCCCTGCTCAGTGTAGAGGAGAGAAGGCTGGGAGGGGATCTCATTCATGCACATAAATATCTCCAAGGGGGGTCAGAGGATGGTGCCAGGCTCTTTGCAGCGGTGCCCAGTGACAGGACAAGGAGCAATGGCCATAAACTAAACCATGAAAAATTGCATCCCAACATGGGGAAGAACTTCTTTATGCTGAGGGTGGCAGAACAGTGGAACAGCTGCCCAGGGAGGGTGGAGTCTCCTTCTCTGGAGACATTCCAACCCTACCTGGACACATTCCTGTGTCACCTGCTCCAGGAGCTGATGCTTGGCAGGGGGGTTGAACTGGATGATCTCCAGAGGTCCCTTCCAGCCCTAATGTATCATTCTGTGATTTTTCAGTGGCCTTAGGTGCTTCTGTGTCCACCTAAATTCAGGAGGGAACAAACCAATTCCTCCCACAGCCCTGCTGCTGAGTGATGGGGCAACAGCTGGGTTTGGGTGCCTTCTGCCTCCAACCCTTAATCACAGAGCAGGAGTCACCCCAGGCAACCTGAGCTGCCCACAGCTACCAGGGAAAGCCTCCCCATGCACAGGACACCTGCCTCAGGTAGCCAGTGCCTCCCTGACCCCAGGACAGCCCATCTACAAACCCAACACCTTCCCTGTGTGTGCCCTGCTCCTCTCCCCGTGCTCTCTGAGGTCACTGGGACCTTACTCACTCTCCTGGCCATGGTAACTGGGCTGAGCAGGGTCCTGTGGCTCTGAGGGACTGCTCAGCAGAGATTTGGGGAGCACAGCAGCACCTCCAGCCCCAGCCCCAGCCCCTGAGTGAGCAGAGGCAGAGCAGCCCTGTCTTGTACTTACTTCCCATTCCCATACTTGATCCGGATGTCTTTGCTCTTCTTCAGCTCCTTCCCATCCTTAAACCATTTGTAGGATGGCTGAGGGTTCCCAGCAGTCGCCTCACATTTCAGGGAAATCTTCTCACCCACGTGAACATTTGGGCTTTTCAGTTTCTTCAGTTTGGGAGGAGCAGCTGGGGAAAGAGAAAGGGGACACTGTGAAACCTGCCCCTCTCAGAGCTGTGCGCACACAAGAGGAGCCCCCAAACCCCTCCCCTGGCCAAGCTCCTGCTGCTCCCTCTGCCATGAGGTGATGGAGAGGGGGAAAACAGCACCCAGGGAAGGAGCAGGAGTCAGACACATCCACACAGGGAACAGAGGGAGGCTCTGGAGGCTCCCCATGACCAGATCTGATGTTCCACAGAGCCCTACCCATGCAGGCAGTGCCCTGTGTCTCCTGTCCCTGCAGAGCTTTGCTGAGCTCTCCCAGCACACACCAGCTTAAGCTCTTCAGGGATTATTTTTCCCCTGCTCCTGGCCATTGCTGCTGCAGATCTCCAACACCTTCAGCAGCCCCAGGCAGAATGGGTCAGTGCAGATGGAGCAGAGGGAGCAGCCCCCTGTGCCCCACATGCTCCAAATCTGCTGCAGAGACCTTGTTCAGCTCAACACCAGCAGAGCAATCATCACTGAGAGGGGCTGCAAGAAAATCCTGCATGTGTAAGGATTAGGAGGGGAGGAACAGCCATTTATTCAGGCTGCAAGAAGAAAAGTGAAAGAATAGGTATTTTAAATGGTTTTGTGCCAGCAGTGTCAGGCTGGCCAGCAGCCTCTCCAGCCTGGAGCCTGGCTCTGCACGTGGGTGTTTCAGAGAAGTGATTTTTACCATGCACCTGGAACATCAGACAGAGAGGGAGACACTTCTTATCAATCTCTGCCAGGCTTTATATTAAGCCTGACAAGAAAGGATTAGCAGGCTTGCAATTTTTCTTTCAACTGACAGCTCTGCACTCTTCTAGCTCCCTTTTTCTTTCTCAGTACTAACGTTTAAAAAGGAAATAGCAACTTGCTGGCTTTGCCTTAAGAATATTGGTAACAATGGCTTCTCCTTGTCTGAGGTGTGTTACTGATGGATAATTTCCTCTTTCTAATATGCACAAACCACCTTCTAATTGCTTTGTGCATTCTGATCTTGTGAAATGGCAGAGCACTCAAAGGCTGAGGGACTGGATGGGTTTCATCAGAGCAATCACTGTTCTACAGACTTTTGTATGTCTCCTCTAGCTCTTCATGCCAACTAAGTCAGTGCAGGTTGATAGTATTTAAAGACTGCTCTCACCAAAAGGGATCTTACACAAAATAATAAAAAGCACAGCCATCATCAGGAATATGCTCCTGAGGTAGGAACCTCTCAGCTCTCTCATATTCCTGATGGGAGTGAGAAGATAAATTGTCCTTAATCAAAAGGATCCCAGATAATTGTCCTTAATCAAAAGGATCCCAGCATGGATAGAAATGGAGCAGTTCAGGGTGACAGGAGTGAGCCAAGCAAAGCTCACAGTGACTGAAAGGCAGGCCCAGGGCTGGGGGTGGGTAAGGTGGGCTGGTCCCAGGCACATCACACCTTGCAGCTGCCCCTGGATCCCTGCAAGTGTCCCAGGCCAGGCTGGACAGGGCTTGGAGCAGCCTGGGGTAGTGGGAGGTGTCCCTGTCCATGGCAGGGGGTTGGAATGAGATGAATTTTAATGTTTTTTTTAAGGTGGATTCAACCCAAACCATTCCATGATTTTCTAATGGGACAGGGAGAGCACAAAACCATTGGGTCAGCTGCAGGCAGTGGTTGCAGGCTGTGCACTGAGATCTCTCACACCTTCCCAGGTCACTGTGCTTTGGCACAAACAGGGACTTCTGACCAGAAATGATCTCAGCTTTCACCAAACTTTAGGAATTCTGTGAAAATCCAAGGTGTCATGGGTTTTGTGAAGCCCATATCCCTGATCCTTGCCTGGAAATGGGTTGCCCAGAAGAGCTGGAAGGCAGTGAAGGGAGAAGAGAGCTGGTCTCTTCCCAGAAGACTGCATGGAGAGCCAGGAAGGTAAACAGGACCTTGCTTTTATAGGGGTCATTTTGGGGAATAGAGAAATAGACTCTCAAATATTTATTCTGTCTGAATGTGTGTGTCAGTCAGCTCCTATGGTACCCCGAGGTCACCCTGTCCCATGCCAACATTATCCATACACCTTAAATACAGGGAAGGTCCTGACCTTGGCATGGCTGCATCTGCCTTGTTTTATTTCCAGCCTGGTGGTCTGCAGAATGATGAAGCAGGCAGCATATGGACAGAATATGGGTTAATTTGGACTGAGATACCAGTCACTGAAGGGACAACTCTTGTCTCATTTCAGAGAAGACACAGGTGTGAAGAATTCTGATATTTTATAAGCTAGAACCAGGAGTAGGATGTAAAGTTCAACTGGTGTTAAAACTGATATAACAACTGAGTCCTGGGGCATGAAAGAATATTCTCCTCTCATCTCCTTTCCATGTTCTGTGGTAGCACATAGTTCTATGTGCTACCATCACCCTGAGTGGAAGGGAAACTGGAAAATGCTGGGAGAAAGGGGTGTCAGCCCTGCCCCTCTCCACCAAAATGCTGGCAAGAGCAGAGCAAACCCCAGGAACCTGAAGCCTGTGGAAGAAGAGGGCCAAGAACAAGCAAGGAACTTGATCTCCCTCCCCACCAACATGAATCATGTCTCACCTAAACCTCTGCACATGCCACCAGTGATGATTACAGGACATTCCTGAGCAGGCAGATCCAAAGAAACCAAAGAGCTGACACACACACACAGTGTCCCACCCCTCCAGCAGGGAGTCCTGCCCAGAAAAAGGGAGGAGAGCATCTTTCCACCCAGTCTACATGGTTTTGGTGTCTCCCTACAGGAGGGAAAGAGACAGTGTATTCAGCTCCAGGCCACACTTGATGGACTCCATGGACTGCAGTCCCCCAGCTGAATCAGACAGAGCAGTGAAAGGGGAACCCAGTCCCAAAATATTCTGGACTGTCTGGGAAAAGGGCTGAGCACAAAGAGGCAGAGCTGTGCTCCCTGACACATCTGTGCCCTTTCTGCTGCACTGCAGCAAGGCTTGTGCTTGGACAGCAGCGTGGGAAGAGCAGGCAAAGCCCCAAGCCTGGGAAACAGCATCCAGAGCCTTGCTCTGGGCAAAAGGGAAGCCTGGCCTTGCTCTCTGGGATGGGCTGGAAAGCCTCACTTCATAATTCCTGCTGCTTTCAGAAAAACAGAGAAATCTTCATTTAGAGCCATTCAGTGCTGATGACTCTGCTTAATTCCAGACAAAGACTTTCCTCTGGTTTTCACTCATAAAAAGTTGAAACTGCAATTCTTATTCATAGTCTGAACTCCTCTAACTTTGGCTTCCAGCCAAGAGATCTCTGCCTTTCTCTGGTAAATTTGAATCCCATCTAGCAACCAGAAACCCCTTCCCTTTTTAGGTACTTGTAAACTATGACTGAATCACCTTTCAACCTTCCCCAGCAGTAAACTAAAGTAGCTTGAGAGGCCAGAGCAGCACATGGAGTGCTAATACTGGAGTATGTCAAAATTTTACATTTAGGTACACTTTCAGCTTTTGACCCATTTCCCATCTCTGCCCTGTCCAAATCACAGAGTTGCAGCTCAGAAAACCACGAGTTTAGTTCAAAAAGATCAGAGGATTGATTTTGAGTGTCTCCTTTCTTAGTGCTCTGAGCATTTGGGGTCATTTTAATCTCCTCCTCGTTTGATACATTTTCCAGCCTGCTGGAAAAACAAAACCACAAGCTCCACACATATCAAATCAGCACACTACCCTGGGCAAACAGCTTTAGATGTGTGCCAGGCAGGGTCCAGGTCTAATCCATTATGTCTCCATCAATTCCCAGCTTCCCAGCCTCCTCCACACAGGTGGGGCCAGGGCAGCTCCTGTCACCCAAGGGTCACCCAGGTCACCCATCACCCTGGACAGGCTGAGCTGAAGCTGCAGTTCCAGCTCCTCACCTTCTGCTTCCCATGGAACAGCCCTGCCAGATGTGGTCTCCTCCACAGCTGGGCTGGCAGCACCCCCAGATCAGCCCCCACTGCTGCCAAGTTCACCAAAACCTGGGGTTTTGGACTTTAAAAAAGAAGGGTTTGGCTCTGCTTGTCAGACTGAAGCTACAGCTCAGGATCTGTATCTCTGGTCACCTTGCAACCCTGTCAGCCCCTCCTCCATCCAGATTTGTGTCTCCTCTCCATGGGGTGGAGTATCACCAGCCTCACAGTGCCTGAGCTGCTGGACAGAAGAGCCTGATGCATTTCCAGGCAATTTTTCTAAGTGACAACCACGTCAAGGGTATGTCATGCTGCAAAAACAAGTTTAATCCTGGTAGAGCTGAGACCAACAAGAAATACAATTTTTTTCTCCAGATTTTTGCTCACTCCAAGGTCAGATGAAACCCAAGCAACCATTAGATCCCATCCTACACTAGTTGTGTGAGCTGAAAAAATTAACCTTGAAACATGCCAGAGCCAGGATGGACAAATGCACACAATTTCCTAACTTGTTTTAAGAACCACATTTGACAAAAAGACCTTTACAGGAGAGGTTTGTCCTCTGATAGCAGTCCTGGTACCCTCTGCCTTCTCACAGAGAGGAGAGGGTTACAAAAGTCTGAAACACTGAGCTCTAAACTGCACGATATGAGTTGTTTGAACATCCACCATAAAAGGACTTACATGTACACACTGCTTTAATTAATTCACTTCTGATTACACTTGATATAACACTGAAGTACCTTGATGATAACAACACCTCTTTCACTTCTGATACCTGCAGTATGCCTGCAAGCACCTCAGAGCCTCAACTCAAAACATCATTAATCATCCTCGGGCAGAGTGCCCAAACAGAGTCCAACAATGGAGTGGTGACAAAACCACATCCCACCCACAGAGCATCCTACATAAACAACCCCTCAGCAGCAGAAGGCAGGAGCAGCCAGCCTGGGAAAGGTGCTCCATGAGCTCTGGAGCAGCCAGCAACAGCAGCCACAGACTCTGCCTCCTGAGCTCTGGGGATGCTCCACACAGACACATCTGGCATCTCTGGGTGCCTGATGCCATGAGCAGATGGGATTTCTCCTCTGGCCACCTCCAAGGGCTGCAGTCTGAGGCTGCCCCACACTGCCTGGCACATGGAGGCTGGCAAAGTGTTTAGGTGGGTGGATCTGGAGGCCTGGGAGCACAGGATCCTTCTGAGCTTGAATTCCTTTGGGCATGGAAAAGGGAAGCTGAAAATGCTTTCTCACAGGAATAGAAGAGATGCAAGTTAAGACCTATAAACTCACAGGTGATCCTTGCCTGTACCCAAGCCATGGCTTTGCACACAAGGCCCCCACCCGAATGTCCCCAGGTCAGGACACCCCCCCTGTGCCAGAGCTGGGGGGCAGGAAGGTGCACAGGTGATCTCTTGGAAAGGAGCTGTGTTTCTCAGCCTGCCCAAGCCTTTGGTCTCAGCACAGCCCTTCCATATTGGTGCTGGGGCTTCCACAGGGCTCTTGTGCTGGGCTGGAAGCTGCAGATCCAGAGGTGTCTGCATGGGTCTGAGCTCCCAGCTCTCCCCACAGGAACCCAGACACCCAAAGGATGCTCCAGGCACAGTCCTTGAGTCTTCCAAGCCTCATTGAAGGACAATATCTGGGGCATGAAACCCACCCGAGCCAGGTCTCAAAGGCTGCTGGTCCCTAGGCCCCTTCTGGAGAGGTGCCTCAGATGGGAGCATTTCAACATGGAAAATTACAGAGTCCATCTTTCCATAGGATCTGTTTTGCAGCCTCAACTTGCTCCAAATTCAGGCACAAACATTTGCCAAGATGGCAATTCCTAACTGAAAGGAATTTTCCCCATTTCTGTCATCTCTAGTGCAAAGTAAGGACATGTGTTCCTGGCACATCACCCTGCAGGCTGGGACACCAGACACTCATTGGGGGTCAGCACCCTCCCCACTGTGATACATCTCACTTTTTGCCTGATGCAGTCCCACAGGCTCCACTGCTTTAACCAGAGGTGATAGTTCTTTGCCTTGGCTTTAATTTGGCCTTTATTTGACAAGGAGACAAACCTGGAGCTCAGCAGCAGCTCCTGATCCCCTGGACTTTGTTTCAATACTGTCTGCAAATGCCAACCTGTCAAAGAAGGGACCCACTCTGATGAAATCTCCCTCCTGCCAGAAGGAATGGAAACATGGGTGAAAAAACTCACAAGACACTTGGTGTTCGTGCTCCTTTTTCCCAGGTTTTTATGGAGAGGGCAAAAGGCAGTCCCTGCTGTGCCCCAGGCAGGCTGTGGCGTGCACAGCCTGAGCTCTGAGGGGACTCAGCTCCTTGGTGGCAGGGTCAGGAGGACTCCTCAGAGTCTGTGAGCCTCCAACGCCCCTGGAGGTAACAGGGCAGCATTTGAGTGAAGCTGTAGAACAACCCTGGCTTTATTGCATGGGTGGACACAACGTCCACAGACCACACACAGCCCAGAGCCTGCGGGAGAGAACCTTGGTGTGACACTGACACATCGTCCCATGCCAGCCTCGACCCCCATGGGTAACTACAGCCTCCAGACCCAGAGGATTAAACATAATATAATATCTGGACTATGATTTACACTTCAGGCAACTTATGTTTCAGTTTATGCCAAAGCATGGTCAGACATTCTCATGGCAGTCTTTGCAGCCACTGTCTCAGATCTTGGTGTGCTGAGCAGGGGTACGTGACAGGTAAACAACAATGACAAATTTAAATTTCCAAGGGGCAGCATTTTGCTGTAACCACTGTTTGACCTTGTAATTAACAAATAGCCATGTTTCTCCAGGAGCAGTGATCATGGAGTCATGGACCCATAGAATGGTTTGGGTTGGGAGGGACCTTAAAGCTCATCCCATGGACAGGGACCCCTTCCTCTATCCCAGGCAGCTCCAAGCCCCATCCAACCTGGCCTGGAACATTGCCAGGGATCCAGGGGCAGCCACAGCTGCTCTGGGCACCCTGTGCCAGGGCCTCCCCACCCTCAGAGGGCAGGGACTCCAAGGCAGGAGCCAGCACTAGAGCCTGTGCCTCACTTGGGACATTTACACCTCATCTCCACTGCCTGAGGGAATACCTGTGCAGCAACTGCAGAGAACAGCAAGGGTTAACAACCCAAAGCCCTCCAAGGACATGGGGGATGTCCCTGCTGCCCTGCCTCTCCCACAGAGGTATTCCAGGAGTCAGAGGCTCATCTCTGCTCCTGGGAGAGGCCCCACTCTGGGAGCTGGAGATGCAGGTGTGACAATGCAGGAGCCACCACTCCAGGTCTGCTGGGGACCCCTCAGCTGCCTCACACAGAACAGGCAAAGGTGGAAAGGACACAGATGACTGGAGGGTCTGAGATCTGTGGATTTGGGGTTGGGATGAAGTGTGGAAAGCACTTTGCTGAAGCCAGAACAAATGCATTATTCCTCCCTACATGTCCCATACCTTCCCTAACACACAAGTTTCTTTTCCTTTAACTAAGTTCCTGTAGCCTTCTGTTTCAGGGACAAGTGACTACAACAACAATCTACAGCACTATTATAATTTTTTTTTAATCTATTCAAATTGAGGGTGACCAAATTTTCATAACAATTCCCATCACCAAAGAAAATTGACTGGAAAGTTACAAGGCAGGTTTGTTGATTTAGGTTTGCTCTCTATAAGATCCCTCTGGCAACTCAAACCATGGGATCTTAGAGGTCTTTTCCAACCTTAATGATTCTATGATTCTACAAAAAATGTGCCACAAAGCCAGAAATTCCACCCTCCTCTTACAAATCCTGGCTCCACTTATATTTAAGAGCAACTGATAAATTCCTCCTTCTCTGTCTTGCCCACAGTTAAAAATCCAGTTATTCTTCTCTCCAGTGAAAGTTTTGAAATTGGGGTATGATTTGGTGGAGAGCCTGGGGCTGAAATCTCAGCTCCATTGAAATCAATGAGCAGCTGGTCACTGGGCAGGGATGTGCTCCCAGTACCCAAATTGTTAAGACAGCTGGGCTGTGCTTTTGCCACAATCCTGGAGGCGCCCATGCACAAACACCCACCTGAAGAGCACAACTCCACCAAGGCATGCACATGCAAATATCCAATATTAAAATCCAGGGGCTGAAGAGCTTGGATTTGCCAAACCTAGTACTCTATGAACACTAGCTGGTTTGCAAACAATGTAATTGGAGTAGAATTGCTATTGTGTTTGTTTGTTTTGAATATTTTTGGCCAGGAAGTTGTCCTGGAGGTATAGTTGAGCATAAGTGGTCTGGTGGAAAAATGTCACTCATTCTGTTCCTATTAAGACCAAAAACAATAGCCACACAAAGACAGCAGCGACAATTTCTGCTCTTCATGCCTCTAACAATGTGTTTTCAACCCTAAAGGCAACATCTTGTTTGTACCGAATTGATTCTGGGATCATATTTTATATAATCAAATATATCTTTGAACAAAGATATGTTTTATGAAGTGCTCAATTTCCAGATGACCTTGGAAACAGCAATTCATAAAATATAGCTTTATCTCTATCTTCACAATCAGCTAGAAAAATTGCCCACCCATGCTTTGTGGACTGCCAGTCCAGACCCAGCCAACAAAGAAATTACCCCAAGCATCCAAAACTCTAAAATACATTAATCCTTTGTTCCAGTCACTGAGCACTAAGCACAAATTACTTGCCCTAGAACGCTGGTAAAGACCCGGGTGGCATCCATCATCTTTCAATCACCAGAGGAAAGTGATTGAAAAACTCACCCCAGGAGACAAAACAATCTAGGTTAGCAGAAGAAACCCTCATTTCATTAAATGTTTATTATGAAATCTGTACATGAAACCATATATAGACCCCTTACGTCATGGCAAAGCTGAAGGGTAAAAGCTTTCAGAATACAGGGAAGAATTTGCAGATGCAAATGACCATTAGTGGAATGTCATTGGTTCTAGAAAGGGATGAAAAAAAAACCCTACTGGATGTTTTACAGCTTTATGAATCACAGGACTACTGCTTTAAAACACAGAGAAGAGCTCAGTTTGAAGGGAGCTGAAATTCCTGTAACAGGGACTGCCTGCACCACCTGGGCTCTCCAAGGATGGGAGGATCATCATGGACTGGTGGGAGCATTGCAGGGAGAAATTGTTCCCTGGGAGGGTGGCAAGGCTGTGGCACAGGGTGCCCAGAGCAGCTGTGGCTGCCCCTGGATCCCTGCAAGCGTCCAAGGACAGTTTGGACAGTGCTTGGAGCAGCCTGGGATGGTGGAAGGTGTCCCTGCCATGGCAGGGGTTTGGGATGAGATGGTCTCTCCCAGCCTGAACCACTCTGGGATTCTGTGATGATTCTATGACTCAGGAAAGCCTGCAAGAACAGGACCCACTGCAGTGTGGGGGCACAGCACAGCCCTAAACACACACACCAAGTCCTTCAGGTAAATCAGGACACTGCAAACAGGAGAATGTGACCAAATCTCTGAGTGAGGTGCCAGGTTTGCCACACAAACCTGACCCTCCCTGCCCAGCCTGAGCCTCTCACAGCCAGGTGAGCAAGGGAAGGACAGGGTGCACCCAGGCAGCACAGCACTGCTGGGCATCCCTGTCCTCCTCCCTCAGTTCCATTGTATTCAAACAGAATGAGCACCACAGAGGGGGTTAACTAACGAGGGGTGAGATCTGAGGTCAGGAACAGCAGGAACCACAGAACACCTCACTGCAGTGATGCCTTAACTTTTAGCTTTCATATTTCCCAGATTCTGTACTGCATTTTTTCATATTTTCCAGATTCTGCACTGCATTTTTTCATATTTTCCAGATTCTGCACTGCATCAGTATATAACTCTGAACTTTATATAAAGTGTTAGCAAGTTCTCCTCACAGTTCCGTCAGACAAAACAATCCTTTTCCAGCCCAAGAACTGAGGATATTGTTGCAGCTTCAGGCCCAAATATGTAACCAGCAGTGAATTGAGGAGAGCAATCTGGGAGGATGGGACTGCATAACCTGGAGCTGTAATTGGACAATTAACCCCAATATTTAAATGGACCAAAACTTATAAAAGTGTGAAAACTCATGACCCACCATCCATCTTGGGTGTAGCCTCGGCTGGGCTCTTGCACTGCCCAAGGTGCAACCTTTGAAGGCCTTTTTAATAAATCCCTACTTTATTCTTTAGCCCTGTTTAGTCTCTGCTCTAGGTAGCCTCTCAAGGCATCAGCAGAGGGTCTGGTAGCCCCAACCCACACCACCCCATCCCAGCAGAGGATCCACCTCCTTCCCTGCCCCAGCAGACTTCCCTGTGAGAGGTAGCTTTAACGAGTGTTTTCAAACATGTTTAACTTCAGCAAGCAGGGAAAAATAAGAGAAACTTGGGATCAGTTGCAAGATGTTAATCCAGGGCAGGCAGAGGTCAAGTGAAGGTCAGATGCGACAGCCCAGCTGGCAAAATTTTTTTGCTGCTTCAACTTCTCAGGAAGTTCTGGGCCAGAGAACATCCTGATGTTTCACACACAACCAGGTGAAATGCCACACAAAGCAGGGACTCACAGAAGAAAGCACTTTAATATCTGGAGAAATCAATTCAGTGAGAAGCCTCCAATGCTGAGGTGGAGATGTTTTATTTTTAACCTATAAAATAATATTCTCTAGCATTCCGTGACAAAAGCCAGCCACTTGCAGTCGTAATTACAATATTTTTTTCCCATGTCTCTGCCTACTTTGAAAGTTCACCATTGTCTCTGGTGAGAGACAAATCC
Source organism: Agelaius tricolor (assembly GCF_023055355.1). Taxonomy (NCBI): domain Eukaryota; kingdom Metazoa; phylum Chordata; class Aves; order Passeriformes; family Icteridae; genus Agelaius; species Agelaius tricolor. Next base: position 3,521,592 of record NW_027269278.1, on the reverse strand, counting down.
ACCAGAGGGTATTTCCAAAACAGAAAGCCCTGTTTTTATCGGGATCTCCCCACAAGAGACCCCAGGGCTTGCATTAGAGACTTGTTTGTTCTCTGTAATGTTATATTGAAAGATTAAAAGTTTTGCTGTTGGTTGAAGAAAGGCTTTAAAGCACTTGGTACCAGAAGTGACCGCAGGTCTGGTTTTCATCCAAACACAGGAAAGAAGCTAAAGATCATCCCTGAGACAGCTTTTCCACGAGCCCAAATCCCACCGAGCGTGGATGGAATTACCACCCCGCACCATGGCACTGTCCCAGTGCCCCCTCACCCTGGGTCTGAGCCACTCTGGAGCTCTGGGCACAGCATCTGCTCCCTCCCAGGGCTGAGCCCACAGTGGAAGCCAGCGGGATGAGGAGAGCAGAGACCCCGGCAGGCAGAGCTCCCCCAGCCCGGCCCAGGAGCCAGGCAGAAGGGCCACCCTCGTCCCTGGGCTGCAGGGAAGCAGCAAATGGAGCTGTAAATTCCGACTGGGACTCTGGGCACTGCCCAGTGGAGACACTAACACAGCGTGTCTCCTGCCTTGTCCAGAGTGCGGCTTCCCAGCATTGTTCTGAGCAGCTCCGGACCCCCACTGGAGCACAGCAATGGGTGGCTTCCACTGAAATGTCCCCCAACCAAGCTGATTTACAGCTGCCAGGAGTCTCCAGGATGTCAGCTCTTCCTGATTAATTTTTTTATCCTTATTTTCCCTTGTTTTATATTTGAATATTGCTTATTGCGATATTCTTCAGAACTATTCTCTGGAAAGCCATCCTGGCTAATTTTTGGCTTGTAAATTGCTCATGAGCAGTTTGTGGCTTGTGTTTTAAAAAAAAAGAAATCAAGAAACTCTGGCTCATTTTGGTTGGATGAAGAGATTTTGTGGCCTGCATCAATTCTAGTCCCTGACAGCAATGACAGAGCTCTTATTATCACAAACATACAGTTGCAATTTTAAAATTTGCTTCCTGTGACTCTTCGTTAAAATTTAATCAACAGTTTCTGTTTCCACAAACATTTCTCTGGCAGAAAGATCACTTTATAGAATATTCATAGGCAGCAAATGAGAAGGAAGGTAAAGCAAATTTGACTTTGTGATGAGAGCCAACCCTTGCTGGCTGTCCAGCGACTTCACGGAGGGATTTAGGGAAGAGGAACACAGGAAGGTGTAATTTTCTAGGAGCCATTGCAGAACACAAGTGACTGAAAACAAAGACCAATGATGCAGCAGCAAAATGTGGGCAAAGAGGAGACAATAGGCACCGTGGTGATGGCCCAAGCAGGGAAATTATTCCAAGTTCAAACTGGACAGGGTTTATTGACCTGCTTCATGTCCAGCTTTAGGTCACAAAATGGGAAATTTCACCAAAATGGGCAGCAGATCCTGCACAACACAAACAACTTAAGGTGAAAACCAGAGTTCTGAACAAAAGATGGTTGTTGAGCAAAAAGCTATTAATAGTGCTGGGTTTTATCCCAGAAATGTTGCGTAAAGTGGGACAATTCACATCCCTTCTCTGTGCTTCCATTTCCTCTCTCAAAGATCCCACTTAATATATTTGGGGCAGGGACTGGCTCTTGTTATGACTCTGTGCTGTGAATAGCACAAGGGGAACAATGCTGCAGCCAGGACCTCTGGATGCCACCACAAATGCCATTTTAAGCAGCAGTGACAACAAGCGGAAGGAGTTTGGGATCCAAGGAGGAGACCTGGGCAAAGACAGGGCACAATGCAGGTTTCATCCTGAGCTGTAAGCATGGGTGTTCTCCTCTCCATGCAGGAATGACAAAGGAAAAGCAAGGAGGCAGTGGAGGTGGACAGGTAAGAAGGGTCTGCACTCAGAGCATTTGCTAAAGCAAAATTCCTGCAGAGCTGCTCCTTCACCTCTGCAGTCCCACTGCCCCCCCTTCACCATCTCCCCAAGCCACTCTTGAGCATGCCCATGCAGAGGAATGCAACCACCTAGAACCCAAAAAGGGATTTACAGAGGCCTGAGAACACTGCAAACCTGATGGGAAGAGTGGGGTCTCCTCTTCTGGAGAACACTTTTGTAGGAAATGTTCAGTCTAAATACCCCATGCATGTGACTTTGTTTCAGATGAATCTGTAGAAGCTACAGTGGTGCTGAGGAGCTGCCCTGGAAAAGCCTGGATAGACCTTTGTGTCTACAGAACTAACCTGGAAAGGTCCAAAGACAGGGTTCAGGGGGACAACAAATTACAGGATTCCAAGAATGAGCTTGGAAGAACCACTTTTGAGCAGATCACACTCCTGCTCTGAGGGGGGATCCATCCACCTCACCAGGATCCAGACACACATCCAAGCTGTGCTGCACATCCACACTGCATCCCACAGGGTGCTCCAGGACCTGGATGGCTTCTAGGATACAGCTGACCCCGAGCCCACAATCTCACCAGCAGTGGATTGATCCCTCTGGCCTCTGCCCTGGCAGAAAGGCTGGCAGGACAGGGCCCTGCCCAGCAGGTGATGGGAGCCCAGTCACTCTGGCAGCTACTGAGACCTGTGAGGCTCTTCTGGCCCCCAGGTGCAAAAGAGATGTTCCATCATTCCAAAGATGTAATCCATCTCTTCTTTTGTCCTGTCCTTTACACTATCCCTTCTTCCTGTTCTCTTCTCCTTGCCCATGGCAGCTGCCACCTACCACAGGTAACCAAAATCACTCCTCTTTGTCCTTGCTGTCTCAGTCTTGGCTGTGAGGTTGATGATTTTTTTTTCCTTGGCAAAATCCATTATCTTGAAAACCTTGAATACCACTCTTAACCCCCAGTCTCATCCTCCTTTCATTTCTGGAGATGCTGACTACCTCCCACATCTCACTGAAGAGCTCCCAGCAGCTTTGTCTCCATGAAACCCAGAGGGCCTGAATCCTGAATCACCCTCTCAGGCAGACCCCTGAATACTGGTGCTGCTTTTCTGCTTTTCTGCCTGTTTGGGATGGAGCATGGGGATCTCCACTGTCACACACAGCTCAGAGACACTTCAGTGCTGCTCTGAGGCCGTGGGGTCACACTTTCCCCCTGGCTGCAGGCTGTAGAAGCTGAGCTTCCACTCACAGCCCATGAGAAGTGACTGCTGGTCACCTGCTGCCCTGCCTGTCCCTGCAGCAGCCCCTCTGCCCAATGGCCAGGCCTGGAGCACCACGAGAATAAAACCTCTCTGCTCACCCAAACGATGCTGGTTGGAGCTGCAGGACCCCTGCACATGTTCAGAGGAAGAATTCACCCCAGATTTTGTAGTCACAGGACCCCTGCACACATACAGAGGAAGAATTCACCCCAGATTTCATAGTCACAGGACCTCTGCACACATAGAGGAAGGATCCATCCCAGATCTGCTTTTCTAATGGTGCTTTTCAGCAAGGACCCACACCAGCAATGACCCAGCTCTCACCCTAAGCCAGGGGATCATGGAGATGGAACATCCCAGTCGAGCACAGCTTACCCTATTATGCTTCTCACCTCATTTTTCAACTTGTGCCCCTCCCTTTGTAATTTGGTGGTAAATAAATGCCTGGACAAAATATCAGCTAATTAACTGGGAGCGTCGTCGTGAGCACGAACAAAAGCTGAATGGACACCTCAGACAGGATCACACAGCAGCCCTGCCCCGTGAAGGATATTCTGAAAAAACATTCCCAGGTAACTGACAATGAACAGATCCCAGCTCATCAGAGCCCTCAGGGTGCCCTGGATGTGCTGCAGGGTCCCAGGGAGACCTTTCAGAGGTTAACTCTGTGCAGCCACCATGGAGGGCAGCAGCTGGCACAGCTTCAGCTCCCAAGGCTGTGCTCTCCTTCACTCCCCTGACAATTGGACACACTGCTGTTTATCCTAATCCATTGTTCATGGTCCTCCCCACCCAGTTCTCAGCCCATGTGATGCTCTCCTGTCCTCACCAACTGGAATTAATTTGGGGTGCTAGGGCTCTATCAAGGCATTTCACTGACATCTAAATGTTGGCAAAGAATTACCTGCTGTCATAAGATATTCTGGGATTTTATCAGATACTCAGAGTAAACACACAAGTCATCACATTTTTCTGGGGCAGCTGGCTTGTACTTCCCAGTTCCTCAATGATTCTCTGAATAACCACTCAGCTTTGAGAGGGAGATCCTGGTCAGCAAGGATTGTTTATCAACATAAACTTTATTCCCCCAGAATTCCCCTCTACTGGCGTGTTATGTAAAGCTGATGCTGCTAAAACATTCAGCTGAACTTAGGTCAAGAGAAGATGGCTTTTGAAAGCCTTCCAATGGTTCATTTGCAATAAATGGCTGAGAAATAAATCATTTCAGCCCTGATGAGTCCCCAAGCAGCCAACTCTGTTAGCAGGGCAACTCCAGCAGTGAGGAGCAGGGGGAGGCTTCAGTGACACACGGGGACTTGTGACAGGCACAGAAAGCAGCCAGGGAGGACCACCAGGCTGAGGGATCCTGACATGTTGGGTCTGACCATGCTCCTTGACCCTGCTAGACATGAACCCCACTTAATGCAGCAAGTATCACTTACTGCTTCTGAATACTTCCCAGTGGGGAAGCCTTCTGCATTCTCTCATGGACAGGGCTGCTTTCCTGCCCTGATGCCCAGAGGCACAAAACCCCTGCATGGATTTCTCCCCAGTTTACCCAGATGACAGCATGCCTGTTCCTCATGTAAATTCTGCCTCTCTGCCAGCCCTGCCATGCAATTGCCTTCAGTGGCTGCAGTCACACATTCCAGGGGGTGCAAATGAAACCAGCCAGGAGCAGCCAGGGATGTCTGGGCTCTCACCTTTGGCCTCAGAGAGACTTAGGGAATGCCACATTTCCGTGACTTTTTGTACTGCTACTGTGTCCCTTCTCCTTTCAGACACCTCAGGTTTCGATCCTGTGGGGTGCAAGGTGTTTCAGGGTCCCTCCCTGCTCTCCCAAAGGCAAAGGACTTTAATTGACAGCCAGGAGTTGGGATGTGAGACCTTGGCTCAGCAGGCAGTGTACCCACAGATCACCTTCAGCTCCCCAAAGCATCATTCCCCAGGGCTGGCATGGTGGGACTGAGACAGTGCTGGAGGGCTGGATTTGAGAAGAACACTTCAGGAAGCCTCATGCTCTGGCCTGGGTGGGACACAGATGACAGCTGGGTGAGCAGCCCAACAGCTCAGTGAGCACCAAAGCTGAACACCCTCCCAGAGGCCCCTCCAGGAGCTCTGAAGGGCTGCTGGCTCAGGAGAGCTCATCGAGGTGAGCCCCAGGCTGCTCTGACAGGTTTGGGCTCAGCAGCTCCTCCCAGGGCAGTGCTGAGGAAGGAAGGGGCACTGCCAGCTCCGTGCTCAGAGGCTCCTCAGGAGGGCACCAGCAGCCCTGGGGCAGGCTCTGCTCAAAGTGCTGCCCCTTTTCTGGGTACACAGAGAACAGCCTCCACTGCCACTCCACTCCTGTGCAGTGCTAACCCAGGGCCAGCTCAGAGCAGAGCTGCCCCAGGAGCCCTTGGCTGCCCACGTCCAGTGCAGCTGCTCCACCAAGCACAGAAGTTAAAAACAGCAGGATGTTGTCCTTTTCTGCAGGATAACAGGGTGCAAGGCAGGACTCTGGTGCAGAACAGTTCTTTCCCTTTAAATTCCCACCCTAGGCCAAGCATGTTTTGCAAGAGCCTCCCTGTGCAGACAAGCCCTGAGGCTCCAGTGCAGAGAAACGCTGCTGCTGCTGCTGGGGGAAGCACCCAAAGCCTGGTGAGGCAGGACCAGGACTGCAGGGGAGCAGCTGCTGTGCCTGCATGTGGCAGGAGAGATGGGACAGGCCAGAGAAATGGGCTCTCCATCACAGAGGAGACACTCAGGGTCTCTTCTGACCTGCAAAAAAGACCAGGAAGAAAAGAAGGGGAAAGGAGGAGAGGAGGGGACAGACAGACACCAGACAGGCAGCTCTGCTCGTTTGGAAATCATGAACTGGGAAATCATGAACTGGGCCTCTTGTCCTTCTTGAAAATGGTGATATTGAACTACACAGAAGGACATTTCCACTTAGAGATGTGTTTGGGGCTTGCTGTTACCTTTGATGTTGTCAATGTTTGGGCCCAGGTAGGACACGCTGTCTGTCTCTGCCATGACAAAGGGTAAGAGAAATTGGAGAGTCACAGAAAATAAAGCAAGTACAGCACCTGGGGCTTCACGGGAAATACCAGATTATCACAGCCCTGGCAATAAAGCCCAAACTGCTGGCAGTGCTTCAGATTACAACTGCTTCTTTCTGCCCTTCCAAGACCCCAAAACGAACAGGACACCTACCTCACCCCACCAGAGAACCAGAGTTCTGACTCACAGAATCTCCCTCAAGACATTACCAGCACAAAAATGTTACAACACATGAAATGACAAATGGCCCTGCCAACACAAGGCTGCTTCTTAAAATGGCATGGCCTGCCCACATTTTCTAAATATAGGATAGACAAGGAAACCTCTCCAGAAGTCCTAATAATCAAAAAAACCTAACCAAATACGTGCTACATGGACAGAGGGGGTTTGAAAGCTGTTATCAACTATTTCCACTGCACTACAATTTCTGCCACTCCTGCTTTCTCTTCTGTCCACCAGCTGCAGGTAGGATGGATAAGCTTGACCACAAAAAGGAATAATTCCTGAATTGCAGCTTAGGAAAGTCCCAAGCAACAAGAGCAGCATCACAACTTCTCATCTGCAGATTCAGGAGGGCAGCCTGGGAGCGTGCCAGGGGAAGAGCCAGAAGTATTATTGGAAAGAATGAAGAATCTTTAGGTCTGTGGAAGCCAAGTCACTTGGCATGGGCAGGGTCTGCAGTGCCCACCCCATCACCAGCAGGGCAGATCAGCAGCACTGCACCCTCCTCAAGGAATGAGCTGAGAGAGGAGCACTGAAGAGCCAGAAGGGCTCTGTGCTGGGGCTGTCCAGCCCCAAGTTGTGCTGTGCCTTTACTGCTGCTCTGCCAGCCCTGGGATCCAGCAGCAAAACCCCCTCAGGACACGTTCCTGGAGCTGTGCCCCTTCTCCTGTTTCCCACAACAGAGAGCCAGGATCGTCTGCCCACACAACATTTTTCACTTGACAGCTTTTCTTTGGTTACCAACAAACCTTTTCACCCTCATGCCTGGAAGTGCACAACTGTGAATCAGGAAAGCTGAGTCAGACCCTCAGCCCTGGTGGCTGCTGCAGAGCTGCCTGAGTGCCACCAGAGCATGGGCAGTGGCACTGCCCTTCTCCCCAGCCTCCCACAAGAAACCCCAGGGCTCATTCCACCATCATCTGCAACCATTCCTCCAGAGTTCAGCATTTTCATATTTGCCAAGATATTTGGTAGGGAAAATGGATTTAAACTGGAAGAGAGTAGGTTTAGATTGGATGTTAGGAAGAAAATCATCCCTGTGAGGGTGGGGAGGACCTGAGGTTGCCCAGAGCAGCTGTGGCTGCCCCATCCCTGGCAGTGTCCAAGGCCTGGCTGGACAGGGCTTGGAGCACCCCAGGATAGTGGAAGGTGTCCCTGCCCATGGCAGGGGATGGAATGAGAAGAGTTTTAAGGTCCCTTCCAACCCAAACCAGTCTGTGATTCTAAGATCCTGTGATTCAAGGTGACCCTCCTGAAATCCCTCCATGTTTCTTCATGGATCTTAAACCTTGCTATCCAGGACTCTCCCTGGATCCACATGTGTCTGTTTCTGACAGCAGAGAGGTTTCCTTATTCCTACATGGTCCCACTGGCCCTGCTGGACAGAAAGAGGGGGAGTCAGGGCTCCTCAGGGTGGGCAGTGGGAAGGACACCCAGGAATAGGCAACTCATGCTGCCTCCCTTCTTTCTGAGATGAACTTTTTAGGATAAAAAGTTCAGATTCTGGACAAAGAGTTTTCATACCTGGAAGAACTGGGAGAGGTAACCCAGGACTGATTTAGAAAGGTTCTTTCAAGCAGAGTAGCAGCATGGTCATTATCATTCACAGGCTGCTTTGGGTACCAAGTCATCGTTTCATGAAAGATCTGGGGTAATTTTAGCTTTGGGCTGACTCCTTTTTGCTTGGTCATATAACTGGCATCTCTGCAATGTCAGGATCTCTCCTGAGATGCAAGTTTTAGCTGTGTTTGTTACCCCACAGCTATCCAGAGAGTTTATTTTAGCATTCATTAAACGTGCCTCTCACGCAGCCTCTCGGCACAAATACAGAAACCTAATCTCATTTATTGACAAATGTGAAGCAAAATATACTTCCATGCCAAGGAGTTCATTGCATTCTTTGTCCTTGCCCTTCAGGCAGAAGCCTGAATGAGCAGATGAAACACGAAAGATCTCTGCAAGGGAAACAAACTGTGCCTGGGGCAGTGATCAGGGGACTCCTGGCCTTGGACACACATCCTGCCCTGCTCCAGCCCCTCCACCCCTGCATCCTGTGGGCAAAGGACCTGTTAGCAAGGCTCTGGATCCAAACCACTTTAACAATCAGCCTTTTTCAGGCATCATGGCAAAGCAGCTCGTTCTGCTCATGGCAGAAGGCAGAGCCAGTGCTGGGCTCTGCTGTGCTGTGAGCTGGAGCTGCTGTTGTGCTCGTCCATGATGGCATCACAGAGCAGGGCAGGCTGAGGAAGCCCTGCCTGGCACTGCCAGCTACCCAAAAGGAGCAATGTACCCCAGCTGTGGGCTCTGGGGTGTCTCCCAAGCCTTTTCCCCACCAGAATTCCTCTTGCCTCCAAGCTCTGCAGTGGAAGCTGGGCAGGTGAGGGTTTGTGTTGCTGTGCAGTGCAGCTGAGGTTTCTCTCCTGCAGAGAGCAGCAGTCTGCAGGGGCACAGCTGAAGCTGGTTACCCTTGAGCACAAGGACTGTGCTGGCAGCTCAAAGATCCTCCCTCCCTCCCTCCACCCTGCCCAACTCCACATTCCTCTCTGCCAGCCCTGCCCCACTCCCCTGAGCTGGGAAAGGGGCACAGGCACCTGAGCAGTGCAGGCAGGGGGATGTGGCCAGGTTCAGGGGAGCACCTTTGCCTCCCTTCCCTGGCCTGGTGTCTCCCAGGAGCATCCAAACCCAGCTCCCTCCTTGGCTGATTTGCCTTCTCACAGCAGGAATGTGGCCAGCACCAGGGCTCTGAGCAGACTCCACAAAGCCACACCTGCACTGCTGCTGGAACAGGACCAGCCTGCCCCCAGAGCAGGGAGATTTCTCTCCAGGAGCACTTGGGTCAAGCCAAGGAGTGAGGAAGAGCAGGGACCAAAGAGCTCTTTGGGTGTGCTTTGAACCAGAGATGGAGATGCTGAGCACAGGAGTTTTGCCAGTGGTTTGACTGGAGGGAGAGATGGACGAGAGACACAAAAAGAGCATCAGGGTCAGTACAGGCTCTGCCAGAGTGGTGTGCCAACCAAAATTCCATCTCCACACCCCAGAGGGCTGGAGCACATCAGGAACCAGGGAATTCTTGCAAAGCCCTATGGACTTCAAAGTGGAAGAAAAAACTGATGTGAGCACAAACATATGTACACATGCACACACACACAGAGTTTTGGAGGGGAATAAAGTCCCAGCCTTCAAATCAAAAACTGTTGAAAGCCAGAGGGTTGGATGCTCAGCTGGTGCATATCACACGCCCACCAAAAGAGCCAGAGGAGATAGGGCAGAGAAACATCTGCTGAGAACCTGCTGGGTGGATTTCAACCTGATTTTACCCTCAAATTAAGCAAATGTGCAAATTCTGACACCAAGAAGAAGTTTCTCTGAAGGGCTTCCAAACATCGGTCAGTGCTGGAGGAAATCTGGTTCAAATCTTGGGGGTGTCTTTTTTCAAAAATAAACCAACTACACACTAAAGCACCTGAATTTAGTGTTGTCCTAGGGTAAATTAAAGTTTCACTGCTTGCCTAAAGAACACTTTTTCTGGCCATGTCACACATTTGTAGGTGTCTTTCTGATCTGCCAGCCAAATATCAGACTTGGAGAATAAATGTGGTTCCCTTCTCCTCCTCATTCTCACCGTGGATGAAAATTCAGCAAGAAAACTGTGCTCTGACTCCTATTTGTAGTCAAAAATCTAAGGGGATAGTAGGGATGAAGCACATTATAGAAGAGCTCCAGGACCACCAGACTCCTCAGAAGTTTGACCACAGCATTGCTGCAGGAAGACAGCCTGGTGTGGCTATTGATCTCTGCAAAGCACCTCTCCCTCCTATTGAGGAGCTCTTGCCTTCCAGACACGCCTGAACTAAAACCCATTGTAAGAACTGATGACTGAGTCTGCCAAGCCTAATTACCAGAGTTATTAATTACCTAAAATGTTTAATTTTTACCATTATCTCTTGTATTTGTTGTTACAATTTGAAACATCTCAAAAATGCAACAACGGAGCGCTGCCCTTGTTGGAGAGGAGACCATCCCAGGTCACACTGGCTCAAACACCATTTGGTGCCTGGGCACAGCACCAGAGCCAGGAGCAGGATCACACACACCTCTCCCTGCTCTGACACTCCATGGGATGTGCAGGGAGGTGGCAGTTTTGCCCCAGTCAGTCCCCTGTGGGTGCAGTGGGAGCTTCCCCTTGGGCAGAGTCCCCTTCCCCAGCCATGTGACTTTGTTGTGTGTCCCAGACAGGAGGTCAGCACAGCAGGTGATGCATGTCCAAGCTCCAGCCCTGCTGGAGAGGCCTTCGCCCTCCCAAAGTGCCTTCCCTGCCAGCACGTCCCTGGCCAGCCCCAGGACAGCACACACCCACAGGAGCCAGGGCAAGGAGCTGCACTCAGCCCCAGGGAGCCTGGTGAGCCAGGAGAGCTCAGTGTGCTCTCATCCTCAGTGACACAGGTGCAGCTTCCCCAAAGGAAAGCTCCAGGGTATCCCACAGCCTCTGCTCTGAACGGTGCTTCTAGCACAGACATCATCCAGCCTTTACTGGGATTTCAGCCTTGTGACTTCTCAGCCTGGATTTAGGATCCTAGGCATGAGTTGCACCTCCCAAGCTTCTCTTGAAGTTGATTTCTTCAAGTTCTCTTCAAGAGACACGGTGTTTTTTAATGGAGCTTTGCTGCCAGAAGAAACAAACACAGCCAAGCAGGAGGTTTGCTACCCAAAGCTCCACTCATTGCATATTCCAAGAGCCATAACAGAACTCTCAGGCACTGGAAAAGGAACAGGGTCCTGCTGAACATCCCCCCTCATGCACCTGAAAGCACTCATTGGAATCTGAGGGGAAATGAGAAGGGGTCAGAGGAACAGGAGGCTCATCTCCCCCATTTCACTGCCTCAGGAGTTCTCAGCCCACCTTCTCCAAGCAGTTTTCAGCTGCAGTTCCATTGGAGCTCAGCCTGAGCCCAGCCCTGGGCTCAGGGCAGCCCTCAGAGCAGACTCTGGCAGTGCAAGGCAGGAGGAAGGATGTCAGAGGCAGGCTGCTCATGGCAGCACAGCTCTCCTTCAGCCAGGTTGCAGCTGGAGCCCATCACGTTAATGAGGCAGGAGAATGAGCTGAGCACATGACCTGCAAGGTCGGCAGCCAGGCTGTGCTCAGCCCCTCTCCAGATGTTCCTCCTCTTTCCAGAGACTGCCTTTCCCAGGTTACTTACACCTCCAAAAAGGGATTGAAAATGGAATGCCCAGGGCTCTGACTCACCAGCTTTTGGATCCATAGTGGGATTACTTACTAATGTACTGTTCTGCTGCATCCTGCCCCTCTGCCAGGCGTTCCAGCCCTGCAGTCTGCCTGTGTGGAGAGATGGGTTATCCCTCAGCCCTGCTGGGTCCCTCTCCTGTAACTCCTCTTTGTATAAACACCTGAGACTGTGAGCCATGGACAGTGGAGGAACAGAGATACGTGCTCTGTTCAATCCCTCGTTCAGCAGAGCTCCAGGGAAGACCAGAAAGGAGCTGGGATTCACCTCTTCCTTTACCCCAGCATGAATCACTGGAGCTTGTGAGTCAGACCCCCTCCATTCCCAAAGCTGAGCAAGTCCCTGCACGTTCCCCAGTGCGTGGTAACTGTCCCCATGTGTGCTCTGAGCCACATGGAACACCAGCCCATGGACTGAGCCCATGGAAACACACATGTGCACAGATCCTGGAGCGCAGCTGACATCTGCTACCTTGTGTGCCTGGGTGTTTATAGAAAACAGAACTGCTACTGTGGGATATCCGCCGTGGGTTATTGTTCATGTAAACAAACCTTTCTGGCTAATATTTCTACCAGCTCCTCAGAACTGGAGTCTTTCCTGAGAGCAGAAAGCTGAGAACAAATCAGGAGCATGTTCACCCTGCAGTGTGGACACAGCCCACACAGAGGAGCCTTGGCTGGCAGTGAAGGAGCTGCAGTGCCTGTGCTGCTGTTGAGGATCTCTGAGGCTGCACTCAGCATCTGCGAGGGGTTCCACGTCCCCATCCTCCCTCCACAACCCTGTGGGATCGTGGCAGCACTCTAAAGCACCCAGGCTCACAGACCTGGGCAATGTGCACCTGCTTCTGCTACAGTCCCACTGCTGGCTCGTGCCCAGGGGGCAGCTTCCCCTTCAAGCCTTGGGAGTTTCAATTGCAATACTCTTCTGCACAACCTTTCTACCAATTCCTGACTCATCTGGGAGCTGAGGTCAAGCCAGTTCCTACTGAAACATGAGATACTCTCTGCAGAGACTCTTCACCTGCTCTCTGAGTAGTTTTCCAGCATTAGCAATTGCCATGGGCAGTTCAGGAGAAAGCAAAGTGCCTGTGCTGCCAGCTTATTAGCACTGACAAACAGCAAAAAGCTGAAGTACACGCAATGTTTTCCTCAACACCAAATAAAAATAAGAGAAAATGCCTGGAATTGCTGGGGAATTGAACCAACCAAATGCTTTACATTTCTCTGGTCTTTTCTCCCCAAGTGACCTCACAAAAGTACAGATGAAATGCAGACCCTTTTCAACTCGCTTATCTCGCTAGCAAGGCTTCCTCCAGCCCTTTTTTCTTCTCATCCCAGTCCCCTGCCACAGCTCTGGCTCTGCTCAGCTCTGCAGTGAACGTTGGCATTCGTCTTGGTCTGTTTGTCCCACCTCCCCAACGTCTACCCCAAATCTTTCAGAACGTGCCAGGGCAGCTGATTTTACACTCAGGATCTTGTCTCAGTGTCATGACTTTGATTGCCCCATGCACAGTACATGATAAAATACATCTGCCTCAGAGCTGAACCTCGTGGGAGCATTTCACATTAATTTGTGGGTCTGTTCCCACATCCCACAGCTCAGGTAGTCCCTGCAGGGTGTGCCTTCCACATGTGCAGGGTGGGACACAAGCCATCTATTTTTCAATGCATGTCACAAACGTCTAAAGAGGGATCCTGATGGTTTGTTTTCATAGGTGGACACCATCTCCCTCTGGAGGCCTTCACAGGCTCTTCCACTGGCTAAAGCTGTAGCCAAGGCACTCACTTTAGGACAGCTGCACTGCTAGAGGCATGAAAATGTGAGTTGAGGTTAGAGATGGTCCTGGTCCTCAGAACAAAGCTAGCCCTTCACATGAGATCAGCAATCCTCTTTTACACATTCACAGAAGCCAAAACAATTGTGTTAAAAGTTGCAGTGGAAGACAAATCCTCTCCTCCCCTGAGCTTTAGAGACCTCATGGGAAATCTAGCATACCCCATGGCACATGGATGCTCTCTCTTGAAACTACTGTTTAGCCCGCTCTTCCTTCCCCAGGTTGTTCTGCTGCTCTGGTTCACTGGCAGTGAAGAGCTTTACCTGGGACAATTCCCCCAGAGCAGCTGGCAGGGCTGGGACATCACCTCTGCAAGTCCAGGTGAGTCTTGGCCATGCCAGAGCTGTCCTGGGGCTCTACAGAGCACACCCCAAGGGGTGACTGAGGGTAATTTTCCATGCAGACTCCTGAGAGCACAAGGGTAGGTCAAGACTGTCAGAATGTCAGAGGGATCAAAGTCTGGCCCTCAACAGAGGCTGCTCAGGGATGAGTGTGAAGGATGAAGGCTTTGCATGCTGCCATCATTCCCTCACTTTCCCCTGCACAGACAATCAAATGAGTGTTCCTCTCCTGATATCTGTAGATACTGCATGAGATTTGTGTAGATGCCTCTTCTGCCTCCTGGTTTCAGGGGCGTCAGCACATCCCCTTTGCAGGGAAATTCTACAGCCTGGGAAAACAGAGAACACAAATCCTCCTGACAGTGCCCAGCCAGGCTCCTGCTGTGTGCCAGGGCTGGGTTTTTGCATCAGCTTGGGCATGCTGGAGAGCAGTCTGAGGTCCAGCCTCAGGCTGAAGGGATGGTCCACAGGATGATCTGCTGCCCAGAGTGAGGGTCTGTGTGCCTGGACTGGGACATCCACTCAGAAGTGGTTGGAGGAGGAACTCCTCACTCCTAAAGGTTCTTTTGGGGAGCCATTGCTAGGGTGTCCCTTAGACCACACAGCAAAGGTGACTCTTGATGTGAAAAGGTGTTCTCAGGTTCCACTGGACCCAACCAGCCCAACCCAAAGTACCACAGACAACCAAGGACACCACAACAACAGGGACACCACAGACAACCAAGAGTCTTCCTCTAATGGACCCACAGAAAAAGAGAGGGCAGCAACACAGGGCAAATGAGCAACCTGGATCTAAACAATCCACTTAACAAGGAATGCAAATGAAAGGATGCTGTGCAAACCAAATACAGAACCTTTCAGTTCTGTGCTTGAGGTACAGACAGAATGACAGAATCATAGACTCACAGAATCATTTAGGTTGGAAAAGACCTCTAACATCAACAAGTCCAACCTTTGGCCAATCACCACCTTTTCAACCAGACCAGAGCACTGAGTGCCACATCCAGTAATTTCTTGAACACCTCCAGGGATGGTGACTCCACCACCTGATCAATGCAATCATCCCCAATGATCAATGCAATAATCCTCAATTATCAATACAATCATCCCAATGGTCAATGCAATCATCCCAATGGTCAATGCAATCATCCTCAATGGTCAATGCAATCATTCCCAATGATCAATACTATCATCCCAATGATCAATACAATCATCCCAATGATCAATGCAATCATCCCCAATGGTCAATGCAATCCTCCCCAGTTCTACTCTGGATCCATTAGTAGGCAGAAGGGGAGTTTCCACTCCCCTGTGGGATTTATATGTGATGAAACAGCTGACAATGCATCTCAGCAGAAGACTTGGTTGTCATACTTGGGAGTAATGACAGGTAAAGGGTCTTTCCTTTTTCTCTCCAGGACAGTGAACTACTGCAGGGCTTTGATGTGGCACTACAGACCTGAGCCTTGCTCACTCCTGGCCCTTCTCAAAGCAGGTGGCTGCTCCTGGGCAGTCCCAGTGTGCCCCATGTCCCCTCTGTGCCCAAGCCAGTGCCTCCCAGTGCACCAGCCCCTCCTGCTCCCAGCAAAGGAGATGCCCACGATGCAGGCACTGCCCTGTGCCCTCTGCATTTCGGGGGCAGGGACAGGGTGGTGCTGGTGATGGCTTGAGACAGCCCCCGACCCCTCCACCCTCCTGAGCCCCCAGGGCAGAGCCTGTCACCTTCAAGCAGCTGTTGCTTCTCCCTGGTGATTCCAAGCTCCCTGTCTTGAAGCTTTCCCAAAAGCCTCCTCCCAGATCCCACAGCAACATCAGCTCTGTTCTGATGGCACCAGCACCCACTGCCACCCCAGCAGCTCAGGGCAGAGCTGGTGGAGCAGCCCCTGCTCGGGGCACAGCAGGCTCTCCATGCTCAGGGTGAAGGGATGAAAAAGGGAAGAGGCAAATCCTGCCACCAGTGATGGCAGTGCAAAGGCAGAGCAAACCTGCTCAGGTCAAGAGCGGTCACTCATGTCACCACAGCAGCAGAACTGCAGCCAGGCAAGCGAGGAGCTGAACTGACAGGCTCAGGACAGGACCCGGGCCAGCTTTTAGCCTCTTTTAACACTGATAAAACACAAAGCCTGACACGGTTGCTGCTCTCTCCAAATGCATTGCCAGATAAACCACAGATAAGAAACAGCCCAGGATAATCCCTCCCTGATACCATGAGAGAGAAAGGAATTACACTGGGCTGCATTACCACCAAACCTTCTGTATCCTTCCAAGACAGTTCTTGCACTACCCATGTACTCAGGAATCAAACTGTAGCCGTTAAAACGTTTAATCCTGGCAATATCATAAATATTGCCTTACCCAGTCAGCAAGGAACAGCCAGATCTCTGAAGAACAGCCTGATTTCAGGAATATCAGCATAACAGCAGAGCCCACGTGTCTTTCACGACAGGTCATTGCAGCTACCTCAAAAACTGAGGCTATAACTAAAATTCGATCTCTGAGAATTGGTCCGTCTCAAGGAAGAGTACCTGTGATCCTCCAAAATTATGACTTTTGATATTTACCTCAGGAAAAAGCAAGAAAATAACCAACTAAACAGCAAATCACCACACAGCAGAACCCCCAGAGAATCAGCACAAACCCCCTCAATTCCCCTATCACCATGACAGGAGCTGAGTACTGCTGTTCATGAAAAAGCATATTGCCCTGAAGTGCTGGGGATTTGGGTATTTAAACAAAACAAAAAAAAAAAAAAAAAGGAAAGAAAAAAAAGAGAGAAGATGAAGAAGAAAGCAGACCTGCAACAAAAGCAGACCTATAACAGCATGAAATATGAATGAGATGCAGAGATTTGCACACTCGCCTGGCAAACAGTCCCTGGCATTTGCACCCTCATGCAACCCACAAGTACTTTCCTGCTGGCTTGTCTCTTCTTCCTTTAAGTAAAATTTGTTAAAAATGGGAAGTACCTTTTCCTGGATCAGGTTCTCTTTCCCCTTTTTTCCCTTCTTTGTTCTTTTTGCTCTTTCCTTTCCCTTTTTTCTTGCTCTCGGACATTCTGCACAAGTGTTTACAGTCTCAGGAAAAGACAGTCCACACCAGATCTATATGCCCCACGACTGCTACTCCAAATGTTACTTGCCAGCTGCAACTTCCGACTGTTCTTATATTGTTTCTGACACAGACAACACCCACCACTGGGTGGAGAAGCAAAACTTTAACCGTTTGCTCACTGCTCCCAGTTGGCTGAAGAGATGCCCTGGGTTGCAGTGGGAGGGTGAGGGAAGCAGGGCTACGGGACAGGAGAAGCTCACCCGGGAGGGTCTTGGGCACATGAAGTCCAGAGGTGGTTTTCCACCTGCTGATTCTGTCTCTGACTGAAAGTAAGTTCTGAACAGCTTCTGAGCATCACAGAAATGAGTGTTTTGGGCAGTTGCTGAGGTTCAGACAGTGATATGAGAGAGGCAGTGGAGTCTAAAGAGAAGGGCAGAGCTTTGCCAACCATTTTCATTCTGCTTTGATCCTGCAGAGGGGTTAAGTTGGCCTTTCTCTTCCTATTGTTGTTCCCACCATAAATCAGAGTGACTTCACCTGCCCTTGCACCCAGCTCTTTGCTGCCCCAGGAAGTCTTTCCGAAAGTTAGGAATAGCTGGAGAGCCCTTACCTGCACCTCTTGTCTCTGTCCTCCATCTCTTGGAGCTCTAGGTGGCTGGTTAAGCCCACATCTCACCTGCTTGGGGGTTAATCAGGCCCTTTCCACAGTCCAACAGGTGATGAGTGACTCAGCCCAGTCCCCTTCTGCAGGGCTGCCCGTGCTGACATCGCCTCAAAAGTCCATCAGGATCCCCAGCAGGAAAGCCCCAGAGAACTGCCAAGTCATTCCCAGAAGCAGCTAAGGGCTTCAAAGGCCCAAAGGGGCCAGAAGTTGTAGGGCACAGGGCAGCACATTTGATCCAGTCACCCATGAACCAAACCCAGCTCCGCACTGGTGAGCAAAGCGTGTCCTCCAGAGACGCGCTCCCGCCTGGTGTGTGGACATCAAGAAATGAACGAGGTATCAGCCCCCTTGGGATCCTCTCCCAGTGGTTAATCACCCTCATTGTTAACAATGTCTGCCTGCTCTGAAGTGAAATATCTGGCTTCACTGTCCAGCCATTGTTTCTTACTCTTGTTTTCTCCTCTAGATTAAAAAGCCCTTCAGCAACTGGTATTTTCTCCCATGGAAGTACTTACACTCTGTAATCAAGTTATCCCTCAATTTTCTTTTTTGATAAGCTAAACAGATCAAGTTTTTTTTTCCATTCCTTGCTGTATGGCATTTTCTCCAGCTCAGGATCATATCTGTGGCTATCCCATTTTGCAATATCCTACTTAAGCTGAGAACACAAAAACCAGGCGCTATTCCATTGTCTCTTGTGGACAGAGGAAAATACAGAGGCAAAATCCCTACTGCCACCCATTCCCAGCCTTTTAACTCCCAAGTGCTACATTCAGGCACTGGGCTTCACATGGCAAATCTGTCCCTCTGTGTTTCTACTGCAGGTCTTACCAAGTCCCTGCTCTGCCAGACGGAGTCACCAAGAGGAATTATTTTGCTTTTCTGCAGCCCCAGTCTCTGTGGTGAACCTTCCTTTTGTTTTCAATGGGCCAGTGTGCCAAGCCACACCGAGTACCCTCTCTAGCTTCTTTCTCCCCACTGACCCTTGAAACCCCAGCAGTCTCTGTCTCTTGCTGATTTTATGAGCATTTTCACCCCCAGGCTGCTGGAAGTGACAATGATCTCACAGAAGCACCTCATGGAGCAGTGACCTTCTGCCAGCACTGGCTTTGTTGAACACTCCTTCACCTGCATGTGAGGGGCAAAGGAGACCTTCCACCACTCCCCTCTGCAGTTAGAGCAGAGGACATCATCCCACTGAGCACTGGGGCACAGCCTAATGAGAAGCTGAGATGTGAACACCAGACAGCACCTGAGCAAACCTGCTCTGAACTCTGCTCCCAAGTTGGCTGATTTGGAGTTGGAGCCTAATATTTATTGTTTTAACCTAGAACCACAGAATGCTTGTGGTTGGAAAGGACCTTGAAGTTCATGTCATTCCACCCCTGCCATGGGCAGGGACACCTTCCATGAGACCAGGTTGCATCAAGCCCATCCAACCTGGCCTTGGACACTTCCAGGGATGGAGCTGCCACAGCTTCTCTGGGAAACCTGTGCCAGAGCCCCCCCACCATCACAGGGAAGAATTTCTTCCTAATATCTCATCTAAACCTACCCTGTTTCAGCTTAAGGCCATTCCCCTTTTCCTCTCACTCGATGCCCTTGTGAAAAGTCCCTCCCCAGCTGTCCTGTAAGCACCTTTAGGTATCTGTAAGGTCTCCCTGAAGCCTTCTCTTCTCCAGACCCTCCATGTTTCCTTGTCACGGCACAGCACTTGCCCATCACACCGTTTCTTTTCCAAAAGCAAGGTAATAGTGGTTACTGACCAGTTGGTGTCTTCTGGGTCATTATAAGTGATGATTGCCACATGGTTATTCCACTCTTTGGCTCATTACCATATTTCTCTTAGCTAATATGTTTGTAAAGCCCTGTAATGCTGTACTTGAGCTCTGCTTGATAGGTGATTTCCCTCCAGATGTCTTTAAGCTTGTTGTCTACACATCATAATTCCAGATGTACATGGATTGCTACCTATTTTTCTCTTTATTAAATTTGTTGATCTTCTTATTGCTTCCAGTTATGGCTTTCAGTGCTACCAAGATAGGACATCTATGGGATAAACCTTGTCCATATTTGTGGCTCTGAAATCTCAGCTTTCTTGGCCTCTGCTCAAAGAGCTCTCAGTTCTACTCATTTCCTTGAGAATGTTTTAACACCCAACCAATTTCACCCAGTTTTCCTCAGCCTTGGGAAAACATTTCCTTGGAATCCTCGGGAGTGGATCATACCTGTATTATTAGAGCTCCCTTCTCATATCTTGTATGAATGGAAACCCACCATGAGCACTGTCCCCAGGCCAACCACGAGGGATTAACACACCACCTAAATCCATATGACAGCATTTACCAGGCATAATGAGGCCCAAACCCAGTTCTCTTGGTTTTGGTGTTAAATCTGCTGAGTTTTGAGGGACTTGGATGCTTTATTCCTAGGGATAGCTGCCTCACCAGCACGTGTGCCCTGAATGGATGTGTGTCATTACAAACACATTTTCCTCCCTCCCTTCTTTTCTTTTGCAATTATATTTTCATCCTGAATTAGCTTTTCCCACAAATTTCTTCACATGAGGACTGTATTTTAAGCTCCTCCCCACCATTTCTGAAGATAAACCATAGCTCTTCCTCCACTCCAGCAAATTTGCCTCCATTCCTATTAAAGACACAAAGTCTGTTTGTTCTTGGGATCATCTTTGCAAAGTCCTTGTGTTTAGCAGAGGTTTTTAAAGGCGACAAGTGCAGCTAAGATGATGCCCTACCTTTTCTTCCCCTGCCCTTTTTTCCAAATAATCAAAGTTTCCCTGCTGCTGAACAGTGCTCAGAGGGTGAAGCTGTGCACAGCTCAGCTTCAGCATCAGAAAATGAAAATCTAAGTCTAAGAAGAAGTGGCAGTGTGTGGCTTGGCCCCACCATCCTAGGCAGCCTGGGATTTGTGATGGGAAGAATTGCACCAGCAGCACCCAGTGTGGCTCTTCCTGTACCTTGGCGCAATCCCAGTCTCACCTGTGGCAGGAATATTACATGCAGATTAATTTTTACCTTGGCAGGTGTACATTTTGTACATCTTGACACCTTTTCCAGCAGGCTGGCCCCTGTCCCAGGGTAGGGACCCGCCCTTCCAGATCCAGATTTATCATGGATCCTGTGGAATACGCTCTCTCCTGAACAATCCCAACACCCAGGAGCTACATTCAGCACACAGCTTCAGTCCTCCTGTGGCTGCACTGAGACAATTCAACCTTCCAACAGCAAGTGGATCCCAGCCTGGTGTCCCAGGTGCCTCATCTGGTGGTCAGCACACATTTTAACGGCTGCGCTCTCACAAGTCACTTCATATTTCATTCTGAAACAGCTTTTCATGTTTATGGCTTTAAACAGCCTCATGGAGAGTTATAACCTAAACCACCATCAACACATGGGTTTTTCAGTCTTTGCAATTCCTGTACAGCTTTAGGCTTGAAGGAGAGGAGGAATGTAGTTATATAAGAGGCTGAGCCATAACTTAAGCACAGATAATTCCTGCATGGAATCCAGCATTCTGAGCAGCGGGGTGAGCTCACCAGGCAGAGAATCCTTACCCTCATTAGGATTTGCCTCTATGCAAACCCAACAAGTTGGGATCCTTTATAATCCCCTGGAAATCAGAAGAGAGATCAGGCAAAAGAGAACCTCCCTACCTCATCCCCTACATAGTATCCATTGCCATCTGATGCTGTGGAATTGCTTCTTCAGAGAAAGATCCCAGGTCAGCTCGCTGGAGAATGGAGCCCGTGGAGAAGAGCAACGCTGCTGCTCTGCACTCTGGCTTCTCCTCTGCTCCCGTGCGGAACAGCAGCGTGCTCTCCAGGGAAAAACAGCCAGCTTTGCATCTGGAAAGGAATTCCTATAACACCTCCCAGCCTGATGGGGATTAATAAAAAAGCTCTGAGCCATCACTGCTCCTTGATATTAGCTGAAACCCAGACGGGGAGCCCGCTGCAGCTCCTGCAGGCTCCCAGTTTCAGGAGCGAAGTCAGGCGCGCACGCTCCGCACACGTCTGGGCTGCACTTACAGCAGCAGCCCTGGCAGCACAATGACCCATTTTACATCGTGGCATTCTCACAGTCTTCCACTGTTGGCTTAACTCTGCCTTCACTGGCATCACCAGGAGGTGGCCATCAGCTTCTGGGGAACCTCTGTGTCACATTTCATGGACTGTCCTGGAACTGCCAGCTCCTGCTTAACGGTGGAGTCAGCCCAAAATTGGAGGGACCCAGAAATACTTACACACTATTTCTGGAGATGTGGAATAAAGGAAGGCACAGTAGGACTGTACCTGTCAGCATCTCTTTGGCTCATCAATGCAATCTGCTGGACACCATTTCCCTATGACCCTGTTCCTACAAGGCACAGCAGACTTGGCAAAAAGACAATGGCATCATGAAAGCAGCAACGCTGAGGCTCCTGACGAGCTGAGTCCCACCTGTAGTTTTATGAAGCAAATCCACTGCAAAGCCCTCATGCCACTGCTTGAGACCCTGGGGGTTATCCCCCCACAAGTATCTCCTGACAGAAGACAAAACACTGGCACTTGCTGGACCACCAGCTCAACACAAGCTGTGCAGTAGGTTTGTCTGCTGGCACTGACAAGCTGGGAAAGGTATTTTTTAGCTAAAAATACCATCCTTCTTTTTGCAGCTCTTGCTGCCACATCTTTTGCTGCCATGAAGGAAAAGAGAAAAACCACTCAGCAAGTACAGCTATTTATCTGTCCAATAAGGACAATTAAGCTCCACTTGAGCACTGCCTGATATCCCTGCGTTGCACAAATGGCAGTTTTGCCATTCTCAGTTTCCCATCTGCAATTTCCCAAATCCAGCCTCACACCCACTGCACGTGCACACACAGCTCTGAAAGGGGACAAGTCTTGTGGATGCTTGATAGAGACCTGACACAGCCAGCCCAAGTGGGATATTTCACATGGCATCTCCCTTTCCTTGTCATCCTTAAGGAATCAAATCCTCATCCTCTCAGGATTTATCACATAGCAGTTATGTCTTACAACCATACATAGCTTTGCTCACAAAAGTGACCATGTTTTACCAAATCTTATCAAAGTCCAGATGAATTTAATTCTGAAAATAGGCAGAACAACAGGGAGGCATCCTCCTGAAGGTGCCCTCAACCCACTGCTGACACACTCAGCAAGCCCATCCCTTGGACTCTGATGCCAATGGAGTCACCACCAGCTTAGAGAAATCCCAGCCCTTGTTTGCAGCTGCTCCATGTGGGTGAGAAGTGGGGCTACACCAGGCACCACTGCTGGGGAAGGTGGGCACTGTGGGGTGTCTCTGTGGGTGCCCTTCTGTCCCACAGGTGCCCCTTGATGCCTGGGTGCCCTCCCACAGGTCAGTCACTCCTGGTGGCCCTGGGTGCTCCTGCCCATCACAGCAGTGACACAGTCCAGGATGGGCCTGGGCTCAGCTCCATCCTTGCAGCACTAAGGGCTTGTGTGTGAGCAGGCTCAGCTGATGGGCTTTAAATCACAGATCTGCTCTGTCCATCTCACAAACTGAGCTTCTGAGGCTGCTCAGGACAGCCCTGCTGGGAAGGGGCACAAACTCCCTCATTGCCCTGGTTCAGCTCCAGTGAAGTCACTGTGTCAGTGCCCATGAGCCGGCCCAGACACCTTAAAAGCAGAATTCAGCTCCTTGCTGACCCCTCCACCCCAGCCCTCAGCACCTCTGAGATCCTCCTGGGGGTTTATCATCCCAGCATGAGACGTTTGCCATTTCCTTTAACAATTCCTCTTTATTTCCTCCTCCTGCCCCTGCAAACAACAGCAATTTCCATGTGAAATCCATGAACAGGGCATCCTCTATTCACACCTCCACCCTAAGCCTCTCTAGGTCTGGCCAGAAAAGGCTAGGAAGTTTTGAGGAGAATTCCATGAATTCTTATGGTCTTTGCTCCTCTAGAGGCAACTCTGCTAAAGTGCTGAAGGCCCCAGCAGGTTATAGCCTCCCACAAAGAAAGGGGAAAGTTGCTTTTAGGAATGTTTATATTTAAGGGATAGCATGAAGCCTCTCCAGCTCAGCCCTTTGCCTGCTCACAGGGTCAGCTGGAGCTGGAGGAGTGGAGCTGGAGGCAGAGCCCGTGTGAGGGGCACTCTGGCACCTCAGCTGCTTATCTGTGTGTATCAAAGGGTGATCCTTGCCTGAGCTCTGTGCCAGGCCCGTGCACAGCCTGCAGAGGTCTGTAGGAGGTTCTGCTTCCCTTCCCCTCCCTGAGCCAGCATCACCCCTCCCTGTCCCACACATCCATCAGCTCCTCACACCTGCACCCACAGGCTGCTGCCCAGACCCATGGGACGTCTGCAGGACAAAATGCATCCAACACCACAGCCACACAGCCAAGGACAGAAAAGGAACATCTTTTGTGTTAGCTCCTCCATTCAGTAGAGAACTTGGACAATATAAAGGTTGAACAGCAGGAACTGAGACCACACAGAGCAAAAATGATCAGAAGCTGCTCTTGGAGTTTCCAGAGATCTGAGCTTGGGCAGGAGGCTGCGTGTAGGAGATCCCAGATGTGTAAGAGCTCATGAGGGTCCATAAAGGAGGGGCTCAGCTCATCATGGGCCCAGCTGGGTCTGGTTCTGTGCAAGCCCAGAGAGTGCAAGGTCCTGCCAGTGACACACCAGCATCTCAGAAAGCCTCTGCAAGGATATCGACCAGAACACCTGAGCTCTGCCTTAGAGAAATGCTTCACAAAACAATTAGAGATTGTATCTCTACCCAAATGAAGGCTCTTTCCCAGAAACCTCTTCCAGGACCTTAAAAGATCAAGAAAAGCAGATACAGCATCACTCACTGCAATGTTGTGGGTGGAGAGCAGGATCAGATGGACAAGTACATTATGCAGGGCACATGTTGTTCTGTGTTGTATTTGCCTGGTGAAAATGTGCCTGAAGCAGAAGAGTAATTGGATGTGCTGCATTTGAGTCCATGGAGGAGATGCTGGGGGTTAACCCCAGTGGGCAGCTAAGCATAACACATCACAGAGATGCTGGCTCACTCCTTCCCATCCCCAGTGGGATGAGGTAAGAGAAAAGGCAGAATAAAAGCAAGAAAATTGGGGGTCAGGATAAAAATAACAATAATAACAACTGCTTTATAAGTGAAGGATGAGTAGAAGAGACGAAAACAAAACAAAAAAGTGATGCAAAGGCAATCACTCATCCCCTTCCATGAGCACACGAGTCCCAGCCAGCTCCCAGGCAGATGGTTAACCCATTTACTGCCAGGCATGATGCTGAAGGGTGTGGAGTATCTCTGTGGTCAGCTCATCTGCCTGCCTGTGTCCCTCCCAAGCTATGGCACGGCCCCAAATCTGCTCTAACAAAAGTTAGAATCTTAGTGTGTTATTGGTGTTGGGTTTTTTGGATCAAAAAGCTGAAACATGGCAATTGTGAGCCATTGTGAAGAAAATTAACTTTGTCTTTTCCAGGCCCAGACCATGAGACATCCAAGGCTGTGTTCAGGGAACTGCTCCCCGTCCAGCACTGTGACCTGTGCTCGCCCTGGGCAGGCTCTGCTGGCACTGTCACCCCGGCTGGCTGTGACACTCCTGCTTTGGGGACAGCAGCAGAGCAGGGCCACAGCTGCCAGCCCTGCTCCTCGTGCTCCAGGGAGAGCAATGGGCAGGGAAAAGCCCCTGCTGCTGTCTCTGCCCGTGGGAGAAGGGAAGGGAAGGGAAGGGAAGGGAAGGGAAGGGAAGGGAAGGGAAGGGAAGGGAAGGGAAGGGAAGGGAAGGGAAGGGAAGGGAAGGGAAGGGAAGGGAAGGGAAGGGAAGGGAAGGGAAGGGAAGGGAAGGGAAGGGAAGGGAAGGGAAGGGAAGGGAAGGGAAGGGAAGGGAAGGGAAGGGAAGGGAAGGGAAGGGGGGAGCTCGGGCAGCCCCGAGAACAGCGACATTCTCTGCCTGGGTGGGAACCAGGGAAGGCAGGTGATGTCAGCACAGAAAACAGGCTGCAGAGGGAATTCCTGCAGGATGTGTGGGGAAGGAGGTGGAGACGGGAGTCCCTGGTGATTCCCAGGAATAATTCAGTATGAAAAAGCCTGAATTGACAGCACCAGCTACTCAGGCAGGTGAGATCAGCCCGCATGGATTCCAGGCAGCCCTCTGGCCCACCAGGAGTGGGGGCCAAATCTGTGCCTTGCTCCGGGCTGCCTTAGGGTCAGAGCAATGCAGAGAGCACTTTCTTTGCATAACTCCTCCAATCCAGAGACAGAAGAGCCCAGGAGAACGATTTTGACTTTGTAGCAGGGAAGAAGCAGCAGCAGATCTGCATTATTATTTTTATCTTCCCCAGCACTCTGCCTCTTGTGCAGGTGTGCACGGAGCACAAGAGGAGCCATCTCCAGACTTTGATTCCCTCCCTGTTCCCACAGCCACTCCGTGTGTCTGGCTCCCCCAGGGTGAGGGAAGGCCTCCCACCCTTCACCACTGTCTTTTTGGGTCCCTGCCTTGTTCACTATGGCACAGCAGAGGCCACAGCTGGCCCGGGGAGATGCCACCAATGCCCCCAATGCCCCCTCTGCCCACGGGTGCCTGGAGCAGAGAGCTCAGCACCACGCAGCTCTTGTGATCTGCTCACACAGCCAGGGCTCTCCCCAAATTACTGCTTCCCAAACAGCGCCTTCTCATTACATAATTCTGCCTATAATTGTTGTTGCCCAAAGGTATGAGCTGTGTTTCTTGCAGACTATTACCAAAATCATCCTTTTCTGCTCGCTGTCAAAACCCTCCCTGCCGACATTTGTCCCCTGCTCTCTCCCCTCATTTGCACTGCACCTTTTGAGAGCCCAGCCTGGGGGTTCTCCACCCTGTCCCCCGTTATCACCACGTTACCCGGAGGGGGAGTGACCATTCCCAGCGTGTCCCGTCTCTCCCGTGCCAGACGGGTGCTCAGCACGGCTGCTCCTCCCTCCATCCAGCCTTTCCACATTCTGTGAGCTATTCCAGCTAATTGGTGCTCCAGTCTCCAGCACGGTCTGCACCACACCACAGCACACTGCGAAGGGTTATCCGCTGTCTTCCCCAGTCCACTAATTGTGTAATTATGCAGAAATGGCCTGTCTGGTACAATCTATTTCTCATACTCCCCTGTGGTGCTTGTTGCTTACAATGCTCATTATTCCTCTAAGTATTTGCAGACCTTCACCCTCCATCATATTTCCACAAATTGCAGTTCTATTAACAAGGGAACAATTCCTGAAGTCCTTGCAAACACTGTATTCATTTTCTCAACTGCTCCCTCCTTTCTGGCCAGGAGCAGACCGAGCTCTGTCTCAGGCTGGCGCAGGTCAGGGAAGGTGCCTTTGCTCTGGAGCCTGTCCCTGCCCCATCCCCAGGCTTGGGGGACTCTGGGGACCCCAGGAGCTGAGCAGAGAGCAGGGAGCTGTCCCACACTTGGTGCCTGTGGGGTCACACACCTCACCCTGTGCCGCGGGGATTGCTGCTGGCTCAGCCATCCCGCAAGGAGACAGGCGGGCTCTGTGCTCATCCCGGATCTCTGCCGGGTGCCAGGCTCAGCTGGCTGAGCAATTACACTCAGCTAAAGCCTGAGCTGCAGGCTCAGCTTCCTGCCACAGGCACGCCATGGCTGGGCTCAGAGCAGCCCCCTCCAGAGAGCAGGAGCCTGAGCCTGGGTGCCCCAGCATCCCTGCATGGTGTGGGCAGCGCCATTCCCAGAGCCACACAGGCATGGAACAGCCTGGCTTGGAAGGGACCCACAAGGATCAATAAATCCAACTTCTGGCCCCGCACAGGGCTCCTCAGCATTCCCACCCTGTGCCTGAGAGTGCTGTCTGGCAGGCTTGGGGCTGGGACCATTCCCTGGGGAGCCTGGTCAGTGCCCACCACCCTCTGGGGAAGAACCTTTCCCTGATCTCCAACATGAAACTCTCCTGACACAGCTCCAGCCTCAGGTCCTGTCACTGGTCACCAGAGAAAAGAGGTCAGTGCCTGTTTCTCCCCTTCACAAGGAAATTGTAGACTGCAACGAGGTGTCCCCTCAGTCTCCTCCTTTCCAGGCTGAACAGATCAAGTGCCCTCCTTGGTCACCTCTCAAACAGCTCCAAACCCTTCACCATCTGCACCACCCTCATCTGGACACTCTCTGAGAGTGTAATATCTTCCTTATATTGGAAGGAAGATACTATTCCTCCATACAGTGACCGGGGTCAGCACCAGACCTCCCCGGTCTGGACCTCCTGAGCTAGAAAAAGGCAAATGGGCCACAAACTTGGCTGGAATCCTGCTGGCCAGGTGATTCAAGGTGGCACAGCTGACACAAGGCACTGCTGAGTGGGGACAGGGCATTTGGGGCAGGCTGGGGAGGGTCTGGACCCACCACAGAGGTCCCTGGGCTGGTGGCTCCTCCAGGGCTGTGCTGGAGGCGGCTGTGGAAGGCCAGGCCAGCCTGGTGTGAGTCAGCAACGGGGCTGGAGGGAGCTCTGCCCAAGGCACATGGCAGGAGATCTCCCTGGCCTGAGAAGTGGCATTTCAGGGAATTTCCCTCTCTGCAGACAAGAGCAATTAGAGGGACACCAGGGCAGCCACCATATGACTCCTTAAAAATTCAGAGCCTTGCTTTGTGTCAGTACCACCACGGGAAGGGGGGAGAGCCCCAGCCCCAGCAGCTGTTTTCTGGATGGGACTGGAAACAGCACAGCTGAGCAGCAGCACTTTGTGCCAGCATATCCCTAAAATACCTCATCCCTCAAAGGAAACTGTGACATCCCCAAAGGCCTGCAAGAATACTCTGGAGTTTACTGCAAAGCTGGATGCAGTAAACATCCAATGGGCAGCCTGACTAATGGTGATATCCAGAGGAAACTTATGTCAGGCCTAATTTCCATTTTAAATTTCCAGTCCAGCTTTTGGCTGGTTTGACTTGGGCCACAGATACAGTGCAATAAGAACTGTTGATCAGAGTCATAGACCAAATGTGTTATTTAGCTTCACATGGGTTTATCTCTGGCGTGGTATTCCACAAGAGAATTTAAATGTCCCCATAAAATTTAATTCTAACCATCTTTCTCTAGATATTTCTGAAAGGGGTTCTCCCACGAGAGGCCTGGTGCTCTCTGCTTTCATTAAGTCTAGACATTTCATAAAGCAGTCTCTTCTTTTAGTATTCTGTCTACATCACTGGACACCAAGAGTTGATAAGACTTTACAAAAGGGGAAGAGGAGAATACACCCAAAACCACCCCACTTTGACACCATTTGGTCAGCTCAGCTGTGAATCTCAGCAGAGGGTTAATGGAGGAGAATGAATATGCTGCTCAGTCAGACAGGAGTCCTTCATCCTCCTTTAATGACAGAACAGCTGCTTTTGTAACTACCCCCTGCAGATATTAAAGCTGAGAAAAATCCTTCTCATAGCAAACCACAAAATGAAAGGAGCTTTCTTCTGGAATGCTGTGTCAATTAACTTCTTAAGACTCATCTGAAGGCAGAATCTTGGGGTTCCCAGGCCAGGAGACCATTCACAGATACACCTGGACAAATCACGCGTGCAAATAAATCCACTGAAGAACTGAGATATTCCTTCCTGTTTGTAAAATTTTTCTTAGCTGATCTTACCAGCTAAAGATTACAAAGCCATTTATAAACATCTGCAGGATAGTTTAGAGGAGGAAAGGTCAGGCTCTGACGCAGGCCATGCATTATGATCTGCATTCAGTCCACACGGCAGGGCCAGATGTGACAGACACGGTCACGCACACGTGGTGTGGGCCCGGCTCTGACCAGCACAGGTGAGGCACTGCTGAGGAGACACAAACCTGGGCACACACAGTGTGTCTGCTGCTGTACTCCCACCAGGAGACTCCCTCTGGCTCCCTGCAGCTATCATTTTTGTATAGATATAAACCTGCATTACATCATGGAGCACTTTGGCATCCCTCCTGCTCCAGGTGCCCGTGTGCTGGGCAAGGCAAGGTCGCAAGTCCCAGCAGTTCCCCAAGCACCAAACAGCCCCGTTAATGACGGCCTACAAATCTGGCAAAGGCAAAATTTGAAATTGTAGGAGGCACCAAAAATCCTGGCCAACCTTGTTCAGCCCTTGCTGACAAGCTGGCTTTGACAGCACTGACGAAAAATGAGCTGCTTGAGGAGTCTGCCCCATCTCCAGCGGCCTCAGCCAGCCCCAAGGGAAGTTTCATGATGCAGCTCTTTGCTGGACACCTCCTTGAGCGTAAATAAAATTGGAAGAAGCAGGAGGGAGCCCTAGGAAGAGGACCAGGGTCTCAAGTGAAAGCTCATGATGCACCAAATACATGATTCAAGTGCTCATGTAGTGTAAAAATGTTGCAAAAGGTTTAGTGATGAAATAGACTGGCACGCTAGGGATTCAGAGGGTACAGGGCAGTGTTGGCACCTTTCTATGGTGTTAAATACCCACTATCTTGATGAAAGAGGCTCTGCTTCATCTCAGATATTTCTGTTAACTCAGATGAGTGTACACAGAAATTAGTACTTTCCTCTATAAAACACACAAGCACAATTGGCAGAATTTCTGGCAAAATGACAGATTTGACCTTATACTTTTCCTCATTTGTGGGGAGAAAATTCTTTGCCTTTCCCTGTCCACCATTTCCAGTCAGAGTCTTTGGTTTAGGACTCTGTCTGCAATTCTTTGGTCCAACACAATGGAGTGGTTTTTCTGTGCCATAAAAAACAGTAACAACCTTCTCTGGCCACCATTTGACCCTGAACTATTTGGTCCATGAGCAGTGGAGATGCCTGTCCCATCTGCCTCCCATGTTTAGAGCATGGCCAAGATGTTTTGCTTCTCTTCTTGGCTGAAGAATAAAACTTGGAGTGATCCCACCACCCAGCCCTGTCCTCTGAGCTCCCCAAAGGTACCCTGGCAGTTCTAAAGGCAAATTCAGTGCAGATGACTGAGCTGGCAGCATAAATAACCCAAGGGCCCACCCTGCTCTGAGACATCACACACAGCACAGAGGAACACAGACTCCCATGTGTCCCCTCAGTGTCTCAATCCAAGAGTGAGATTCCCACAGCTCAGAGGCAGGGGGTGACAGGGCACAGCTCAGAGCAGTCTCTGTCCCTCTTGGCTCTTTCAGTCAGATGGAACAGGGCAGAGAGATGGAGCCAGACAGGCCATTCCCTGCTCCCTGCACCTCCCAGCCCCTTGGTGCTCCTCCAACCCATCTCCCTCCGGTCACCAGCCCTTCCTGCCTCTCATGTCCTTGTCCCAGCAGCTGGGACAGAGTGGCCAGGCCACTGAGCACAGACCTCACAGCATCTGCTGTCACACACATCTTTTATGAAAAATCCTTTCCTTAGGATTTTTCCTCCTGAGAAGCTGAGAGGCCTCAGGAACAAGATGTAACCAATGGTTATCTGCTGCTGTGGAATGCAACAGGTGCATCTGGGATTGGCCCATGTGGTTGTTTCTGGTTAATGGCCAATCACAGCCCAGCTGGCTCGGACAGAGAGTCTGAGACACAAGCCTTTGTTATCATTCCTTCTTATTCTATTCTTAGCTAGCCTCCTGAGGAAATCTTTTCTTCTATTCTTTTAGTATAGTTTTAATGTAATATATATCATAAAATAATAAATCAAGCCTTCTGAAACATGGAGTCAAATCCTCATCTCTTCCCCCAACCTGAGACCCCTGTGAACACGGTCACAATCTGCCACATCCAGGACTTCCTGCTTGGATCCTTCTCACAGGAGGATCACTGTGCAGCAGTCACAGCAGCCAGTGCCACATAAAGCCATGGACACAGCCTGGCAGCTGGGAGCCAGCAGGGAAGCCAAGCTGTGTTCCAATCCTCGGGAGACAGGAGCTCTGAGCCATCCCAGGCAGCCAAGGTGATGCAAAGTCCATGCTGGACACACCAAAGGCCAGGTGAACCCACTTCAGGTTCACCTCATCCTGCAGACACATTTCCTGTCTATGGGCACAGTGAAATGAGTGCCCAGCCATGGTCTCTGTGACACAAGGGGGGTTAGAGGCAGAGCTCTCTGCTGTGACATTTTGCAGGCAGTGCTTGCCCAGCTTTTTATTAAAGCAATCCATTTCACAGCCCAGGGAAAGGGAAACGAGGCAACACCAGGAGGAGAATCACAAAGATGATGTTCTCCCACACAAAGTTCAGCAGGTGAAGGACAGGAAGAATTCCTTGGAAAGCACAAGGAACACAAGCCACCCAGAACTTATGATTCCTGCCTCAAACAGAATTACTGGAAGGGACACAAGGAACAGTAGGGAATTTTGGGCTGGGAAAAACTCGGGTATTGGGTGGGAGACAGTGGGGAAGAGATTAAAATCACACACATTAGCCTAGATGGAAGATTTATGCATTGCACAGATCTGAATTTGCCCACAGCCCAGTTTCAGTATTTTCAAAAGTGGAAGCCAGTTCTAATGCCCACACCCAGACAACTGGTGCCCTTCCACCACAGCTGTGTTTGTCCATTTGCCCCAGTGAAGATCCCATCTGAGGCTGTTCAGGGTAACTCTGAAGGATAAAGGGGCTTGGGTTTAAAAGCATCTTTGCCTGTTGCCCTTCTCCAACTCCCAGGAAAAAAAGCCCTTTGAAGAAAGGGGCATGGATATTTTTTTCACTCTTTAATTGCATGCCCTGCCCTTCTCTGGGAACTGGCAGACCCTCACCCATCTAGAAACATCAGCTGCTTGCCAGGCCTCAGGGTGCTGCTTGTTAGTTCCTTTTTATGGAGTAAGGTTGGGTAGTGCAACACACAGTGGAATTTCTTGGTTGGGGTTTTTTTTGTAGCTCCTAGCTGGCATTCTTGCCTTCCTGGACAAAGGCAGTAACAGGCCGACCTCATGCTGAGAAGACATGTTTGTCAGTGGCTCACCTCTGCTGAAGACCTGGTAATGACTTCAGCACATTCCCTGGCTCCAAAGGTTAGACATAAATCAATGACTAAGTCCCAGGATGCACTGTTCCTCTAGCTGCTTGCTGGGGAATTGTCCATTCCTGCTGCAGATAGCCCAGAAAGCCAGAATTCATCAATGAGCAGCTGAGCTGCTCAGGAGTCTACTGGGAAAACATTTCTAGAGCTCCACAAATGAAAACCACTTCTCCCAGGCTCTTATTCTGCTCATTGCACTTTCTATCCCTCATGTCAACTTGTCACAGTTCTCATTTGCCAAGCAGCCTGACCCTGCTTGGGTGGTGGCAGGAGTAAAGCAGAAGAAACATGGAGCCAAGTGTTTAAATGAGCAGAGATGTTCTTGGCAGACACGGGCAGGGAGCACAAGACTGGCAGCCTTCAGGCTAGAGAGCTGTGCACTGCACCAAGGTCCCAGCTGTGCTCCGTGGACCATCCCAGAACACCCAGGAAATTCGTGCCCTGGAGGAGCTCTGACAGACTGAATGAACAACAAAGGCACCAGTGTGGGGTGCCTGAGCTTTACCTGGGCAACCAGTGCCACCCCAGTGCCTGAGCTTTACCTGGGCAACCAGTGTCACCCCAGCTGTGGTACCCCTGCCTGCAGCCTCCTTGTGCCAGCTGTCCCTGCTCCAGGACATGTCCACAAGGAGCACAGACCTCCAGCACTGCTGCCCCAGCTATCATTTTTATATAGATATAAACCTGCATTACATCATGGAGCACTCTGGCATCCCTCCTGCTCCAGGTGCCCGTGTGCTGGGCAAGGCAAGGTCGCAAGTCCCAGCAGTTCCCCAAGCACCAAACAGCCCCGTTAATGACGGCCTACAAATCTGGCAAAGGCAAAATTTGAAATTGTAGAGCTGCCCCAGCTCTGCAGTGCTTGAGCTTTACCTGGGCAACCAGTGCCACCCCAGCTGTGCCTCCTGGTGCCAGCTGACACCCCCTGCCCCAGGACATGTCCACAGGGAGCCCAGACCTCCAGCGCTGCTGGCCCAGCCCTGCGTGCAGAGCCCCCGCGGGCTGCTCTGGGCTGTGCGTGCTGTCCCACCCCAGCCCAGGCACTGCAGCATGAGAAGGAGCCTCGGCTCCAGCCCAGAGACATCTGAGCTCAGTAGCAGCATCTGACGACAGATGTGTGTCTTGCAACATCGCTACTGAAGTGTCTTTTCCTTTCAAAGTAGGAATCATTTTCCTTCACGTAATAGTGCAGGCAGATATAATCCTATTAACAGGGCTATTAAACTAAACAATACTTGGCACGCCATGACCTAAAGAAACAATCCGCCAGCACCGGCAGCTTGTAAACAGCCCCGTCGCCGAGGCAAAATGGGCATTTCCTGTGCCCCAGTGCCCTCCTGGGCAGCACCCTCCCACCCTGCTGCTGCACCAACCTCTGCAGGACACCCAGTCCTTAAATGTGTGGGAGGGCACCCAAGTAAAAAGCTGCTGTCTGCATAAAAGCTGTCTGTCCTGAGACAAGTGGGCCCCTTTCCATCCCACTGTCCCAGGCTCTAAATCAAATTTACTCCCTAACCCAATTAGCATTCACTCAAGTTTACACCAAGACAAGGCTTGGATCTTTGTTGGCATCTCTGCAATGGCTCTCAGCTCTTGGGTTTAGAGCTCTTTTGCTCCTCCACATATCTGAATTCCCAATCCAGCCATGCCCGAATTGAAAGACTGGGCTCACATCTCTCTTTTCAGTAGGCCTGTCAATTAAAGTTCTGCCTTCTGGTCTGGTCTCTTGACTGAAGCAGTTCTAATTCTTGCTCCACTCCTCCAAAAACACCCCTGGCCCTTCTCTACCATTGCTTGCAGCTGTGGCAGGGTATGAGAGCATTGCCTGGGGAAGAGATGAACACTAGGATGCCCAGGAGCTCTGTGTGCAGCCCTGG
Organism: Agelaius tricolor; assembly: GCF_023055355.1. Classification (NCBI taxonomy): domain Eukaryota; kingdom Metazoa; phylum Chordata; class Aves; order Passeriformes; family Icteridae; genus Agelaius; species Agelaius tricolor. Next base: position 3,487,255 of record NW_027269278.1, on the reverse strand, counting down.
GCACTGGCTCCCTCTGTAACCCTGAAAACAGCTGTCATTTCCATGGTGCTGCAGCAGCAGAAGAGCAAGGAGAAGAGTTTGGGCTGGGGAGCCATTTGTGGTGGCTTTTAGCAGCGTGAAATGATGCAGTTACCCCATGGGGCACTAAACTGTGATCAGCAAAGGAGGAACCCATGGAGACTAAACACAATGCTAATGACCAAAAACTCTCTCCTGATGGCTCCTCAGAGCTACCCACACAACAGGAGCTCTGCAGATCTATGGGCTGTGTAAAGCACTTGTCCCTGGCCTCCCAGCCCTGCTGGGCTCCCCAGTGGTTCCACAGAGAGCAGACACTCTTGTCTAAGCACTGCTGGTTCCCTTCCCCTGCAGTGAGCTCAGAACAGAGCCAGAGCCATCACCTTTCTCTGCCTCTCACTCTTTATCCCTGCCTTTGTAGCTGCAGGTGAGCCCAGAGTGCTGCTGCCCTGGCACACAGGGACAGCCTCCCACCCGTCCTTGCCACACAGGGATCCCTCAGCCCCTTGCTGAGCAGCTGTTCCCCCAGGGATGGGATCCACTGCACACAATGTGTCCACCAGACGGGTGAGGGATGTTTTCTGCCATCCCCAGAACTTCTGCCAGCTCCAAGAGGAGAAGAGGAGGTGTTTGTCCAAGTGACATCCCTGGCCACATTCTGTGCTGGAGCTGGGGCTTCCAAGGAGATGCATCATCCTACCACTCTGCTCTGGGAGGAGATCTGCTCCAGCCCCACCAACATATGGAAACTGGATTCCTCTTGAAGCAGGAGAAAGTCAACCCAAACCCCACCAGTCACTTTTCAATACCTTTGTTGTTGTATATTGCCTTATAAACCTTTGCAAAACCAGAAATGGCCACAAACCCAAACCCATTTCCAATGAACAGCATGAATCCCAAAACAGTCACAGGAAGAAAACCTGGACTTGAGAAAATGCCAAATTAAGTGGCACAGTGAAAGTTGCTCTTTGTGTCTTGACTCTTGCACAGCCCAGCTACTTCAGATTTTCTCCCAGCTAATTTGGCTTTCCTTGTTGTTTCATTTTATGGGGTAGATTTTGATCATTGCTGGTTTATATCTCCCTCATCTTCTTTTATGAGGAAAATGTATTGGAAATTCCCCCTCACACAAAACAAAGGGAAGCAGTGACAAATGGATCTCAAAGGATGAGCTGATCAGCTGCTTTCTTAAGGCTTTCATCTGGCCAGAGGCTGAGATAAGGCTGAGATGAGCAGCCCAGCACTAAAACACTCCAGAGGATCTGATAGGATGAAGACCTACAAATCTGCCCCTATCAGAAAGTACAATCAAATTACAGGAATTCACTCAGGTAAACAAATAATCCCAAAATGCGTCCAGATATGCACAGAGTGATTCAATACAAGAATAAATAGACCAGACACAGCTCCAGCCACTTAAACTGACCACAGCACTTTTCACTGCCCACCCCTCCCCACCAAATTCCTGGAATAACAGACATTCTGCGTTGTTTGAACAAACAATATTTATTTTATTCTTACGTAAAATTGTACAGGTTCTGCAGATATAAACACAGGTAAATATTGCCTCCTGTCCCCAGTGCTACAAAGCATAGCAGGGAGAGGAGGGCCACAGGGCCTGCACTCACCTCCCAGTTCTGCCAGACCTTCCCAAACAACTTTGCAGTGGTCAGTCTTGGGTTTTTGTCTCCATCACACCGAGCACCCAAAGCCAAAGTCACTTTAACACACTTCAACACAACCCAGCTTTCAAAGGTGTTGGGCTACAGTAGCTGTAACCATTCCCAGCCTTCAGCAGCCAGGCCACTTCAATTTATGTAGATAAATATTTTAAAATATTGACAACAAACATTCTGTGTTTAGTCACTGGGAAAGAGAACAGGACAGTTTTCCAAGCTGAAAGGCTGAGTTAAACTCTTGGTGACAGCAAACAGGGGACAGAAGGAAGCACAGAGCATTACAAAACCAAGACAGCAAGTGCAATGCCAATGCTGGCTTCAAGAGGCTGATTTATTTGTCTTTTAACAAAAGCATTCAGAAATTTACATCTTTGCCTCTTCACAGATGATGCTAAGCCAGATTGTCCTGCTGGAACCATTACTGATGGTATCACTGAATCATCTCCATTAATCCCTATGAGGAGTCAGAGGTGATTCTGGAAGGCTGGGGCAGGGCAAAGCCCAGTGGGACTCATTTTGTACTTTATAAACACTTCTAGAAAGCTGAGCTCCTGCTTTCAGCCTACAAAGCCAAAGATCAGCCTCTGACCAAGGTTAGGAATAAACTCTACCCAGGTTTCTTCCAGGAAAATTCATGCAACTGGGTTTCACCTTTCAACCAGCACTGTGGGAATTCACTGGGGATGAGGATCTAAGCTCAATCTTTCCACAAACTCATCAACCCCAGGAGCAGGGAAAAAACATGAGAAAAAGTGCTACTTGCCAGTCACAGCACAATTCTTTGCTGCAACAGCAGCTGGGGGATGCAAAAAGAACCAGACTGAAGAGGCAGTCATCAGGGGAGGTTATGAAATAAAGACCAATAAAGAGTACATCTAATTGCTCCCCACTGCAGGCCAACCCCACAGGAGAGTGAAATCTTCCAAAGCATCTTCCTAGAGGATGTGCACTAACACACTTGTTCTCTGAGTATGAACTTACTTGGGCAAAGGGTGGGAAAGCCACCTCAGATTATTACAGAAATCCCAACTGCAAAGGGAGAGCCCTTGTGCCACCCTCTCCCCACCCTCTGTGAAGCCAAGGGCTGCAGAGCCCCTGGGTTGCTCAGCACTGGCAGGCAAAGGGCAGAAGGAATGTTTGAACAGCTGATTTTTGAGTGACACTGGGAATTTGCCAGTTCCTTCCTTTGTCCTGAAGGGTTTGCAGCTCTCTGAAAACCCTGGGAATGAAGGAATCGATGATGCTCAGAAGTCTTAAGGATTCTGTCTCCTCTGAAGCACTTTACTATCAAAGTTACTTCATTACCCAAAAAAGTGAGACTTTTAAATGAAACTCAGATCCTACAAGTCATTGCAAAGCTCCGCCTTATCAAACCCTGTGTTATGACAATGGGTGAGCCAATTGCCAGGGGTAATGTTAAAAATATATTCTGGAAGAGGACACAGCAGAGGGGTAAGATTTTGAGAGTTGCATCCACCAAGAGCAATAGTCAAAAACCCTTTTATCTGCCCTAGGTCTACTCACACACTAGTTCATCACCTGTGGAGGTCTCAGAGCTGCACACACCCCAAAGCAGCACAGGAACAAGTGATGGACTCTCCTGAACTTCCTACTGACTACAGCACGAGATGACTCTGGAACCTGGACTTAGGAAAAAGCTTTAAATCAGTCAGTCACTGGGGGTGGAGATACACCCCCTGGAAAGAGCTTGGAGAAACAGCAATAATTTCTGGGAGAACTGTACTGTTACCAGGGTACAGGTTTATTCTGGGAATATCTGAGAGCTCCAAGGGAGCTCTGGTTTCAAGTGGGGCTGTGTAGATCCAGTGTCTTTACAGCACACACAGACAAGGCAGGTAAAAGAAGGACTTTTATGTTGGAAATTCCTCCCTGTGATGGTGCTGAGGCCCTGGCACAGGGTGCTCAGAGAAGCTGGGGCTGCCCCATCCCTGGAAGTGCTCCAGGCCAGGCTGGATGGGGCTTGGAGCAGCCTGGGATGGTGGAAGGTGTCCCTGCCATGGCAGGGGTGGAATGGGGTGAGCTCTGAAGTCCATTGCAATCCAAACCACCCTGGGGTTCTCTGAAGAGCTCAGCCTGTGCTCTGGGGGGCAGGAAGGGAATCAGGGTGTGCTGGCCTGACACTGCAAGGGCTCTGTGGACCTGCTGGGAGTCCTGTCCACATCCCACACTGAGAGCACACAGTGCACTGAGTGGTGAAGGTGTCCAAGGGCAGTCAAAGGAAGAATTAGAAAGGCTGGCTGGGAAAGATATGTTTAGCACAGGACAGAACAATCCATTTTCAATCCTCATCAGCCACAGATCCAACATGGAACTTTTTGTAAATCACCTCAAGCTTGACTTATGGTGCTGCCAGCATCTTCTCTCTGTAGGGCAGCCCACAAACACCAAAAAGAAGCCCAACCACCACAGAGAAGTAATTACTAATGAGCAGGAGAGTCACTCTGAGAGCAGCTAGCCAGTCAAACTCTAATTAACAACCAACAGCAGCCCTGGATGGATGCTCACACCAGGAGCCCCAGGATGTTTTCAGCCTCAGCTGAACACCAAAAGCACTTTCCCCAGGCAACTGGGGTGTGACCAAAGCCTTTCTCTAGCAGAAGTTTGTGTTTCCCCAGCTAAGTATGGGCTGAGTTGGCAATGCTGGCTCCAGTGGTTCTGCAGGCTGATTTCTCTAGAGCCTGAAAGGACCAGGGTGCCTGCTCCACACTCTCTTTCTTATTCAAGTTGTGAGCTGCAGGTGTGACCATCATGAATCTGGGGCACTTGGGGGGTGGTTGTTGTCTAGGGGCTGCTTTAAATTGCTGCTCTGCACCTTTGTCACAGCCAGGCACACGAGGGGAGGGAGTGTGGGTGACATGGGTGACACAGAGCGAGGAGTGGCTGCAGACAGTTTGGTGACCAGACCTCTCTGAGCCCTCACTCTATCTCTCAGCTGGTTCAATAACTGAGAGTGGAACCCCAGCCCAGCCCAGGGAAGCAGGCACAGCTGAAGTGGCAGAGGAGTTGCTGAGTACCCTAGGATGCCCCAGGATTTGCACAGACACGAGGCTGGGCAGGCTGCGTGGCCCACACTGGAACATGGGTTACAAGCAGTGAACAGATCCTGAGAACAGCCCCTTTCTCAGGACCTTCCTTGTGCCAGTGAGGAATTCCTACAGCTAGCAAGGGTCCCATCTGTCCTCCCACCACGATGGGAAACTCCCACTCAGTTCAGCAGACAACCAGGAGAGCATTCCTTCTCCCTTCTGCAGGGAATCATAGCTGGGCTGTCCCCTCTCACCTGGGCTGCCAAACTCTCCCAGTCCTATGTCTGCTCCAGCCAGATGTACTTCATTTTATTCAAAGTACAAAGCCATGCCCAAGTTCACGCAAACTTGTCTCATTTTCCTTTCCACTATTTGCATGGCCAAATCCTCTGAAACACATACTTTGCAGAGCCAGAGCTGAGTCACCCCCAAGCCCTCAGTCCATGCTGACCCTCCAGGCTTGATAGCAAAGCTGTGTTTAAGGCTTATAAAACCTGTTCTGCACCAGGTGAGGTGAGAAATGGAGAGCTGATGCAGGGCTCTGTCTTAAGCTCAATAAGAAAAATCCAACAGTAAATCCCTTAATTAAACAGCTGCTTTAATAAGATAGAATTAAAGAGAAATATTGCTAGTGGGTAAATCTGACACCCCTTCAGATGTTGGCAGCCCTGCATTTCTGCATCATCCCACAGAGCCCACGTGGGTGTTCCTACAAGGCTGCACAGATCCAGTCCCTGGAGGAAATCTCCTTATTGGTCAACTGAGCTACATTTTCCTACAAGAAAACCATTCACCACGTGGATGGCCAAACAGAAGGGATGTTCACTGCCACACAGGCACAGTGATCCCAGCTTCCCCATGGGAGCTTCCCATAGGCTCCTCCATTACCAGGAGCTGGCTGTGCCTGTCCTGCAGCCCTGGGATCTGTGTGACACAGGGCCATGCTGGCCACCCCACAGAGCCCAGCTCAGCCTGGGGCCACGCTGGCCACCCCACAGAGCCCAGCCCAGCCTGGGGCCACACTGGCCACCCCACAGAGCCCAGCACGGGTCACTCTGTCGTGGATCACTGCCTCTCCACGTGGATCACTGCCTCTCCAGTGGCTCCCGATCAGGATCACTGCATTCACCCCCTGATCCACATGCAGTTTTCCTGTCCAGAGGAATGATAAGTTACAGATTATGTTAATAACATACAGGTTTCCCAAGCCCTCAGGATGGGGTGCAGTAGAGCATACATGGCACGTTCAGAATCACTGACTCCTCCAAGACAATGTCTTCTGCAACGCTCCCAACACAAAACCCAGATGTAACCAGCCATGTGCAGCTGGGTTCAGGGCATTTCTGATGAGCTCTGCTGAGCTCATTTTATGAGGATTGTGCTGCAATTTACATGTTCTTTTGGAATTTCATTTGTCTTTGTTGGATTCTCCATCTGCCTAAACATGCCCGGCGGGTTGTGAGGATGCCCACACAATTCTTGTAACGTTACACCTGAGTGACAATACCCACAGCTCTGCTCAGCCAACCCCATCCTGCTCCCACTTGGCTGGCCCTGGACAATGGACCCTTGCCTCTGCTCTGGTTTGTGTGGGCAGGGGTGAGCAGGGGCCAAGCAGCTCAGAGCACCAAGCCCTGCTCCAGCCCAGTGGGCATCGCTCCTCCATCTGCCCCTGGCACAGCCCTGCACTGCAGAGCTCAGCTGGATCATTCCAGCTGGATGAACAAGGGCATCTGGATCAGATATCAAGAAGAAATTCTTCCCTGTGACAGTGCCAAGGCCCTGGCACAAGTTGCCCAGAAAAGCTGTGGCTGCTCCATCCCTGGAAATGTTCAGGGCCAATCAGGACTAGCAGAAGATGTCTCTGCCCATGGCAGGGGGATTGGAATGAGATGAGATTTAAGACCCCTCCCAACCCAACCATTATATGACTCCATGATTCTATGGTTCTCTCTCTCTCTTCCACTGTCCAGAGCAGGCACCCTTCCTGAGGGTATTTGCTTTACTCAACAGTGCTGTTTCAGTGAGAAAAAAGGATGCATGGAATCACATACCCATGTTTTGATCTCATTTCTCCAGGCCTAACAATGACAAGAGCAGTTTCCCAGTCCAGGATGCCCAGAAGAGCTGCTGGGCAGCAGCAGTTGTCCCTCCAAATGGGGATACCACAGTTGCACCACTCTGGCTCAGAAGTCTTAACAAAGCCTTTTCCTCCAGGAGGAAGCCAACGTCAGTCTCAGACCTGGATTCTTTTGAGTTCTAACAACCCTGGGTCCTAAGAACACATCAACTGAGAGGTTTTTCCAGTGAGAAGGACAAAAATCAGTAGTATGGGTTGTACAGCTCAGAGAGGAGCGACAGCATTAAAGCCCTGCTATGTTTTAAAACCAGTACCTGATAAGGAAGAAAAAAACAATTTTTAACTGATCATTCAAATATATCTGAGTCATCCCCTCCTTTGCATAAAAGTCACTTTTAATCCTGACATCCGGGGCAGAGCTCCCTGATTCACCCACATCCCCTTTGCACTCACCAACTCTCCAAGCGCTGCCATCCCTTTGCTCCAGTCCTGCTCAAGGAGCCAAGCCTCACTTTGTTCACTTTTCACCTCCTTGCAAGAATTCCCCCAGCAGGAAAGCTGAGCTGCTCCACACCAAAAGGCAGAAATCACCTTGGGTAACCTGGGCTGGGATCAGCCAACGAGACACAGCTGTTTTAACCTGGCTGTGCATGGGCAAGGCACACAAGACAGAGATTTCTCCTCACGTTCAGGTGTGGAACATGATCAACCCTCGATGAGTCGAAGCTTTGGTGCTCATCTCAGCTCCTGCCCCTTGCCAACAGAGTGAACCATGCAGAGGGCACACACACATGCACAAACACATCAGGGACTGGGTCTCAGATCAGCCTCCCTTGAATCGATGGCACTTCCCAGAACATCTGCTTCCTATTGGAGCAAGTCCCTTTGCTTTCATTGACAGAAGGCTAACGGCCCTCTGGACACACCTTACCTGGAAACTGTGCCATTGGGAAAGCACAGAGCATTTTCTGCTGCCTTTTTGGGCCACTAAAACAACTGGAAGCTAGAGGCAGCTGGCAGTGGTGAGCACATGAGCATCTGAGAACCATTTGAACCAAAATTGCAAGCAGAGTCTGTGATGTTATCTCCCATGTTCTAGCCAAAGAGAATCTAAAGGTTTCTGAGTGCAATGAACAGAGGCACCACAGGCCTCAAACCCCACCATCCCAGAGACCACGGGCTTGTAGCAGAGTATTAGAGCATGGGCCTTGGCAGACAGACACATTTTGGAGTTAATGTGGCTTTCTCGGTGCCACCACCAGAAAAAGCAGTGAGTTCAAAACCAGCACAGAGCACTGTGGCCATTGTAGGTTTGCCATGGAGGCAGCAACTATGAAAAAAACCTTCCTCCTCCAAGCAGGGCAGCAAAGCAAACAGGCCTTCCCCAGACCCAAGGGTGACACCATCACAGATTCTGCCATCACAGAATGGGGACACTTCCAAGGGACCACAGTGGGCCATCAGGTCCAACCTCCCTGCTCAAGCAGGGTTTCAAGCAATGACCTTCTGGCCAGAAAGCTCAGCCTTGGCTCAAAGGCTCTGTGCTGCCTTGGGTGGATGCCCTTGGTGCATCCAGGGATGTGCCATGGATACCTGCTGGGAACACCTCTGCTGGAGAGGGGAATCCTCCACCTGGCCATGAGCCCAGGGCTGCAGCATCACTCACTCCATGCCAGACTGAGTGAGTGACCAACAACTACTGACGTCCAGTCGATCTCTGGGAGCCAGTTCAGCCATGGAAGGCAAGGGTCTGCTCACTGTGAGTCTTGGTGGGGCAGAGCAGGACCAGCTGCCCCATCAGCAGCCCACAAGTGGAACTGATCACAAGTGCAAGCTGAAGGCACTTTGTGATTTACACTGATTGACTTCTGCTCAGGTACAGACTCAGGAAACAAGCCAGAAGCAGGGGACAAACACCATCAGAGACCATTTCCCCTCTTTGGTTACAACTATTCAAAACAGCTATGCTTTTATGGAAATGCTGAGCCAGCTGAGGGAAGCTGCAAGGCTCTGTTGATACTCAGACACTGAGCAGGTAAAGTCTTCATTGCACACAGCCAGGGCACCCCGTGGATCTGGTGCCAGGCAGTCCAGAGCCTTTCCAGAGGTGCCAATGCCACACAGGGCTGATGTGCTGCTGGAGTCCTGGCCAGGGCTGCCCACCCTGACCTGCAGCAGTTGCCCTCCCTGGTGCCAGCCCAACCCCATCCCTGCCCTGTGTCCCCAGGCCTGCATCCCCTGCCCTGTGCCAGGCTCCCTCCATGTGCAGCCAGCACAGCTGTGTGTATTTAGCTCACCCAGAGTGGCACTGGGGGCGGAACAGTGACCTTTCCCATGAAACCGTATGGGAAACGAAATTCCCTCTTTCAAAACTTTGTCATGTCTCAACTAGCTGCTCTGCAAGTCATTTGTACAAAAGGAGGAGGGAGCTGTCAGCTGAGACCTGTCAGTGACCGAGAGAGCACAAATCACAGCACCTCCCCAAGCCATGGAGACAAAAGCACTGGGCACAGCAGGGCCAGCCCTGCCACTGCTGCTGCCCGGGCTGCTCCTGCAGAGGCTCCTCTGTGCAGGAGGAGCTGGCAGCCAGCGTGACAGCACCAGGGGAGGGCTAGGGAATCAAAGAAGGGCTAGGAAATCCAAGAAGGGCCATTTCCACGCAGAGCAGCATTGCTGTGCCTCACAGCAAGCAGGAGCTTGTGCCTGGAGCGCGTGTCCCGTCCGGCCTGCCCTGCGCGCCCGGGGCTCCCACGCACACAGCAGAGCCCAGGGGTGGTGAGCATCAGCTCCTGCCCCAGGGGAGAAGCCTCCCAAAAGCTGCCCCTCGGGGAGGTCTGGCTCTTTGCCACCTCTGGGTGAAGCAGTGAGGCTAAAAAGCTCTTTGTCTCCATGAGGAAGGAGCTCCACGCATGGAATTTGTAATCTTGAATGGCAAAGGTGAGTGTTCATAAGTGTGAGCAGTGCTGTTAGGAGACACTGGAAGACAGAAAAAACCTCTGGCACAGGAGATTTAAAAACAAAAGAGAATATTACCTGCATAGGAGAAGTCTGTGTGGGGATTTCCCATAACATCATGCTCAGCCTCTTGTTTTCAAAGCCTCTTGTTTCAAAATGTGTTGAACAGGGTAAGAAATGTTTCTCTGCAGCGAGAGAAATCCGTGCTGAGAAAAATCACCACCCACAGCTTCATCTGAGCTCTGGGCTGCTGCTCGTGGAATGCTGACACTTCCATATCTTGGAGAGATCTGTCATTTCAAAGTCACACTGACATATGAGGAGTGAAAGGCAGGAACAGCCTCACGTTTGCACACTGCTGCTAAATAAAGCAAGTTGCCAGGATACATTTTCTGCTCTCCAAATACTCTGCTGAACATGGTCCAGGTGTGCAGAGACATTAGACACAACCATTAGCACTGTGATGCATCCACTGGTCATGGACACACTGAGACCTCTCTTTCCTCTGCCAGGTTCCCACTGGATTTTGTCCCACTGCTTCCATCCCAGTTCCCACACACAGACCACAGAAGCAAAGTCCCTTCCTAGCCCTCAAATGGCTTAGGACTGGATTTTCCCAATCATCCAATAAAAATACCTCAATGCATTCCTGTGCACTTATCCATTAAGATGCTCCTGCAGAAGTTTGGGAGTCTTGTACTAGACTTTTAGATGTTGGTGACACAAAATTCTGTTATGGTAAGGGAAGAAAATGCCCTTTAGCTTAGACTTTTTCCTGTTTTACAGTTCTCAGCACTAAGTACTTCTTTGCAGTTTTTCCCTTTTTTAATGGGTTCTTTTGGGAGAGATTTATGAACCTAAGGAATTCATAAAGCTTTAGAGACCCTCTTTAACAGGTGCATTAAAAAGCCTTGTCAGTGCTAACTGGAGGCACCAGCAAATCCTCTTCCTTCAGGTCAGCAGGCATAGGGATGAGGTCCTGTTCCTACAGCAAGCATGGCAGGATGACATCTCCTGGCACTGGAACCTTGAGGTTCATTCCTGACAAGGGAATGAGTCAGTTCTGCATCAGATCTCAGCTCTGCTTGGTACAACAGCTCCTTAACGTGGGCCCAAAACCCACCCTCAGCACCTTAGCTGAGATCCCAGAGCCCCAGGATGTGGGTCTGCTCTGAGGACAGCCATGGTTACACATTTAGACTCTTTGGAGGTGTTCTAGACTCAATTGGGAATCTCCAGCAAGGGATTTAGGAAGCAGAGTTTCCAGGTGGTGGCCTGCAAGGGAGATTTGATGAAAACAAGGTGGCCTTGGTGCTTGCAAAAACTAAGGAAAGAGATTATCCAAGGCCTGGATACTTAAATGTAAACAATCTAAAATTTTAAATTTGGGAAAAAAAAAAATTGAATTATCAAATGGGAAACAAGTTAAACATCTCCTCAAAACCTTGGCTCTCATCCAGTACACAACTCACTGTGGAAAGTTTCTCTCCCTCCTTCTAGAAAGCTCTTGCCCAGGCCCCTTCTCTGCCCAGGACTTTGATTTCTCTTCACACTGTGCAGTCAAGCTCTAAGCTTGCCCCCTTCGGTTCACTCCATTTACTGTCCAGAAACCCGAGAAAAGTGCAGTCACATCCATTTCTACACATCATGATCTTCCCTCTGTGCCAGCCAATTCACTCCAGAACCTCTTCTGGCACCTCTCCTGTCTTTTCCACTCGTGCCTTCCCCTTCTAAGGGCCCTCAGAGGTCACCACAGGGGTGCAAACAAGCCAGCCCCATTCGGAGGGCAGCCTGTGGTCCCACCAGCCACTGCAGCTCTCACCAGTCCCTGTGCTGTGGGGTGTGGATCTGGCAGGTCACTAATCCACAAGGGTTAGGACAACTTGTGTGATCCCAGCCATGAGAAAGCTGGGCAAGTGCCTTCCTGCCAGCTTTTTCCTCCTGAGCTGGGGTAGGAAGCCAAGGAGTGCTGTTGCCTTCCCTCTGTACCTCCCACAGGTGAGAGCTCCCAAAGGGGATCAGACACCTTTGATGAGTAAAAACCATTACAGGACAGCCAGGGGTGAACATCCTCCTCCCATTTCTGGGGGTTTGCACAGGCTCATGGTTAACACCTGAGCTGGACCAAGGAAAAAACCATCAGAGGAGATTTTCCAACTTGTCCACTGGCCTGGTGTAAAGGCAGAGGCTGCATGTGCCAAACCAGCAGGGTCTGCTGTCAGTGATGAGCTGTCCCCAGAGGTGACACACCCTCATCCATTCTCATCCCTGAGTTCCTGACCCCAGTTCAGCCAAAACCAGCAGCCAGCCCATGGAATTCACTGATGCAGAAGGAGCTTGTAGAGAACATTCTGGAGAGGACCAAGGAGAGCAGAAATAGAGAAGGTGCTGCAGCTGTCCACCATGACACCACTGCCCAGCAAAGCCAACAACAACTCTCTGCCTAATGGGGAAACCTTCCTGAGGACCAGTTGCAGTGCTCATCCCAGGTGAGACCTTCCTGAAGGAAGCCAGGCTCCACTGGCCCCAGGGCTCATTAACAGGTTCTTCTGGGACAAATTTCTGGGTGCCTTTCTCCCCACTCCCACCAGCCACACAACACACCAAAGTCAATAGAGCCACTGAAAGAGGGACTTGTGCCCAAACCTACAGAACAATTTCTCAGCCTCTCAGCTGCTGCTGTACCCATTGCAGCCCTGTGCAGCCATCTGGGAGGTCACAGAATCCCAGAATGGTTTGGATTAGAAGAATGGATTAAAATTCATCCAGTCCCACCCCTGCCATGGGCAGGGACACCTCCCACTGTCCCAGGTTGCTCCAAGCCCCATCCAGCCTGGCCTGGGACACTTGCAGGGATCCAGGGGCAGCCACAGCTGCTGCCAGGGCCTGCCCACCCTCCCAGGGAAGAATTTGTCCCCAGTCTCTAACCCCAACAAGCCCTCTGTCACTGCCAAGCCTTTCCCCCGTGCCTGTGAAAAGTCTCTCCTGTGGGACAGACCTGCAGACATGGGGAGAGGGATGCTGAGGCCAGGAACAGAGAGAAGGCCCCGGAGATGTGGGGTTGGACTCACAACTGGAGGACAGAGACATCAGTGTGTTGACAACCCTGTCAGCCCAGAAGTGCAGCAAAATGAGATTGTCCACTCTGCCACTCCTCAGGACAGCTCCCAGCTGTGTTGTTTGCCTCAGGACTGGCCTCTGCAGAGTCCCCACAGGCTCCATTACCCTCTCCAGCCTCTGGTGGCTGGGAATGGGCTTCCAGACCTGCATCCTGACACCACCAGAATAACAGCATCCCTGTACAAACCACACCTGCCTGCTGAGAGCCTTCCTGGGGCTGCCAGGCAGGGAACAGCCTCTCCTCAACCCTAAGGGACCTGCAGTGCCCAGAGCAGACCATCTCCTCCCCCATGGTGTCTTCTGCTTCTTTCTGGTTCCATTCTCAATGGGAGCATCTCTGCTGACACCTGCATCTTCTGCCCAGTTCAGGGAGAACTTTCCAGAGCCAGGCACTTGGGTCATGCCAGGTTTGGGTAGAATGGGCTGTGTGGTGTGATCTCCCCTGGTGGAACTTCTGCTGGGACTGTGGGACTTTTCAAATCCACTTGATCTCTTCCACCAGGAAACTTCTGATTATAAAGTATTTTACACTAATTGCATACGAGCAAGTTATAAAAAAAAAAAAAAGCAAAATGTTCTGTGTAACACAATTCAGTGTCTTCTACTTTTGTAATGTATTTGATGACACCCCCCAGGGAAAACACTCCTGCATGAACAAGTAATGACACAAGAGGAAAGCATAAGTAGGGCAATCTGGGTATAGATGATAATTACCAGCACATAAAAATATATCATAAGATATGCTTAAATAACTTCACATGAGGAGGCAGTTCTGGTCTAGCAATTCCTTTACCATGACATAATTTTTGTGCTCACAGGCCAACTGAATAGAACTAGAAATCTCAGGACCACATGGACCAAGAAGAGTTTGTGTCCTCTCTGCTGGCATGCTGTCATTCCATTGAATTTGGCACTGGAAAGCTGGGGCTGGTTTTCCCTGTGCTGCTTCTTCCTGGCTAGCCAGGCCTCAGTGGTCCATGCCATCCTGAATTCCAGATCCTCAGATATTCCCTCTTCACAGCTGACTCCTGCTTTGCCTTGAAGTAAGAGATTGGTCAAGGCCTGTTTGTATGGGACACAACTTCTTCTTTTGGTCAGAGCAGAAGACTCCTGAGCTGAGCTAAAGCAGAAATCATTTATCCAGCCCTCAGGAGTACACATTTTCCCCCACTGTAATGCCCTGGGAGCTTCTGGAACTCCATGTGTCCTTTGGAGTGGCCTGAAGGGACAAATTCTGCAGTAAAGCTTATCCCTGTCTCCCTTGCACTGTACCTCATGTGGTACCTAATGAGCAAACCCAGCTCAGCACCTGAGGCAACAGACAGAGCCCTGAGATATCTCCCAGCTCAGTAGGACATGCACAGGGTTCTCTTTCTCTCTCTGACAATGAACTGAGACTCATCCCCTGCACAGGTGTCTGCAGAATGCCCAGGAAATCCCATGGGAAGAGACAACCTGAGCCTTGTGATCTGCCAGCAATGCCCCAGGAGGTGCCACCAGGGGCTCAGGGAGTCCTGGGCAGCAGACAAGGCTGAAGAGGCCTTGCAAGAAGGTGATGGCTGGGCATGTGAATGCTGCAGGAGGCCCAACAAACAGGCAGAGCTCTCCTGCAGGCAGCACACCAGGCAAGCAGACATGTGTTCTCCTCCAAGCTGCTGCTTCTGGGGTGTAGGGAGAAGCCAGGAGCAGAAGACAGGCCTGGAAACAGGGACTAAGGACAATTTTACACCATTGCAGGTGCATGTGTCCTGCATAAGGGTGAGCTGGGAGGGGTGAAACACAGGTGTCACCCTCGATGAAACCTCCAACCAGAGCACATATAAACACGTTCTTCAGGCCCTGGACTCTGTTTCTGGTATGGAATTTTATGGCTGAGCTATGTTTTAGCTTGAGATAAATCCAGGCTTCCTTGCAGGAGGAGTATAAAGTGCTTAATGCAGGACCTGCCATCTTCTGATGGGACAGCCAGATCCTCCTTAGTTCCACACAGTTAAAGTTCTTCCCCAATGAGAGACACAGGACCCCAAACCCTTCCTCACATCCTCACACCCACAGCGTAGATCCCTGACCGTGCTGGGGAGGAGGAGCTCGTGGCAAGGGACTAAAGCAAAGACTGAGAGCACCTTGACAACCAGCTGGAGACATCTCACTCTGTTCCACCAGCTGGGCAGGGGGTGTCCAGCAAACAAACAAGAAACCAGATTTTGAGCACTTCAAACAACTCGAGTTTGAGTAGTTCACCCCCTGGAATAAGCAGCAACAGCAAAGGGTCAGTCTTGGGAGAAAAGGACAAAGCTCCTACCCACCTGACCAGCCCCAAACAGCCCCTTGTTGGGCTCAAACCAGTCTGCATCTCTGAGCAGTTCTGTCCAAATATTCTGCTGCCCACAGGCAGTCTGAAAAGCATTTTCTCCCAGAGTCCCTCTGCCACTGTTATCTCCCTTCTGTGCATAACACACACAGTAGAAATAGTGGTGCTTTAATCTGTACTTTCCACTCCTATTGTTCTCTAACGACCTGGTGCAATTATCCCAACTGAACCCTTCTGGCAGAGCACAGAGTCACTCCTGAACTGGCTCTGTCTGTTCCAGGGGGCTACTGGCCCTATCTGGGAGCATTTTCTCCTGGTGGAGAGCCCTAGGAGCACTGATCCTCCCAAGAGAGCACATTCAGCAGCTCTGGGCTGAGCTGGGAGCCACCACTGCTGCCTTGGCAGTGAGGGGAGTGATTTCCCAAGCATTCCTAGAGCTTCACACCCTGAGATGGAGCAAAACAAGAACACCATCTTCCTTGACAGCAGCTAGAAAGGAAAACAATGAAAATCCTTTCCAGGTGCTGTGCCACAGACAAGCACAGTCACGATCAGACAGGAAGCTGCTCTAGGGACCTGTTAGCCTTGGTGGGGTTCTGTCACTTTGTTTGGGTTTTAAAAAGTCACCTTGCCACTCTCCAGACTGGTTTGTTTTGCTTTCTTGTGCCAGCAAGGCAGGGGAAAAAAAACCAAACCCAAATAACAAAACCTTATCAAAAATATGATCTTTCCCCCCCGGTTTCCTTTTTCAAAGCTGCTGAAATGAGGGGGACCAACAGCAACCACCACGCTGGTCTCAGTGCCTGGTTTGGAGATGAGAAGTGAAGCTGCATTCCCTGGGAGCAGACAGGTAAATGAACTGCCTGAGCAGGGTGCTGCTCAACATCTCAGAGCCAAGAGGTCAGAAGGAGGTTGATCCTTCATTTTCTATTCTGGCAAAACTCCTGTTGTTATCCACAGGCACATGGTGATTCAGGGCCCAGGAGAGGCGTTGCAGAGAGGCTCCTACAACAACTGCTCGTTGAATTTCAGATTGCTCACGTTGCAGCAGCCTCGCTGCCCCTGCTGCACCCCAGTGATGGAGATCCCCCACATCCCTGGGGCCCCTGCTGACCCCCATCCCACCCTCCTGGGCAAGGAGCCTTCAGGCTGCAAGGACACAGCTCCACAGTCTCTGCCACAGCACTGAGGCTGCACAGGGTGAAACATCACCACGTGCATTTCTGGGCTGCCACTCACCCTGAAACACAGCCCCCACTGCTCTCCAGAGCAGCCCCCAGGCTGGGGCACCCTGCACTGATGGGGGGACTGAGCACACTGCTGTGTTTACAGAGATGGAGAGAGAGGATTAAAGCCCTTTGTGAGCAGCAGTAACCCAAACCAGAGGTGCAGGGCACAGATTGTGTGTCATGGAACCCAGAGTACAGGCTGGGATATTAAAGGCAGATTAGGATAATTTCACGTGCCAGACACCAGGAGAGACCTTGCAGTCCAAACATGCTTGAACTTGCTGATAAACCTGTTGCCTTCAGTGGATAACCTCCAAAGCAGGCAAAAAAGCTGGAGCCACAAAGCAAATGCCAGGCCTGATAACAGGCATTTAATATTTATTAGCACAGGGTTATGAGCCCCTCTCTCTACACTCCTGGCTTCACTAAGAGCTTCTGCAATCCCACCAGGAGAGAGGCCTTTCCCTGCTCAAATGGTTTGTGTCAGGCTGACACCAGACGCCTCCGTGTCTCAGGGGAAGGAGCAGTTTTATGGCCAACTGCCAGAATTAGTTTATAACCTGTGGCTGGTACCAGCAATCCCCAGGTCTGACTGCAGGGAAGGTGCCCTGATCTCAGGTCTATGGTTAAGGATGTCAGGAGAGCTGCATTATCACTCACACTGCTTTGGAGCAGCTCAGGGTGCTGTGTTAACCCCTCCAGCTCACACTGCAAAGAGCATCAGCCCTGCAGTGTGCAGTGAGGAGCTGTGGAGATGCTGGGAAGGGCCTGTTCTATCACTGTCCCAGCCTGGGAGTTACAGCCCAGTGGTCTCTTTCCATCACAGAATCTCCTGTGCAGCTTCACCCTCCTCCCTGGCCCTGGGCAGTGGTTTCTCTAGACTTCCATGGCTCATTGGAAGCCACATCTCCACCCACCTTAAGAGCCAAACAAAAGTTCATCACTTAAACCTACACTAAAATACCAGTCCTCTTTTACACATTTATTATCATTATTAGATGATCTCATGCCCAGGAACTCAGTGATGTATGCAGCCAAAGCAGTGCTGAAAGTAACTGGGTCCCTTAGAGGGAGAGGAACCAATAAAAGGGCAGAAATTCTCTTTATGTGGAGTCAGGTCAGGGTCAGATCCACCAGCCTGGAGTCTGTGGATCTGAGGGATGGCATTCCTGGTGCTTAGCACCTTCACAGAGAACAGGATGTCACACAGAGACATGAAAGTGATGGACTGAAAACTGCAAGAGGGGTTCAGAAGCTTTCAATCAAGGAAAAGGAAAAGGGCAGGGAGCAAAATGGTCTAATGGAATAAGAGAAAATCTATTGGGTCGAGTCATCCTAGCAAGTTAAATGGGCATACTTTAAATTTGCTTGGCATCCTGGAAGGAGAATGCATTAAGTGCTCATGAAATAAGAGGAAACTCAAAGCAAGGAGACAAGTTCTGCTTCAAGGGATGGATGACTTCAAAGGAAGGAAATCCTTCTGAAGAAAGCAAGGCAGTGGCACAAGATGGACATCCCAGGACAGACAGCTCCATCCCCTGTGAGTCTTTGGCTGTGGTGACACAGACTGGACTTCTAAATCCAGCTGCTGGCACACAAGAACTGCACATTGTGCTGCATCCTGGTAGCACAAGGGTCCCACCAATATTCCAGTCTCCACTGTATCCAAGATGCAAATTATGAGATGCTCTGTAATCACCACCCCTGAGGATACTGGTCTGGGTATCCTCTCACAGCCTGGCCCAGCAGGTTTTCAAGGAAAAAGTACAGATAAGAAAAAGAGAAGGATTTTTATTGTCTCTACTCCTTCCACATACAACAGAGCAGCCTTTCTGACCCACTAGCAGCAGCACAGCAGCTCATGTCTTTGCTAATCCCATAGAGCTGGACATCCCTTCATTCCAGCCTCATATCCACCACATTGAATTAAAAACAGGAGCACCAATGCAAGGAAAAAGCCCCACCAGTTGTCTTTGTTGGATTTCTTGGGTAAAGGGTTTCACCACAGCCCTGCCATGGCAGCCAGGGTCCATGGCTGTGCCACATGATCCAGACATCTTCAGGTCAGTGTCCTGCAATGCCCCAGCTCAGTTAGAGGGACCTTGAGCAATTTCCAGCCCCACAAGCCTGATGTCAGCATCCTCTGGAGCACTGAGAGGATTCATACAAGGAGCCCAAATGTCCTGCAGGTCATCTGGTCAGTGAAAGGACCGTGGTTTGGGGGAGTGATGTTTACCCTACATTCCACAGGGTAAACCAGGAAGGGGAGAACTTTCAAGTATTCCTCATACAAAGGATAATAGGATCAAAAAACTTAAAAAAAAAAAAATAAAAGTTGAAGAGTTTTGCATGGGTGGCTGTAGCAGTAGTACAACAGGTCCAGACAACAGGAAAAGGCTGATGGAGGAGTCCCACATGCCACAGAAGGAGCAGAAGGAACCTTGCATCACTTTGCCAAATGCCCTGGAGATGCCAGCTAAAAATAAACAGGAGAACTTTATAAGTGATCAGAATTGTGATTTACTAGGGGTAACAGATTGTCTGGGAGAACTCAAACTGAACCCAGAAAAGTATCAGCCTGTTCTGGAAGAATGAGGGATGCTGTTTGTGTGCAGTGAGGACACAGGCATGGGAGGCAGGGAGAACAGAAAACTCAGGGCTACAGAAAGTGCCAGCAGTGCAAAGAAGCAGCTGTGGGGACAAAAGGACAATCTGGAACACACTGAGGAGGATCTGTGGGACAGGAACACTGCAGACCCACGCTCAGCAGTGACTCAGTGTGGAGGGCTGGGGAGAACACAAACATGGAAGGCAACATGGGTGAGGGTGAGGAGACAAAAGGGTTGAGGAGCCTTCAGAGGGGCACCAGAAGAGTTAAAATGCTGATTTTAGAAAGGCAGAAAACCATAAGCCCTGAGCTTTGTTATGAATGTCTTGGAAGGTTGAACTACAGGAACAAAGAGCAGCAACAGATCTGGTGGTTTGGTGGAGAACAGGGCCTTGAACAAGGTCTCTGGCTGCCAGGGCAAGGCAGGAGGGAAAGGAAGGGACCAAAACACTGAACCATGAGATCCTTGTGGAGTGCAGAAGGAGGAATCAACTCCAGGCTGGATTACAGCCACCAGCTGAAAGCAATCTCAGCAGCACAAACAGACAAAACTGAAAGGGCAAGACACTGAGCTCTGGAAGAACAGGGAGGGTGGAAAACTGTTCTTAGTCCATGAGTTGAGAGAGAGAGAGACATGACATGTCCACCTCCCAGAGCTGGAAAGCTCAGATCAGCTGTCTTGGATACATGAAGAAGGTCACAAAGACCACTGTGAGACAGCAGCAGCAGCAGGTGCAGCACAGCTATTTATTAGTGTCTGCAGGAAGACAAGATTTAACCCTCAGACACAGCAAGAGCAGAGTAAGGAGTGCTCTTCTGTGGGAAGGGTTCCCAATGAGATGTGCCTGACAAGCCTTTCTCAGGGCACTGATGCAGGTTTCTGAGATTTGGGCTCCAGAGACAACCAAGTAGGCTTAGAAGGTCACAGAGAGGGCAAATGAAGTGGAAAACAGGAAGAAAATGGAAGAAAATAAAATCTGGGCCTATACAGACCCATTAGATTGGTTTTGATTGCCCTAAGCATGAGATGCAAGCAAGGAAGGGTGCAGGAACAAACACAACTCCTTCAGACAGCCCAGCTCTCTGGATAGCCAGGGAAAAGAACTTTGTAGGTGAAGAAAAAATAATGGTTATCACTTCTTGATGTTAGTAATACTTTGACATTTGATGGTGACAGAATCCTAGGGTATTTAAGGGAGCTTCAATGTCCATGTGATGGGAAGACATCTAGAGAAGACATGTTCAAAGAGCAGACATAAATGGCTTGCTGTCTGATGGAGGATGAATCAAGGGAGAGATCACAGGGTGAAGATGGGTCAATCCTAACTAGCCTTTCTCCTCACAGCCAGATAACAGACAAGGATTGATTCACCACAGAAGAAGCTGCCAGGATATCACAGGACAGGCGTTGGATCCAGACCAATCTCAAGGACTTGGGAGATGCAGTCAGGAAAAGAAATAAGGAACAAGTGAGTCAGGGAAGTCATCCCCATGGGCAGAGAAGAGACAAAGAAGGGTCTGGAAGGAATTGTGGGTCACAGCCTGCACAGGATCCACATCCACTGATGGACACAGGGGAGGAGGGGCAGGAGTCCCACGGGTTTTAAATAACTCCACAGATGGAGACTCCACATCCTCTCTGGGGGAGCCATGCCAGAGTTTGGTCACTCTCACAACAGGAAAGGCTTTCAATCTGTCCAGATGGAACCTCCTGTGTGCCCAGTACCTCTGGTCTTGTCACTGGACACTGCTAAGAAGAGTCCAACTCCTTCCTCTTCACTGCCTCCCATCAGGCGTCTAAAACATGGATAAAGTGCCCCTGAGCCCTCTCTCCTCCAACCTGACCAGCCCCAGCTTCTCAGGTTCTGCCCAGCCTAAACACTTAGGAGCCCAGTTTGCTTAAGTGGACTGAGCCTAAGGGTTAGTCCTCCTTGCTCCAGACATTTCCCTGGACTCAGGGGTTTGTGATTGCTGAGGCCTGATCTCAACAAAAGCAAAGAAGGCACCAAGTACCTCAGCTTTTCCAGAGCTGTTGTCACCAGGTCCCTGGCATTGTTCAGCAGCAGGCCCACACTGAGCCTACTCTGCCCTTTGCTGTTTGGTTACTTGCAGAATCATTTCTGTCACCCTTCACACTCCTCACCTGATTCAACTCCAGGTCATCTTATCCCTGCAAAATCAGACAGCAGCTCTGTGCTCCTCCTAGATAATCTGCCTCTGCCTCTACCTCTTGTCTGTTTCCTTTGTATGTCTGGTTCAGCTACAAACTGCTCATCCATGCAGGCCTTTGATTAATCTCAGTTCTCTGCTTTTGACTTTGCACATTTGCTGCTTCTTCATGTCCTCACCTAGGTGAGGTCTCTTGATGGAGAGTAGCTGCATTCACACAATCGTGGAATGCCCTGCACTGGGAGGGACCCACAAGGATTAGCAAGTTCAACTCCTGATCCTGCACAGAACAACCCCAACAATCCCAGTTCAACTCCTGATCCTGCACAGGACAACCCCAACAATCCCAGTTCAACTCCTGATCCTGCACAGGACAACCCCAACAATCCCAGCACGTGTCTGAGAGTGTCACTACTCCAAGCTGTGTTGTCTAAAGCAAACCTCCAGCCCACCAGCTGGATTTTGCTGATGTCATGTGGATATTCAGCTCCCTGCCACCCTACTTACACCAGGGAATGGAGGGATTTGCCTGTGAGAGTGGAGCAGATGGAAAAACCACAGAGGAGTCACGGTAGCCGAGTCTCCCCTCTCACCGTGCTCACCCATTTAAAGCCCTGCTGCACGACAGGACATGTTTCACCACCTGCAGTGATAAATAACAGCACAAACCAGGAGCAACCACTTGGTCCTGTTTATCCTCAAGTGTTCCTTGGTCACATTGCAGCCCACAATAGCATTCGTTAACAAGTGTTAGAACATGGTTACAAATTGCAGCGAACACAAACGCTCCGTCAGTGTTATTGCAGACTTCATTAACGATGATCCCTCGCATTTCAGCAACAGCCATTCAAGGATCTGAAAACATTTATATGCCTCTGTGAGCCAAGTGGAACGCTCCATGTGTGAGCCAGATGTTCACAACATCATTTTCCAAATGAAGGAATGAAGTCCACAGGACTGACTCCAGACCCCTTTCCACCCACTGAGTAATCTGCTGCCCACCAACTAGTCATGGGGGAATTGTCCAATTCAAGGCAAGGCAGGATACCATTATGGGCTCTTTGTTTCCTTGCTTTGTCTCTTAATCCCTTGCTTCTCGTCTTGTATTTGGACCCTGGGCCTGGAAGGTACCTCTGATGGGCACAGAGGCACAGCTCAGCCCTGCTCTGGTACCAGACCTGGGAGCTGAGAGCTCCTGAAGATCTCCAGCAGCTGCTTGCGTCAGAGCAGGCCCCTGACAGACACAGCCAGCCCAGTTAATTCACAGGAGCAGCAAAGCCAACTAAATCCCACATCCCTGCCACTCCAGCCCTCTCCCCTGCAGGGCACACAGTGCCTGCACTTGGCAGGGCCCTGTCCACCTTCAGAACTTGGCACTTCCAAAGCCAAAGGGAGAGCCAAGAAGTCAATTTAACAAACTGAGCTTTATGAAGTGCTTCACTCCTGCCTCTCCCCCCAGACCCTGCTGGCTGAGTGGCACAGGAGATCCCTTTGCATTACAGAAACACATATGTTCATTAAGCCAAAGGTACTGCAGCATCTCTCCTACATCCCTCCTGCCAAAACACTCCACCAGCTGAATCTCTGCATCCTGTCATTTCTTCAAGATTTAGGAAAAGAAAGAAAAAAAATCACATGCTGCTCCCTCTAGTGACAACCTGAGCACGTTTAAGCAGCCTGACTGTGACTTGCAACATCCCTCCAAGGGCTGGTTTTAGGCACAACAGGCAGCATTTTTACAGAGGACCCACTCTCTATCACCTTAGTCTTCCTCTTCTGCCTCAGGCACATCAGGACCTACCTGAGCTGCTTTCTCAGAGGCTGCTGCTCTGCACACCCAGGTCTCTCCAGGCTCCAGAGGCTGCTAAGAGGATCTGCAGAGCTTCACCAGTCACCACTGAAAATCTAGTCTGAGCTGAGGGTGACCTCAAGGTAAAAGCACCGGGCAGCTGCGGTCACCTGGGCGGGGTCACCACGTGTGCGCTCGGCAGCTGCTGCTCGTTTAGCAAATAAAAGCTCACTGGAGAATTGAACACAGCTCTGCAACAGAAAGCTGAGCTCAAACCAGCATTCCAGCTCCTGCATTCATTCCAGGGATGGCAGAAGATTGTTACACTCGGGTCTAGTCAGCATCAGCTAGAAGCAAAAATGGATAGTACAGCTTGGTGGGGGGAAAAAAGCAAATTAACTGGGCAAACAACAAAAGGAACGTTGAAGTTAGCATAACCATCACTTTTCTATTCAGTCCAGACCATCAGATGGCACAGGTTACCCAGGGCTCCAGCTGAATATAGAGACTCCAACCACCTCACATCTTACAGACCCTGGTGCATAAGAGTTCTGCACAGGACTTCATGATTGTTTGCCAATGAAGGAAAAACATTAGAAGATAACTGAGGAGGAGGGAGGTAATTTATTTCTTGATATTCCCCAGTTTTGGCTGGGGTAGCAGTCATTTTCTTCACAGTAGCTGGTGTAGGGCTGTGCTTTGGGTTTGTGCTGGAACCAGTTCTGTGCTGGGCTGTTTGGGACTCTGCTGAGCAGTGCTGGCATGAAGTCCAGGTGTTCCTCCTACAGTGAGCAGGCTGAGGGAGGGTGCACAGGAGAGGACACAGCCAGGAGAGCAGTCCCAGCTGGCACAGGGGAGATCCCAGAGCACAGAGCACCACGCTCAGTAGGTGAAGCAGGGTGAAGAAGCAGGAAGAGGGTGATGTTCACAGTTACAGCACTTGTTTTCCTAAGCCACTGTTAGGTGTGATGGAGCCCTGCTCTCCTGGGGATGGCTGAACACCTGCCAGCAATGTGAGGCAGGGAATTAATTCCTTGCTTTGCTTTGCTTTGCTCACATGTGTGGCTTTTGCTTTGATTACTACAGCCTTTATCTCAGCCCTCAAGTTATCACACTTTTACCTTCAATTCTCCCCCCATTCCACTGTGGGGACTCATCCAGCAGCTGTCAGTGCTGAGGACACAGATCTCTGCTTTCCCTGTCTCTCCCACTGCAAACAAATAACCTGCCAAGGCTCCACACTCCCCTGGCCCAGGAGCTCAGCCACGTGTGAAAAGCAGGGCCTGGCAGCCCCTTCCAGAGCTGCCACCTCACTGAGCAGCCTGCACATCCTGCCAGCCCCTCTCAGCCCAGGGCCATGTCCTTGCAAACACCAGCCTGAAGCACTCAACCTTCCCTGCGTGAGAAAGAGTAACACACTCACCCTCCCTTCCCACTCACACTGCAGGGAGTGCTGTGCCCAGAGAGGGACCCAGAGGATCCCCTAAGGCTGGGGAAGCCCCAGACACTGTGGGATGCAGCCACAGTGCTGAAGCAGCAGTGCTGTCAGGGCAGGATCCAGAGGCAGGCAGACACAGGCACTGGGACAGGCAGGGAGAGATCTGTAATCCTGATGCTGTTGCTGGGAACTGCAGCAGAGGATGGTGGGGATGTGGGATGTGCTCATTTAATGCCATTTCATTCTCAGCACTACAGATATTTAAAATAAATTCATTAAAATAATCACAGTGCCATGAATCCCAGTGCCTGCTGCAGACAGGGACCTTCAGCAGAGCAAGCTGTGGCTGGGTGTCCCTGATCCTTATCCCAGGAGCAGGAGGTCTGCTGGGCTGGCTGGAAGGAGGCCAGACTGGGGGAATGGGCTCTGTGTCACAGCCTGGCAGAGAGAGGAGGGGACAATGTGACATGGACAGCCTGTGACATGCTGTCCCAGCCAGACAGGGCTAATGGGGCATGGACCAGCTCCCAGCCCTGACTGCCAGCAGGATGATGTGCTGAACTGACCCCAGCTCCCAGTGGGGCTGAGCCCCATAACAGGAACCTGCTCCCATAAAACACAAGGGATCAGCTGGTTCCCAGCAGTGCCAGGGCTCTCGGTGCCACCCCAGCTCCAGCAGGACACGGGCAGCACAACAGCTCCTGGCAGGGCAGAACCAGTGTGTGACATCCCACATGGCAGCAGAATGTGTGCAAAAGGCACTGACCCCAGAAAGGCAGAGCAGAACCAGTGTGTCCCATCAGGATACCCCAGCTTCCAGCAGGACAAGACCTGCAGTGAGAGCCCAGCTCCCAGCAGGACACTGGGGATGCAGTGGCTCCCAGTACAGGACACACGACTCTCCAAACCCCAGCAGGATGCTGGGATGCAGTAGATGGGCAGTGCAGTGACACCAGTGACACCCTGCAGAAGATGAGCAGTGCAGTGACACCCAGGAGGACACTGGGGATGCAGTGACACCCAGGAGGAGATGAGCAGTGCAGTGACACCAGTGGCACCCTGCAGAAGATGAGCAGTGCAGTGACAACCAGTGGGACACGGGGATGCAGTGGCTCCCAGTACAGGACACATGACACTCCAAACCACAGCAGGACACTGGGGATGCAGTGACAGCCAGCAGGAGATGAGCAGGGCAGTGACACCAGTGACACCCTGCAGGAGATGAGCAGTGGCACAGGCACTCCATGTGGCTCTCACCAGCTGGCAGTGATGCCCTGGCTCTTGCACATGCCAGGCTCTGACTGCCACCAGGTTTTTGAGGCCACCAATTCCACGGGAGACACTGCAATGACTCCTGGGGTGGCCAGGTGAGCATGTGAAGCACAGGACACGTGGGAATCCCTCGTTCCTGGGATGACTGGCACCGTGTCACCCCAGCTCCCAAGTGATGCTCAGCTGCCGGTGGGAACGGGCTGGAGCTCCGTGCGCTCTGCTCCGGGAGTGGGGCAGGGTCAGCCGGGCTGTGCCGGGGCACAGGGACACATCGCAGGGCTCCCAGTGCCACCTAGTGGGGGACAGCAAGCGCTCGGGGGCCGCTGGTCCCCCAGCCCCGGGTGCTGTGGGGCACAGAGCTGCCCAGCCTGGCCACCTCCCCTCCAGGCCAGCCTGCAGCAGCCCCATCCCCACAGGCCCCTGCAGCACCTCCAGCTCCCCTCCCACGCCCTCTCATCCCTGCAGGTTGTGTAAAGCACCACCGAGGCAGGGACGGAGGAATTTACTCCAGGTACAGCTCGTTAATCACATCAAGTCCGGTCCTGTCGAGTCACTGGGTGTTCACCCTGCCCAGGGTGAGCACAGAGCTGGTCAGGGAGCCACAGCTGCAGCCTCCACAAACCACTGAAGCCGCTCTTGTAAGAAAGTCAAAACTGTTGCATCTGCAGGGATACATGCTGATGCCCAATGCATTTTTCACCTGCAACTTTCCCTCCTCTGTGCACATTAACTGACCCAGGCAGTCATGCACACAGCAGAACACGTTGCACTCACACAGCCAAAGAAAACACCAGCACAGCAAACAGCTTGTGTGGCTGCAGAAGGTTTATTTTATAGGCTTTTTCCCCAGAACAGGCCAGAGAGTCTGGGAGGTGGAAACAGCAGATGTGGCCATAAAGGTGTGCTACAGAGCCATGAGGAAGTTTACCCAGGGGAAGGCTAAAAACCAGTAAGAAATGCAATTTAGCATGGGAAGGGAGGGCAGATTTGCAATCCTGCTGCACGTGAATCCAATCTTCCCTTCCATCTCTCCACCCAGCAGGCGGCCATCAATCTCTTAAGCCATATCTCCACTCATCTACAGCCGTTTAATCACTTAGATTTTCTTCCATTCCATCTGCATCCTCAGGCTCTTCCTTCCACACACATCCCCAGCCTGAAAACAATCCCGAGGATATTAAAGAGAAAACCATGACACCTTGTGGAATAGATGGAGCCTTCTGCAGATCGAAGCACCCTCATGAACACCAGCATTTCCAGCAGGTCTCCCAGTGTGGGACAGCCCAGGTGGTGAAAGCAGACCAAGTAAAGCCCCAAAAACCTCTCAGTTTCCAGCAGATGCCCCAGGTTCACTTATTGATCAAGCACAGCCCCTCTTTTCTCAGAGGATCAGCCACCAGATTTTTGTTGGCCTTAATCATGATTAAGCTGAGCATCTCTCCAGGGAGTTTTCCCAGGGAACTCAAATCCCTGCAAAAATTAGATCAGATCCTGGATGCTCTATTATCCACCCTGAAATCAAGGCAAAGGCCCATCATGGTGTGATCTCAGCTAGGCAGTCATACATGAGACAAGCCAAGAAATGGAAGAGGAAATAAAGTGCTGGGCAGTGGATTTAGAGAAATGGGGAGGAAGGACCTGCCAAAATCTCCTGTCATTGAGGCTATTGGTACAGTCCAGGGTCTGGGCAAATGAACAGGTTGGGTACATCTCTCCAAACCTGAACCCAATGCACTGAGATGCCAGATGAGCAGCTCAGGTGTAGTCCAGGAAGGCAAATGACAATCCCACAGATTTATGGGGTCACAGTCTCTGGAGCCCCTGCTCCCTAGGGCAGCTCCTTCTATTTACAGCAAAACCCCACAGGGCCCCAAGGAAACTCCAGCTGGTTCCCAGGTCCTTGAGCTGCTGGCTGTCCTCCTGCCAGGAACTCACCTCCTCCCTCTCACACATCCCAGCCTACTGCCTATTTTACAAACAGGAGGATTTGGGATTGGGGCTGTCCAGTGAGCTGTGGTTATCCAACAGGCTTCCTCAGGACTAGTGTCCTCCACAAGCTGCCCTCTCTTCCCAGAGCAGCACAGTCTGAAAGAAAGGAAAGAGATGGGGGCAGACATCAATCTCACAGCTGAACTCCTCCAGCTGCTCAGGACCAGGTCATTTTTGTAAGAGCACTTAGATGAGAGAATGAACAGCCTGGGAACTGCCAAGGAGACACTTGGCTAAGTCCCCTCCAGGTCACCAAGCACATGCAGGGCAGCAGAAGCAGCTCCAGGCTCTTGGCTCTGTCAAAATTTGGTGGCAAAACTGTAAAATGTGGTAGAGGAGATTTTCATTTTGCAGATTTTGCCAATCTGTCAGGAGATGCTGGCAGTGATGAGCTGCAGAGAGATTTGGGCAGGCAGCGAGGGCAGGTGGGCTGGGTGCAGGCAGGGGTGGTCAGGACATGTGGAGAAGACAGAGGTGACTGGGAAGAGATGACCATACCAGGGCTTACACTGCTAGAAAGGTGTGTTTGGGGTGGGAATATCAGGTCCTAGAAACACCCAGGGGTAGTGAGACCCACCAGATTCTGAGCAGCCCAAATGGTCAAAGCAATCAAGTCCTGCTGGTGCCCAGCCTCTCTCCAGGGCAGAGGGAATCAAGAGAAATAAACGAGGCCAGAGTGGCTTTGCAGTTCCTCCAGGCCAGGTAGCCCAGCTGGCCTCCAGTGCTGCAAGCTCAGCACAGCCTGCATCCCTCAGCAAAAGCCCAGAGGGCTGGGCCACCGTGCCTGAAAGTGGCAGCTGCCATCTGCATGGAATGCAGGGTCCCTCAGCAGGACACTTCGTCACCTAAATCCCAAAATAGATATTGGAATTGTCCATCTGGCTCTAGAGAGGCTTTAAGGGTCTTGGGGAGTGAAGCAGGTGAGCTCAACATTACTCAAAAAAAGGAAGGAGCTTCCCCCCTACCAGACAGACGATCCTTGTCCCTGCGTCAAAATAAGTTTGGGATCTCAAACTAAACCCCTCCAAGGACACAAAGGGCTCCTCAACCTACATGCCCAAGCAGTCAGAGCGATGTTCCTCAGGGAGGCAAGAGTATAAGCTAAGAGGGGCTCAAACAACCCCCTCTGACATGTCCTCAGGCATTGCTGAGCTCCCTCTGGATATGCCTGCACTACCCAACAGCTTTGCTCCCTCTCTTGCTGTACTTGCAATTGACAATGTTTTATTCTTGCCTGTTGAATACTGAAGACCTGCTGCCAAGGTAGGTCCTGGCTTACTGCTTTCTGAGTATCAAGTCAAAGAAATCATGAAGAAAACTGCAGCTCAGCTTGAAGTGTATTTTTTCGGAGCATCAATCACTCCCTATAATTAATTAGATTCCTAAAATACACAAGAAACTAAGAAAAACAACAGCCACAAGCTAAGATGACTGCACTCCATCAAAAAAGCTTTTATCTCTATGCAATGAATAAATAACTCTGACGTAACTACACACAGCAGTTTTTCATCAGATGTCTCAGTATCAAACTCTTACCAGACCTGCTCTGACACAGCTCTCAGCAAATGTGTCGATGGAAAACCACTGGCCACATTTGCAAGTGGGTCTAAAATCTAGCACAGGAATCCAGGAGGAACTGTTCCCAAGACCTACCAACACCACCTCCTCCTCCAGCAGTGCCACCTGCAAGGCCCAGCACCCCACAGCTGTTTCAGTCGATAGCCTCACCATGGAAAGCCACACACAGCTTTCTCAAGGACAAACAAAAGGTCAGAAGCTGAGTGGATATTCCCCAAATCCCTCAGACATCTTGAGGTTGAAAACAAAACCCTGAGTGTTCAAATGCAGCTTTCTCAGGTGAATGGCCAGCAGGGTCGGTCTGTTCCCAAAGCAGCACCAGCCTCTGATGGACACTATTCATCTCCAGATTCCTGCTCAGCTGAAGGCAGGATCCGGTGGTTTCGTGTGCCTCCCACTGCAGGGCCCTGAGAACAATTAAACAGGCTATTTCTGCCCACACAATCGGCCCTTTTCAGGGAAGGCTCTTTCATATCAGGCCCATATTGCCATTGCTTAATCAGGCTGAGATTTAAGGGGGCCTGCTGCGAGATGACACAGATTGCTGCCTCCCCCGGGGCTGGAGCGCTGCGGTCAGTGTGTGACCAGCACCCCCTGCACACAGAGCCCCTGCCAAGCACAGCCCTGAGTGCTCCCCTCCCCTGCCTCTGCCAGGCCTCCACCGGGCCCAAAGGGCTCTGTTTCCTCAGCCATCCCCCAGGTTTCCCCTCGCTTCATCCCTCACAAGTCCCAAGTGGCCGCAGCGCGGTGGTGGGAAGGCAGGCAGCAGCAGAGGGAGCGTGGAGCTGTTCACACATCCCTCCTGTCTCCCATGTCAGCCCTGGAGACAGAGCCTAGTCTGGGTGCAGATGGAGCCATCTGCTCCGTGTCTGGCAACTGCAGCCCGGCAAAGGGCAGGGCTGGCTGCCACGGCCAGCCTGAGCAGCCAGAGCAGGGCAATGCTGGCTGGGGGCACTGCCAGCACGGAGGGGAAGAGAGGGTGCATGGAGCCCATCCACCAGGACAGGGCTGGAACACGGCACCAGGATCAGCCCAAGCGTTTCCAGAGAGCTGAGACCTTCTGGTCCAACTTCTTCAAGACCTCTGAAAGACTTGGCAGATGCCCCACAAGAGGCACTGGTGAGAGATTGTGCCTCCAAAGGGTGTAAGTCTGCTAAGGTCCTGGATTTACCTCCTGTAAGGGTGCTGGAGCTAAGCAGTTTGCCTTCCCACACAGACTGTGCAGGGGTCCTGCAGCCCTGCCCCAGCTTGGGTGTTAAAGCTGCTGTGATGTGCAGAGATGAGGCATGAGGGCCCCAGACAAACCTATCTCCAAATCTTCTTCCA